>NC_072479.1:100935937-101247500 GCF_027574615.1 Eptesicus fuscus
ACTGATCAGCTTTTCCACCTCAGGGCCTTTGTCCAGCCTGTTCCCTCTGCCTGAAATGCTTGTCCCTCAGTTCCTGGCAGGGAGGGCTCCTTCTAGCTCTTCAGGTTAAATGTCACCCACCTCCTTGGGTCAGGAGCATCCACACAGGCAGAGCACCCCCACACACCCCCAACTCCTCGGTGCCATTTCCTCCGCAGCGCGTGTCTCCAGCGGACACCTCACTTTCCTTACCTGCCCCTCGCTGCTTCCGCTCCAAGAACAGAAACTTCCTTGGTCCGCAGGAGTGGGCGGGAATGTTCCAAAAATAGTGAGGATGAGAAATGGAGTAGGACAAAGGAGGAAGTCAGAGAAGGGACCGAGCAGAAGGCCATGCAAGTCATTGTCAAGGCTCCGGCTTCCCTTTTATCAGGCATGATGCTGTGTTATTACTGTTCCCCAACACCGGCCACACAGCCCCCGGAGGCGGGAGCTGCTTTTCACTCACTCCTCCCAGGATGCCCCTGGCCCCGGCACCTTCGCTCTTCCTCCTCGGCAGCCTCCGATCACATTCCCGGAATTGGAGCCTTGATTTTTCTCTCGTGCTGGACTGTAAATGTGGGGGTGTGTGTGGTAAACCTGGGCTCCCCAACCCAGCCTGCAGACTGAGCACACCTCTTCTGGCCATCTCTTCACCACGAGCAGGGCCTGGGTCCCACCAGTCGAGATGTGGCAGGGCCAGCACGGGACCTGGCACATAGTAGGTGTTCAACAGAAGGCTGGTGAATAGACCCAGAACTGGGGAGAATTCCTTTGGATGGGCTGCACAACACTAAAGCCGGACTGCCCAGGGTTCAAATCCCAGTATAACGTGTGTTTTGTGATCCTGGGCAAATTCCTAAACTTTCCTCATACGGCCTGAGTACAGGCTAGAGACTAATGCGTCAGCCCACGGACTGAAGGGTCCCAGGTTCAATTCCAGCCACGGGCACATACCTCGGTTGCAGGCTCAATTCCTGGCCTGGGTCGGGGCGCATACAGGAGGCAACCAATCACTGTTTCTCCCTGTCTCTCCCCTCCCTTCCACTCTCTCTAAAAATCAACGGGAAAATATCATCCTCAGGTGAGGATTAAAAATAAGTAAGTAAATGAGCACAATCCGTGTAGTGTCTCTCCCCTCCCCGCTGCTCAGTGTCCCCCGAGGGCTCCTCTGTGCAGGAGGTCCAATCCCTGGGACCTATTCCACGGGGTTGGGGATAGGAGGGGGTGAGCTGGGGAGTCTGCTGTAACCAGTCACAGGAGTCTAGGCTGGAAGGGCCTTTAAAATTACCATTTTAGCCCAACCAGCCTGGCTCAGTGGCTGAGCATCGACCTATGAACCAGGAGGTCAGGAGTTCGATACCCGGTCAGGGCACGTGCCCGGGTTGCAGGCTCCATCCCCGGTGTGGGGCGTGCAAGAGGCAGCCGATCCGTGGTTCTCTGTCATCACTGATGTTTCTATCTCTCTCTCCCTTTCTCTCTGGAATCAATAAAAATATCTTTAAAAAAATAAAATAAAATTACCATTTTACATCAGCCACAGAAAGAAGGAAATTTTGCCATTTGTGACAACATAGGTGGACCTTGAGGGCATTGTGCTAAGCGAAATAAGTCCCACAGAGAAAGACAAATACTGTATGATCGCACTTATGTGTGGACTCTTAAAAAAAAAAAAAAAAGGACTCAGAAACAGAACAGAGTGGTGGTTGCCAGGGGTGGGGGAAATGGGTGAAAGGGGTCAAAAGGCACAAACTTCCAGTTACAAGACGAGTAAGTTTGGGGAATGGAATGTGCAGCAGGGGGGCTGTGGTGAACAATCCTGTGCTGTATATTTGAAAGTTACTCAGAGTAACTCCTAAAAGTTCTCACCACAAGAAAAAAAACAGCTGGTAACTGTGTGAGTTGATAGATGTTAACTCCACATATTGCTTCTCATTTCGCCATCGATACCTACACCCATCATTATGTTGTACAACTGAAACAAATACAGTGCTATGTTCATAAAGCTCAGTAAAACTGTGGGGAAATAAATGCTACCATTTGTAGAATTTGGAGAAACTGAGGTTGGAGGCTGCAGGGGCCTGAGCGAGCCGCAGGCTCTCCAAGGCAGACACAGGAAGGAATGGCCGGCAGAAACTGTCCTCAAGGCTGGGGACTCTGCAGGGGCAGAAGGAAGAGGGGGTGGCCCTGTTCCCACCCTCCCTTCCCCCCATGGCTACCCCAGCAGCCTTGGTATAGGGGAGGGGCTGGGGTATAAAGGGTGACTCACCCTCATCACTTTTGGGATCAGAGACCTGTGTGCCTGCCTCTCCTTGGGCCCCCGTGGGGCTGGGAGCTGAGCTGAGGCGGGGGGGGGGGTCCCTGGCTGGGGGTTCGGGCTGGGCTACGGGCTGCAGGGAGCTGGGAGAAGACAGAGAAAGGGGCCAGAGTTGGAGTTGGGCTTCTCTGCCCGGCCCCCAGCCACCTGGTCACATCACCGGTCCTCTCTGTGCCTCTATTTCCCCCTCTGCACCATGCAACCATCCAAGGAAGACGCCCATCCCGAGGGAGACGCCCATCTCCTCCTGACGCCCATGACTCCAAAGGGGATGAAAGACACCGCTGAGGGCCTCCATGGGAGCTCCAGCTGCCACCAGCTCTCCGGGGAGGACACCCCAGCTGAGGAATTCCAGAGAAAGGCCTGAGGAATCATCCGGCTGAGTCAGGGGGAAAGGGCCGGCTGGGGACCTGCCTGCTCTGAGTCACTGGGGCGCCGTGGGCTTGCAGGCTCGTGTGCCTTCCTCTGCTGCCTGCTGAGACCAGCTGTGGAGTCGTGCAGACCACGGTTCAAATCCCAGCCCCGCCCCTTCAGGGGGACCGAGACCCTGGGTGGGACTGAGAAGTGGACACAATAGTGGTTGTGTGTGGTTAAATGAATGACTTTATGTAAAGTGCTTGGCACGAAGTTGGTGTTCAGTGACAACAAACAGTTTTGAGAACTCCCCATTTATGGGACATGTTACGTACAAACATTTTCTGGAATTAGCTCCTTCGATCTTCTTAACAAAAGTTGCTTAAAGTGGTAAGAACAGGGAAGCCTCACCTCTGCCGAGAGACATCTAAAACTGAAGCGGAGCCCTAGCTGGTTTGGCTCAGTGGTTAGAGTGTCGACCTTCGGACTGAAGGGTCTTGGGTTCGATTCTGCTCAAGGGCACATCCCTCGGTTGCAGTCTCAAGCCCTGGCCCCTTTCGGGAAGCACCCGGAAGGCAACCAATCAGTGTCTCTCAGGTTGATATTTCTCTCTCCCCCTCTCCCCCTCCCTCCACTGTCTCTAAAAAAAAATAGTGAAAAAATATCCTCGGGGAAAGATTAACAATAAAAACAAACTGAAGCAGAGGAAGAGGCAAGAGAGGGAAGGGTGGGTCCAGGCGGCAGGAACAGCCAGTGCAAAGGCCCAGGCTTGGAAATCCTCACTTATGCTGCCAAAGGGCCCCTCATTCCTCTCACTTGCTGGAACTTGCACCCTTCCCAGCCACCTGCCCGGCTCCCCTGTCCCCATGACTCAGACCCACCCCACAGCAGAGGCAATGAGGTGAGGGGGCGGGTCCTGCCCGAAGGCAGGTGAATAATCCACCCACTGGCTACACTGAGGGAACGGCAACCCCATGCTGGGTGCTGAACTCATTCCATCTCACGCAACAGCATCCCCAGGGGGCAGGCCTGTTCCCATCCCAGGGGCGAGCGAGAAAGCAAGGCCATGGGCAGAGCTACCCTGTCCCAACCAGGAACCTGGTGAATGAGCAGCCTCCAGCACACAAGGAAACCGGGTGTAAATCTGTTTGTTACTGGGCTTTGGGGAGCTGAAACCCCCTTCCTGGACTCCTTTCTGCCACATGCAGTGGGCGTGGCGTAAGTAAAATGAAGCTGCATATAAACCTCTCTCTCTCTCTCTCTCTCTCTCTCTCTCTCTCTCTCTCTCTCTCTCTCTCTGTTTCTCTTTTTCTCTCCCTCCCCTGTGTTTGTGTGTGTGTGTGTGTGTGTGTGTGTCAGAGCCTCAGTCTCCTTAAAATGGGGAAGAAACTAGTACCTATCTGATAGGACTGTTGTGAGAATGAAATGAGGTCATACACATAAATTGCCCTGCACCTGATAGGTGTGCTGCACATGGTAGGTGTCCTGCACCTGGTAGGTGTGCTGCACATGGTAGGTATCCTGCACCTGATAGGTGTCCTGCACATGGTAGGTGTCTTGCACCTGGTAGGTGTCCTGCACATGGTAGGTGTCCTGCACCTGGTAGGTGTCCTGCACCTGGTAGGTGTCCTGCACATGGTAGGTGTCTTGCACCTGGTAGGTGTCCTGCACCTGGTAGGTGTCCTGCACATGGTAGGTGTCTTGCACCTGGTAGGTGTCCTGAACCTGGTAGGTGTGCTGCACCTGGTAGGTGTCTTGCACCTGGTAGGTGTCCTGCACATGGTAGGAGTGTTGCACCTCGTAGGTGTCCTGCACATGGTAGGTATGCAGACATGGTAGGTGCCCAGTATAGTGCTGGCTGTTGCAATCGATGAGGGCTCTACCAGCTGGGGAGACCTATGACTCTAGAAGAGTTTATTGCTCTCCAGCTTCCCCATCTCCTCTGCCTTCTGCCTAAGTCCCAGCACACCTGGACCCCACAGGAACCTTAGCGCTAGTCCTGCCCGCTCTGTCCAGAATGCTGTTCCCTCCTCTTTTCTCGAGACTGGCTTCTCCATCACCTTGAAGTCTGTGCTTAGAGATGCACCCTCCCTAGAGAGGTTTCCCTGTCCTCAACTATGTTTCTGTCTCCACTTCCTGTTTGCCCTTTGAAGCTCTCAAGGAAATCCGTCGACGCTGATGTATTTGTCTACTTCCATCTCCAACAGAATGCAAGCCCCCCAAGGGCAAAGGTGGTGCCCACCTCCTTCACTGCTGCACCCCTAGAGCCTAGCCCAGCGCCTGGCACACAGCTGGCACTCCAGAGATCTGGGTAGAAATAATGAATGAATAATACCTGTTAGGCTTCTGATGTATCTCACACACTGAGTAAGCTCCCGGAACGCAGAGAGGGCAGGACCCCAGGGTCTGGGCAATGATAATACCTGCCAACGTTGCAGAGTGCTGTGCGTGCAGGGCTCATTCTGAGTGTTTTCCGTATAGTAATGCCTTTAACCTTCACAGCAGATCTGGGAAGTAGCCACTATTATGTCCCCACTTTATGGATGAGGAAACTGAGGCTCCGAGTTAAGTAACTTGTCCAAGGAATCAGCTGAGAAGTGGGAGATAGGAGATTTGAACCCAGACTCAGTCTGGTTTGGGAGTCAGCTTGCTTTTTTTTCTTAATAGATTTTTTATTTTCGAGCAGTTTCAGGTTCAAAGCTAAATTGAGCAGAAGGTATGACGATTTCCCTTATACCTCCTGCCCCCATACATGCACGGCCTTCCCCATTATCTCCATTCCCCCACCAGTGACTTGCTCTTAAACACTGACCAACATGCAGGCCGGAAGCCTTCCTGGAGGAGGCGGGCAGAAACTGGGCCTGGTAGAGTGGGGCAGATTCCTGCACCACAGACAGGGAGCCCTCTGCCGCCTTGGCGAGAGGAGTGGACCCGGCTGCAGCTGGCATGACTGCAGTGGAGGGGCCCGGACGAGGCCTGGGGGATGGTTTCCCGGTGTTCCGTTACCTACTGGTGCATATCAACCCACCCCAGGACACGGCATAAAACCACCGCCATTCACTCTGCAGCTGGACAGCTGGTCTCCGCTCCCAAGGCATCCGTCAGCACAGCTCAGAGGGCAGCCAGTGGCGGGACAGCGGGCTCCTCGGGCAGCTGTCTCTGTCTTCCTGGGGTCTCGCTGCGGGGTCTCCACGCCATGGTGGCATCAGGACAGCCAGCTTCCCACGTGGCGGTTTCAAAGACGTGTGCCACAAGGGAGCCGGCGGAGGCCATCGCCCTTTACGACCTGGCCTTGGACGTCAGCCGTGGCACCTCTGCCGCACGCTGTTGGCCAAAGCAGCCACAAGCTCGCCCAGGTTGGGAGGGAGGGGAAGACAGGGCCTATACTGTATCTGGTGGTGGAGGACTGGCAAAGTCCTGGAAGAGTGTGTGTGGCGTGGAAAACACTGTGCCGGGCGTTCCTAGAAAGCACGTATTGTCACCGTGGGCGATGGGGCCATCGAGGCGTCAGCCAGGCGCCTGCTGTGAGCGGGCAGGGCGCGTTCGGTCTCCAGGCCCTGGTGGAGGCGACCTCATGCCTCACACCCTTTCCTAGCCTGGCTGGCGTGGCTCAGTGGTTGAGCAGCAACTATGAACCAGGAGGCCACAGTGTGACTCCCAGTCAGAGCACGTGCCCAGGGTATGGGCTCGATCGCCAGCGTGGGGCATGCAGGAGGCAGCCGATCAATCGATGTTTTTATCTCTCTCTCCCTCTCTCTTGCTCTCTGAAATCAATAAAAATATATAGTTTTTTAAAACTCTTTCCTAAAGCTTTGAAAACATTTTACTCAAAGAGACAGGAAGAGCCGAAGCCGGTTTGGCTCAGTGGATGGAGCGTCGGCCTGCGGACTCAAGGGTCCCGGGTTCGATTCCGGTCAGGGGCATGTACCTTGGTTGCGGGCACATCCCCAGTAGGGGGTGTGCAAGAGGCAGCTGATCGATGTTCTCTCTCATCGATGTTTCTGGCTCTCTATCCCTCTCTCTTCCTCTCTGTAAAAAATCAATAAAATATATTTTTTTTAAAAAGAGAGAGACAGGAAGAGGCGTGGATCTTAGTGGGAGCTCAGTGGATTTTCACTGCGCGCACACCCAGGTGGCCACCACGCCGGTCAAGGCGTGACGTTTCCAGGCCCAGCAGGACCTCCTGGCTGTCCCCCCTCCTCACCCCCCCCCCCACCGTGGATCGGTCTCACCTGTTTCTGTTCTTCACAAAACGGAATCACGCAGGGCACGCTCTTCTGTCTCTGGCGTCTTCCATTCGAATGGAAGACGCCAGAGACAGAAGAGCGTGTCTTCCCTGCGGGCCCGTGTCTGTCGATTGTCCATTCTCGTTACTGAACAGCGTTCTGTGTGCGGCTACACTGCCTGATGGGCGTTTGGGTAGTTCCTGTTTGGGGCTGTGAACAGTCAGGTACACGCCTTCTGATAAACACGTACGGTATACGCCTTCCGGTTGGCGTCACACCCAAGGGTAAGCCGGCTTGGTCACAGGGTCGGCATCCCCTCAGCCTCCGGGGCTCTGCGTGCTTGTGTCAGCATCCACCACGCCCACCAGTGTCGGGGGGCGCGAGTTCCACGTCCTCGCCACCCCCTTAGGTGGTCAGCGCCATTTTCGTCCATCTATTGGGGGTGAAGTGGAAGCCACTGTTTTAAAGGAAATCTCCCGAGGAGCCACGTTTTTGAGACAGAGCCAGGAGAGAGGACGTGAAAGCAAACGCCACGCCCCCTGGGGGGCCCCCCGGGAGCCTGGCTATTGCCTTCTGCGGTTGTGCTTTATTCCACGCGGACATCTGTATGGAGTGACTTTGTATTGATGAGTGAAAAGCAACAGCATAAAGCACACGTGAGCCCTTCTTGAAAAACAACTTGATAATGACAATCAGCCAACTGAGAGACGACTCTAAACAAGTGAACTTGGAAATGGAGAAGCTGTGGGAAAAGGATTGAGGTGAGCCTCAAACCCACATCACCAGAGAATTAAAATGAAACAATTGAGCCCTGGCCCCCGGGTGGCTCACTGGTTATAGCATCGGCCTGAGCACCAAAGGGTCATGGGTTTGATGACCAGTCAAGGGCACGTACACCTGGGTTGCAGGTTTGATCCTCCGCCCCAACCTGGGCATATGCAGGAGGCAATGAATCGATGTACCTCTCACACCGATGTTTCTCTCTCTCTCCCACCCTTCCCCGTTCCTCCCATTCATTCTCTCTAAAAAAAATCAGTGGCGCTCTAGCCAGTTTGGCCCAGTGGATAGAGCATCGGTCCTCAGACTGAAGGGTCCTGGGTTCGACTCTGGTCAGGGGCATGTACCTCAGTTGCAGCCTCGATCCCTGGCCTTCGTTAGGGCACGTGTGGGAGGCAATCTCTCTCACATTGATGTTTCTCTCTCTGTCTCTCCCCCTCCCTTCCACTCCCTCTAAAAATCAATGGAAAAATATCTTTGAGTGAGGATTAACAACAACAACAAAAACTAAACAAGCGAAGTCTTTCCAGCGGTGACGCCCTCCCAGACAACGTGCCTCTCGCTGAGGACCGCCTGCCTCCCTCTCCAGAAGAGGAGATGAGGAAGCGCCTGGGGCAGAGCCCAGTCCCTACGTCACGTCCATCACGTCCGGGGTGTGAGATGCCCAGATGCTGTAAAATGATCCGCCTCTGGCCCTGCACCAACGGGGGTTCCTGGTTCCCTGTGTGGCTGCTCCTGGGCCCTGGGCGGCAGGAGGTGGGGCCCGGCTTGCAGAGGATGCTCCTGCAGGAGCAAACAGCCCCGAAAGCACCGAATCAAGGTGAGGGGGGACCATCCCAATAAACACATTTTGGATTTTTAAAAAGCTAAACAGCCCGACCGGTGTGGCTCAGTGGTTGAGCTTCGACCTATGAACTAGGAGGTCATGGTTTGATTCCCAGTGAGGGACGTGCAGGAGTCAGCCAACCAATGATTCTCTCTCATCATTGATGTTTCTATCTCCCTCTTCCCTCCTCTCTGAGATCAATAAAAATATCTTACCTAATAATAGAGAAACATGTAAATTGACCGTACCTCCGCTACGCCCACAGCCAATCAAAGTGAGTATGCAAATTAACCCAACAAAGATGGAGGTTAATTTGCATACATACCTGGGTCCCGGGAACCTCCTTGGTACCCAGGTCACTCCCAGCCAGCCTGGTGTGGAGGCTTTAGGCTTGGGAAGGGGCCAAGCCTGGGATCGGAGGGAAGGGGGGAAAAATCAGTGGAAACATATCCTCAGGTGAGGATAAAAAGAAAAATAAAGAAATGTCATATCCTATGAAAGACACATCTTGAAAATGCTTAAGAAAGTTGTCATTTTTTCATGGTAAAGGGACTGGAGTCTGTGTTGATGAAAATACCTTGGCAGCTGCGGTGACTGGCAGTGGCTGCAGCAGCGGGGTGATGGGGCTGGCGCCTTCCCCTGATCAGCCTGGTCGCCTCCCACAAAGGGAGGCCAGACTGGGGCTTAGGTCCGCTCCCAATGGGGAGCGGGCCTAAGCCATCAGTAGGACATCCCCTGAGGGCTCCCAATATGTGAGAGGGGTCAGGCTTGGCTGAGGAACCCCTCCCCAGTGCACAAATTTTGTGCACTGGGCCCCTAGTATTTTTTAGAAAAACCAAACAAGACGTTACAGTGAAAACACAGAATTTAAATGTTATAAACTTCAACAAATAGTAGCTGGAAAGTGGGTCAGGAGGAAGTGGGGGGGGAGTGTAAAACAGCTAACTCATCTTCTATAGCAAAGAGTCAATTCATGCTGATAAGTTGAAACATTTCGTTTTTTAAAAATTACTCCAAATATTTCAAGGAAAAGAAAAGATCATCAGACTAGATAAAACCAGCCAGCCCAACTATATGCTACTTACAAGAGACATGACTTGATATAAGACAGAAAGGTTTAAAACAAAAGGAGATACCACACAAACAATAACCAAAGAATCCCGCTGCCGCTGCCCCAGTGTCACCGAGGAGACTTGAAGAGAAGAAGCAACCCTAGAAATGAAAGGGACATTTCAAACATCTTGTATGTACCCCATAGCAGGGCTTCAAAATATAAGCAAAACTTGATGGAACTAACAGGAGGAACAGACAGACCTGGGTCAGAGACTTTCACACACGTCTCTCAACCAATTTGTGTGAATTCAGCGAAGTCACTAGAGATGGGGCCGAGGTACAAAATCAACTGTATTCTATCCACTGGCCACACACAGAAAACAGCATTGTAAAACTGAAACCATTGAACTCCTAGAAGACAGCATAGGAGAAACATCCAGATGACCTTCGTTTGGTAGTGACATTTTAGATACAACACCAAAGGCACCCCCATGAAAGAAAGGATTGATGAGCTGGAATTCATTAACATTTAAAAGTTCTGCTCTGTAAAAAACGCAGCCAAGAGAATGAGAAGACAAGCCACAGTCCGGAAGAAAATATCCCAAAAGACATATTTGATAAAGGACTGATATCTACAATACACAGAACTTTAGCCCTAGCCCTGACCAGTTTGACTCGGAGGATAGAGCATCGGCCTGTGACTGAAGGGTCCCGGGTTCGGTTCCAGTCAGGGGCATGTACCTTGGTTGTGGGCACATCCCCAGTAGGGGCTGTGCAGGAGGCAGCTGATCAGTGTTTCTCTCTCATCGATGTTTCTAACTCTCTATCTCTCTCCCTTCCTCTCTGTAAAGAATCAATTTTTTTAAAAAAACTGTAGCTCTTGCTGATGCACTAGGGTTTGGGGTTCAATCCCTGGTCAGGAAACATACAAGCTCAACCAATGAGTGCATGAATGGAACATGTTTTCTATTTCTCTCTCTCTCTCTCTCTCTCTCTCTCTCTCTCTCTCTTCTCTCTTTCCCTTCCTCTCTAAAATCAATATTTTTAAAGTTAATAAATAAATAAAATAAAATATATAAAACTTTAAAACAACAATAAGAAAATGAACAACCCACCTAAAAAAGAAGCAAAGATCTGAACACCTCCAAATAAGATGTACAAATGACAAATAAATGTATAAAAAGATACTCAACATCATATGTCACTAGAGAATTGCAAATTGAAATAATAATAAGAGCCCTGGCCGGTGTGAATCAGTTGGTCGAGTGTTGTCCCATGCTCCAAAAAGGTTGCCAATTCGATTCCGGGTCAGGGCATACGCCTGGGTTGCAGGCTCAGAGGCGTGCAGGAAGCAGACAATCCATGTTTCTCTCTCTCCCTTCCCCTTCCTCTCTCTCTAATATCAATAAAAACAGATTAAAACAGCAACAACAACAACAGTGAGATATTACTTCTACCTGTTAGAATGGCCAAAATCCAAAACACTGACAACACCAAATGCTGGCGAGGATGTGGAACGACAGAAATTCATTGCTAGTAGAAATGCAAAATAGTCCAGCCGCATTGGAAGACAATTTGGCAGTTTCTTACGAAATTAAACATAATCTTACCATATGATCTAGCAATCACACTACTTGGTATTTACCCAAATGTGCTGAAAACTTAAGTCCACACAAAAACCTGCATGTTTATGGCAGCTTCATTTATAATGGCCAAAACATGGGAGCAACCAAGATGTCCTTTAGCAGGTGAACGGATAAATAAACTATGGTGCATCCAGGCAACAAAATATTAGTCAGCACCAAAAACGACTGAGTTGTCAAGCCATGAAAAGACACGGAAGAACCTCAGATGTATGTGACTAAGTGAGAGGAGCCAATATGAAAGGGCTACCGCTGTATGATTCCAACTACGTGACATTCTGGAAAAGGCAAAACCATGGAGACAGTGACAGCTCGGTGGTTGCCAGGGTTTGGGGGAGGGATGAGGAGGAGCACAGGGGATTTTTAGGGCAGTGACACTGTTCTGAATGGTGTCATAATGATGGACGCACGTATTTACACATTTGTCAAAACCCGTAGAATATACACCACCCAGAGTGGACCCTAATGTAAACCATGGGCTTTGGGTGAGTATGTGTCATCGTAGTTTCATTGTTTGAAACAATGGGATGTTGACAGTGGGGGAAGCTGTGTGTGTGTGCAGGCAGGGATATATGGGAACTCTCTGTATTTTCCACTCAATTTTGCTGTTAACCTAAAACTACGCCCAAAAACCTTAAATCTATTTTTAGAAATGAAACTATCTATAAGAGCATCAAAAACAGAAACTTCCTAGGAGTAAATTGAACAAAAGGTGGGCAAGTCCCACCACACTGAAAACTACAAAATATTATTGTGTAGTAGTCACCAGGAAAATCCAAATAAAACCACCATGAGCCCGGCCAGTGTGGCTCAGTGGTTGAACATCGACCTATGAACCAAAAGTTCATGGTTCGATTCCAGGTCAGGGCACATGTCTGGGCTGCGGGCTCGATCCTCAGTGAGGGGCGTGCAGGAGACAGTCGATCAATGGTTCTCTCTCATCCTTGATGTTCCTGTCTCTCCCTCTTCTTGCGTCTCTGAAATTAATACAAATATATTTATTTTAAAATAAAAAAGGATACAGTTTCAATTCCCCATCAGGGCACATAACTAGGCTGTGGGTTCGATCCCCAGTCAGGATGCATGTGAGAGGCAACCAAAAGATGTTTCTCTCTCACATCAGTGTTTTTCTCTCTCTCCCTCCCTTCCTCTCTTTCTCTCAAATCAATAAAAATATCTTTGGGTGAGGATTAAGAAAAAAATTTACTTATAGAGTTACCATATGACCCAGCAATTTCACCCTCAGATGTAATATACCCAAGATAATTAAAAATATATGTCCACACAAAAACCCACATGTGATGTTCATAGCAATATCTATCTATATAAAAGCCTAAGCGACCATTAGACCGTTGGACCGTTTGACTGGTAGCTATGATGTGCAATGACCACCAGGGGGACAGATGCTCAATACACTGGCATGGAAACATGGAACAGACTGATGAACCTCAGAAAGAAGGGGGGAGGGGGAGGGCGGGAAGAGATTAACCAAAGATCTTATATGCATACTAGAGGCCCGGTGCACAGATTCATGCACCGGTGGGGTCCCTCAGCCTGGCCTGTGGGGATCAGGCTGAAACCAACAGTCCGACATCCCCAAGGGGTCCTGGATTGTGAGAGGGCACAGGCCAGGCCGAGGGACCCCGCCGGTGCACGAATCCGTGCACCGGGCCTCTAGTTATTCATAAAAGCCCAAAAGTAGAAACAACCCAAATGACCATCAACTGATGCATGAATGAAAAAAATGTGTGTCATGGAATATTACTCAGCCATAAAAATGAATGGAGTTCTGATACATGTTACAACATGGGTGAACCTTGAAAACATTATGCTGAGTGGAAGAAGCCAAACACAAAAGGCCATATGTTGTATGATTCCATTGATATGAACTACCTAGAACAGGTAAATTCACAGAAACATAAAGTAGACTGGAGGTTGCCGGGGACTGGGGGAAGGGGAGTGGGGAATAACTTCTAATGACTATGAAGTTTTTTGAGAGTGACGTATATTCTGGAATTAGATAGTGGTGATGATTATACCTTATAAGCATACCAAAACCCACTAAATTGTATACTTTAAACGAGTGAATTGTAGGTAGTGAATTATATCTCAATTAAAAATTTTAATAACATTATTGTGTGACATTAAATTAGATCTAAATAAACTGAGGGATGTATCATTTTCATGGACTAGAAGACAATATTATAAGCATTTCAATTCTCCTCAAATTACAGATTCAATGCCGTCCCAATCCAACTCCCAGCAGTGTTTTTCCCTGAAATTAACAAGCTGATTCTAACATTTATGTGGCGATGCAAAGGAAAGGCCATTTATGTAAAAGACAACAATAAAGAACAAAACTGGAGAACTTATTGCACCAGATACAAGAGCGAGTGTAAGCACAGGCATTTAGACAGTGTGGTGTTGGTACAGGCACAGACGGACTGACGGAACAGAACCGAGTCCAGAAACGAAGCCCACACCCGACTGTGACCAAGCGACAGGCCGAGCAGTGGGAGAGGGATGATGTCGCCTTCAGGGAACAGCGCTGGGTCAACCGGATAGGACGTACATTGGTCAACCGGATAGCGTATTGTATCTTGACCCCTGTCATAGCTTCCTGTGCTGCCGTAAAAAAAAAAAAAAAAAGTCACCACAAACTTGTGGCTTGAAACAATAGAACTTTATACCTTTACAGCTCGGGAGGCCACAAGTCCCAAATCAGGATCGCGGGCCACATCAAGGTGTTGGCGAGGCCAGGCTCCCTCTGGCGGCCGTAGGGGAGAATCGTTGCTTGCCTCTTCCAGCTGCTGGAGCTGCCCGCATCCCTGGATGAATGGCTGTCAGTCCAATGGAAAGGCCAGAAACTTCAAATCCCTCCGCCTCTCTCTGCTCCATCTGCGCGTGGGCGCATAAAACCTCCCTCTGCTTCTCCTCTTCTAAGGATACATGTGATGGTATTTAGGGGCCAACCAGAAAGTCCAGGCTAACTGCCCCATCTCAATAGCCTTAACTTAATCACATCTGCAAACCCTTCCCCGCATTAGGAAACATTCACAGGCTCCAGGGATTAGGATGTGCCCATCTTTTGAGAGCCCGTTTTCAGCCTACCACAACCCCTACCTCACACCATAAAAAAATTATTTTTTTCAGACCTAAATGTGAAAGATTAAAACAATAAAGCCTCAGAAGAAAACACAGGAAAACTTCTTTATGATCTTGGTACAGGCAAAGGTTTCTTAAACCGAAAACAAAAGCACTAACCATTTTTTTTTTAAAAAAAAAGAGAGAGATACATTGGCCTATATTAAGTAACTATGTTAAACAAACAAGAAAGACAACCACAAAGTGAGAGAGGATATTTGCAATACGTACATACAGCAAAAGACTTCTACTGAGAATATAAAAGAACTACAAATCAACATGAGAAAGGCAGACACCTCAATAGACAAATGGGCACACTACTTGAACAGATATAAGAGAATACCCAAAATGGCCAATAAACACATGAAAAATGCCCTGGCTCAGTACTCAGTTAGAGCATCATCCTGATATACTAAGGTTTTGGGTTCAATCTCCGGCCAGAGCTCATACAATAATCAACCAATGAATGCATACATAAGTGGAACAACAAATCTCTCTCTCTCTCTCTCTCTCTCTCTCTCTCTCTCTCTCTCTCCCAAATCAATAAATTTTTAAAAATTAAACATGAAGAGGTACTCAGCTTCATTAGTAACCAGGCTAATGAAAACCACAATGCAATATTAGCACTATACACCCGCCAGGTGGCTAAAGTGAAGGAGGCAGAGAACACCGCGTGTGGCTGAGTGGTGGCGCAATCAAAACCTGGTGGGAATGTCAATGTTACCATCGCTTTGGAAGGCTTCTTGGCAGCTCCTGCTGAAACAGAACACGGGCAGACCTTGACCCAGCGGTTCTATTTCTAGGTGCACACCCAACCGAAATGGGTGCACATGCTCAGCAGAAGACACCTACCACGCTGGGCTAGGATGTTTGCAGCGACACTGTTTGTAATAAGACCTTGCTACTTCCCAAATATCCATTAAGAGTAGAACGGATAGCCCTACTAGTTTGGCTCAATGGATAGAGCGTCAG
The DNA here is from genome assembly GCF_027574615.1 of Eptesicus fuscus. Taxonomy (NCBI): domain Eukaryota; kingdom Metazoa; phylum Chordata; class Mammalia; order Chiroptera; family Vespertilionidae; genus Eptesicus; species Eptesicus fuscus. The sequence continues at coordinate 100,951,265 of NC_072479.1, forward strand.
CCTGCAGACTGAAGGGTCCCAGGTTCAATTCCGGCCAAGGGGGCTCAATCCCCAGTAGGGGGCGTGCAGGAGGCAGCCAATCAATGATTCTCTCTCATCATGGATGTTTCCTACCTCTCTCTCCCTCTCCTTTCCTCTCTAAAATCAATAAAATATATTTTGTAAAAAATTAAATTAAATTAAAAAGAGTTGAACGGATAAAATGAAATCTGTTCAGTCACATACCCGAGTGCCACACAGCAATGCGAATAAATACTGTACAACTACAGGCAACCACACGAATGGATCCCACAGGCGGGACGCTGAATGAAAGGAGAAGAGGGCTGATTCCACAGAGACAGCAAAGCCAGATCAAGTCAGAGAGGTCGGACAGTGGCTCCCTTTGCGGGGAGTCAGGGGGGCCCAAGAGGGCTGGTTGTGTTGTGTGTCTTTACCTGCGTGCTAGCTCCATGTTGTGTTCACTTTGTATACTCTTACGTATTTTGTGTGTAAATATGTTGTATTTCAATAGAATATTGTAACCCCCAAAGTAAATTGTATGTAATCACATGGAGTCAATGCAAAAACGTCATTAAGTGACAAAAGCAAGTGCAGAAATGTATATTGCATGCCATCTTTTGCTTTTGTTTTGTGTTGGGTTTTTTTGCCGCTTAAAACCCAGTTTTACTAAGGATTAAACATCCAAACATTTCACAGAGGACGGGGGCCTCGTCAGAAACGATGCCTCCTGCGTTCCCAGCTTAAAGGCGTGCGCACACCCACTGCGCTCACAGCCCAGGCAGCAGGCACTGGGCGCTCTGTACTTTTACTCTCTGTGAGAATCCGGCATTTAGGTCCCAGAATGTGTGTTAGGAACGACTGCGGCAGTTCGGAGCCCTCCGGCGAAGCTTGACACTATCATCCCACGCTCAAGGCAGGACCTGGTCCCCGGCGGCCGGGCCCCACGCCCTGTGGACGCTCAGGACCCGTTGGCGACGGCGTCTTCCTCCCCGTCTGGCTGGGGCTGCGGCGCCCCCTGCCGGGGGCCTGGCGGGACTGCCGCAGGCCTTGCAGCCGCTCCGCCTCCCCAGCGCCCGCGCGTTCTTCTTGATGGCGTCCACGTCCCCGCCCTTCTGCTTGTCCGTGGGCAAACCAGCACCTGCGCTGGAAGTTTGGCTTCTCCGGGCACGTCCTTGGCACGCTGTGCGCCCCGCTTGCCCTTGAACATCTTCTCTGCTTCCTGGCGCTCTTTCAGCTTCACCTTCTGGAAGTCCAGCACGCGGACTTGGGGGACCTTGTACAGGACACACAGGCGGTAGTGCTTCCTGTTGGTCACGGGGTCCCTGGGAATACTCAGGGGGGGGTCAGCGACTGGAGAGGTGCCAGGGGGTGCAGGTCGCCCCGCTCCACGAGGCTGCGGTTGGTGAGGACGCGCTCCGCGAGGCAGGGCAGGGGCTGGGCCAGCGCCTCGCCGAGGCGGCACATTCTGTTGCTGTTCACCGGGAGTGTCTTCGGTCTCAGAGGGAAGCCGTCCAGTTTTCGGATTTCATTGTCAAAACAATCAATGGCATCAAACTGGTCTAAGGTCGCACCCAGATCTTCGATGACAGGAGTTTTCTATCCCCGCAGGTCCAATTCGCGTCCCGCGCGGCGCTGGTGCAGTGCGCCGCCTGCTCCATCAGCTCCACTGTCCCGCCGCCTCCGCTCCCCGGTCCGCGGCGCCCGCCCGGGGCCTCCCTCTCGCCAGACAGACCTCTCCGCGTGCCTCAGGCTCGCCCACCACCTTTTGTTCTTAAAAAATTAGGGGGGACAGTAATTATTCCTGTATGGGTGTGTATACCCATGTATGTGCTCCTGCGCACATCATCCCTAGAAGAATGTGGACGAATCTGCCATCAGCTTATTGCCTTTCGGAGGGGAACTGGGGGTCTGGGTAAGGTTCTTACCCAGGGAGTATATTTTTTATTTTTAATATATTTTTATTGATTTCAGAGAGGAAAAGGGGAGAGATAGAAACATCAATGATGAGAGAGGGTCATTGACTGGCTGCCTCCTGCATGCCCCCACTGGGGATGGAGCCTGCAACCCCGCAGGTGCCCTGACCGGGGATTGAACCGTGACCTCCTGGTTCATAAGTCTACCGATGCTCAGCCACTGAGCCACGCCAGCCGGGCAGTATGTTTTTTGTGTTTGTTTTTGTTTTTAATTATCAAATAGTTCGCACATATGAAACCGTTTAGAGAAAAGAAAACCTAACAAATTCGGGATGCGGGGGCGGAGGCGGGGGGGAGGCCAACGTTGGAAAGTACTCGGAAGCAAGAAGGTCCACAGGGCGCCTCAGCAAAAGGCTGGGTTCTAGGTTCTTCGAGTGTCTCTTGGGGTCTGAGAACTGTAAGGAGCCTGGGGGCAGGGGGTCTCACGTGCACCCCGCCCCCTTCACAGATGGGCAAACGGAGGCCCGAGAAGCCGTGCAGCACGCAGGCGTCTACAGGCCCCGCCCCAACGCCGCGCACGTGTTTGGTTTCTGCTGGGGGGTAGCGAGGTGAGGCTTTGGAGTGAAATGGGAGTGGAAGGTTGTGTGACTCTTGCATGTCACAGTCTCTCTGAGCGGGGCCTCCTCGTTTGGAAAAAAAAAAAAAATGAGGGTAATAACCCCACTTCATGCTGAGGCCTTGGAGTGGCGGGCAGACAGCGGACAGCGAGAGTAAGTGGCCGGCACCTGCCGTCAGCGGGGCTGCGACCCGGCTGGAGCCTCCGTCCGCACTGCTCCGAGACAGACGCACGGTGGCGCTCGTTCCCCGCGCGTCCGGCGAGGTCCCGTTCCCCGCGCGTCCGGCGAGGTCCCGTCTCTGGGGGCTCTGGTTACCCGAGGGAAGCCGGGGAGGAGCGGGGGTGGGAGCTACTTCTGCACACAAGGACATACATGGGGTGGGAGCAGGGTGAACTCGGGGTCCAGCTCAGGGAGGCAGTAACGGAGGGGCTGGGAGGCCCAGAAGGAGGGGAAAGGGCAAATGCTCTCCATCTGGGATTAGAGTTTGGGATTAGAATCTCAGATCTTGTGCTGTGTTGAATGGTGGCCCAGAAGAGAGGTCGACCTGGAATCTGTAAATGTGGCCTTATTTGGGGAAAGAGTCTTTGCACATGTAACTAAGGCAAGGCTCTCAAGCCATTCCTGGATTATCCCTGGCGGGCCCTAAATCCAATGACAAGTGTCTTTATCGCTGACACTGGTAAGGCCAGGTGATGTGGCCACAGCCAAAGAGCACCTAGAGCCGCCAGAAGCCGGAGGAGGCGAGGGAGCCTCCCGGGGGAGCGTGGCCCTGCGACGCAGCCCCATGTCACACGCTGGCCTCCAGAGCCCCGAGTGTACATTCCTGTTGTCTTAAACCACGCAGTTTGTGGCCATGTGTTTCAGCAGCCACGGGAAGCTGATACAGATGCCCACTTTCTCTTCCTGCTGCCCCCACACCCCAACAGGCCCCCCACTCCTGACCCCACTATTTCCTCCCAACTCCAGACTCCACCGCACTGCTGCTTTCCAAACACAGACTTTCAGGCCTCTAAATTTTTCTCTGACACCAGGAAAGGGCCTGACCTCCCAGGTTTCTTGGTGGCCCTTTGTCTGGGCTGCTGTGCCTTCGTGGGTTCCCTGGGAAACTCCTATACCAGTATGCTCTTCAAGGCCCTCCTTGAACATCCTAAGGATATTAGCATATCTTGAATCAGTGGGTGCCAGCACCCTGTGATTCCACCTCAGCACTGTGTCTGCTCAATCGCTGTACCATCACTGTCGGTTCAGCTATGTAGCTTCCCACTAGTCCTTGTCTCCTGGTGCCTCAGTTCAGGCCTCCCCATCTCTCACCAGGACCCTTGTGCCACTTCCTCACTTGTCTCCTTGCCCCAGTCTCGCCCCTCCCGTCCATGTCCATCACCACTCTGTATCCTTGGTGCTCTGACCTCCCACCTCACTTCTCTGCTCGGAAGCCTTGCAAAGCTCCCTGCTGCCCTGAGGATGTCCCAAGGGAATGACAGTACCTCAGATGCCCCTCCCCCCTCGCCCCACACCTCATGGATGTGCTGCAACTCTGGGCCTTTGCATCACAGGCTGACCACCCAGCAGGTGCTGTTCTAAGTGCTTCCCACATGTTAACCCTTTAAATTCTCTTAGGAAGCCCAGGAGAAAGGCACCGTTACTGTATCCAGCTCACGGGTGGGAAAGCTCAGGGCCCGAGGGGAGCAGAACCGCCCAGAAGTGGCGGAAGAATGGGAACCCATTCCTCCTGGTGGGGCCTCAGAACTGTGAAACCGCCCCTTATCCAGGCCGCCACCCCCAACCCCACACTAATCACTCTGCCCGTGGATTCTGAATTTTGTAAACACGATTACATGGTGGTCTCCCCACCAGGAAGCTCCTGGAAAACTTCACTTTGCTTCCCTGGGCCCAAGGAAACGGGCACAATGCAAGGGGTTCAGGAAACTAGGGTGAGTGAGGGAATGGTTTCCAGGGCTCTGGGTCCCCAGGATTTCTCATCCCCGGCAAAGAAAAGAATAAATTATGCAAATTTTCTGAAGCCAGGACTTTTGCCTCCTCTCTTTCCTCTTCCTCCTCCTAGGCCCTCCTCCCAGGTTTCTGGGATGGCACTGGGCTCCCCAGAAAACGCCCCAGGCTCTCTAGTGCCCCACTTCCTGATTACAGATGAAACCAGGGCTTAAAGCTGGTGAATCACTAGCGGCCCAGCCAGGGCGTGTTAGGGTGTCAGGCGGGAAGGGAGAAGCCAGCTCCTCGTCCGCCCGCCTCCCCTGCTTCTGCCACCCCAGTGCTGCCATCCCTGTGAGACCTCCCACCTCCCGAGTCTCCCTGACACCAGAGAAGGGCCTGACCTCAGTGCAGGTGAGTTTGAGCAACTCCTAGACTGTCCCCCTCTCCCTGCCCGGGTCTCAGAGACCCACAGCCTGAACCGTTCCCAAACCCTGGTCTGGGCAACTCATTAATGACACCCAGGGAGGTGCTGCACCCCATTTTAGATTCAGGGAAACCAGCTCAGGGAGTAGGAAGTACCTGAGGCCACCCATAGGAAGTAAGTAGGACACAGGAAGTCAAATCCCACTTTCTGCCTCCCCCGGGGTGGGGGGGTGGGGGGAGGTAGGGTGTGTTACAGCAGGACCAGTCCTTTTAAATATATATATACTAGAGGCCCAGTGCACAAAATTCTTGCAGGGGGGGGGGGGGCTCAGCCCGGCCTGCGCTCTCTCCAATCCAGGACCCCTTGGACATCCCTCTTGCAATCTGGGATCACTGGCTCCTAACCACTCACCTGCCTGCCTGCCTGATCACCCCTAATCACTCTGCCTGCCTGCCTGATGCCCCTAACTGCTCCCCTTCCTGCCTGATCACCCCTAACTGCCCTCCCCTGCCAGCCTGATTGCCCCTAACCGCCTCTGCCTCGGCCCCCGGCACCATGGCTTTGTACGGAAGGACATCCAGATGTATGTCCGGAAGATGTCCAGTCTAATTAGCATATTACCCTTTTATTAGTGTGTGTGTGTGTGTGTGTGTGTGTGTGTGTGTGTGTGTATTGATTTCAGAGAGGAAGGGAAAGGAAGAGAGAGATAGAAACATCAATAATGAGAGAGAATCATTGATCGGCTGCCTCCTGAACGCTCCACACTGGGGATCAAACCTGCAACCCAGGCATGTGCCCTGACTGGGAATCGAACTGTGACCTCCTGGCTGGGCTTGACCAGTCATTTTTTTATTCAAGGGCCACAGCCTTAGAGGACAAAGGGGTGGTAAGTATGGATTCGAAGCTCCTACCCCAAGGCACCTGGAGGGGCTCGTGGCAAGTGGGGAAATTACAACCCAATAGTCAAGGGTCCAAGTCCAGGTTCAAATGCCAGGTTGATTCCCAACGAGTCAATCACAGCGTTCTTATGGCCTTGGGCAAGTTTAACTTCCACAGGCCTCAGTTTTCCCATCAGTAATATGGGAGCAACTCTAAGTACCTGCACAGCATAAGACTGTAAGGATCCTAGGAGTTAACATAAAAAGGGCTTAGAATAGGCAGTGAATGCTCAATAAAGAGCAGCCTTTTGTTTTATTTATTTTATATATTTTTATTGATTTCAAAGGGAAAGGGAGAGAGATAGAAATATCCATTATGTGAAAGAGTCATTGATAAGCTGCCTCCTGCACACCCCCCACTGGGATTGAGCCCGAATCTTGGGCATGTGCCCTGACCTGGAATCGAACCGTGACCTCCTGGTTCATAGGTCGATGCTCACCCACTGAGCAACACTGGCTGGGCAAGAGCAGCGTTTTAAAGGGTATTTTGAAGGAATGGGTTCTGAGAAGGAAGCATTTGGAGTGAATCCTCATTGTCATCAGAGAGGAATGTTCCCCACACCTGTCTCTAGAAGGCTGGGGTTTCCTTGTAAGTCCGGAGGCCTGTCCCACCCACACCTGCCAGGACAGAGTGTGGGGGCGGGAAGCTGATATTTTTAACAAGAGCCCAGAGGGTCCCTTGGATCAGGCAAGTCTGGGAATCCCCGGGGCTGAGGATCAAGCCTTTTCTTTTTTTTTGGAAGACTCTTCTCGTAACACACCTTCCACCCACCTGCCTGCATGTCCTTGGAGGAAAACCAACTTTCCCTTTTTCCCTCTTAGTAGCGATGCTTGTTAACTGGAATAAGCACGCATGAGCGCCAGGTGCTTTGCTAAATTCATCCCATCCCCCAACAGCCCTCTGAGGCAGGTCCTGTCTGTAGCCCCATTTTACAGGTAGAGGCCGGCTGTGGAATTAGTAATTTGCCCAGGTCGCACAGCAGCGCCAGGACTCTCCACCACCACAGCGTGGCCTGTGCAAGCAGCCCAGTGCCCTGGGGACGTGCGTGGATGCTCCATCCCGGAGCAGGCCTCTCAGGAGCTGGAAAGCCTGCGCTTTGGGAGGCTTCGCAGAGCTAGAGGCCAGGGTCCGAGTCCCAGTCCCCAGGCCCTTCCCCTCACCGTGTCCACACAGCCACACTAAGTCACTGGTTCCTCTACCCCAGTGGTCGGCAAACTCATTAGTCCGCAGAGCCAAATATCAACAGTACAACGATTGAAATTTCTTTTGAGAGCCAAATTTTTTAAACTTCTTCTAACGCCACTTCTTCAAAATAGACTTGCCCAGGTCGTGGTATTTTGTGGAAGAGCCACACACTCAAGGGGCCAAAGAGCTGCATGTGGCTCGCGAGCCGCGATTTGTCGACCACTGCTCTACCCTATTCCCCTCTGTCTCCTGGCCCAGGACAAAAGGGGGTGCTCCAGAGCCCAGGCTTTGAGGACAAATGATCTCATCCCCCACCCCTAACCCCACCCCATCCCGCGCTCCTACAAATCTCCTCTCACTTCCTCACCTGCACCTTTCTCCAGCCCCCTTCTCTGGAAATGCAGTGCTTTTAAACCAGGCTGTTTCCTGGGGCAGACACATCTTTTCCCGATTTTAGGCTTCCATGTGGAGAGGGCGCCCTCCTCCAGGAAGCCCTCCTTGACTACCTCCTCTGTGTCAGCTGGTTCCTCACCAGCACTGCCCTCTAGGGGGGTGACTGCCTCAAGCACCGATGGTGCGGCATCCTAAGGGTCTGTCCCCAGGTACTCTGGGAGCGTGGGATATGGAGGGGAGAGAGAAGACAGGTGTTGCTCACCTCCTTCTGGGTTAGGTAGGGGAAGAGAGACAGGTCTCTCTCTTCCTGGCCTCTTCCAGCTGGCCTTGACCCTCAGGCCCTTGGTCAATACCTGTTAGGCAACCACAGGAATGGCCAGCGCTGCCTGGAGGGGGAGGAGGACAGGGCTGTTTGCTTGCACTTTTGGCCAGCCCCACCCCTCCACCTGCCCCTGCCCCTGTCCCTGCTGGGATCTGGGGCTTTGAACAGGAGGGACTCTTTAAGGTTTGAGTTAACATCTCGGTCAGAGTGAGGCATGGAGGCCTTGAGGCATGGAGGCGGAGGAGAAGGGCGGAGCCAAGGCTGCCGGAGTGAGCTGCAGACCTACCGCCTCTCCCCACCGATGAGAGACCAGGCTGCCAGCGCCGGCTCCAGCCAGAGAAGAAGCCTGTGGGCCCAGCTGGGCAGGATGGGGTCTGGCCTCCTCCTTCCCGCTCCCTAAGCCTCAGCCCCTCCCCCACCAAAGCAGGGCAGGGCGCCCAGACAAGGGGGGGCTGGGCTCTGGAGCCTGGATGCTTCCTGCGGACATTCTGGACATTCGACTCCCACATTCCGAAGACTCCTCAGTCCTCCTCCCTTCTCACCCTCCCCATGTAGGGAGAGGGCAGCAGCCTGGGGCTGAGCTGGCTGCTTGGGGCCTGTAGGGATATGGGAGGGGGGGGGGCGCCTCTCTGGGAGGGACTGAGGTCTAGACTGCAAGGGCTGCCAGGAGGCCTGTCCGAGGCACCGCCCCGGGGGTCCTTGTGATTCTCATAAACAGGAAGTCCCCCCCACCCTGCAGACAGGCCCATGTGTGTGCAGATGCTGGGCTCTGGAGGCCCAGCGGCCCTTGACCTCTCCGGCTGCTTCCTGTTAGCTGGGCCAGAGGAGAGAGAGGGAGACAGGAACAGCCCGAGATGGGAGAGGCCAGAGGGAGTGTGAGTGCAGAGAAGAAAAGCGCAAGCGCATAGAGGCCAGGCTTGTCTGGCGCATAGTAGGCACTTAATAACGGATCTGCCCTGAAGCTGGGTAGGGAGAGGGGCCCACAATGGGGAGAGCAGCACAGTTGGGGAAAAGAGAGGCTAGAGGCCAGGGTCCCACCCTGCGGTCCTGAGGCCTAGCACACAGTAGGTGCTCGGTAAACATGCCAGACCTTTGTTTCTATAGGTGGGGAGGGAGTTTCTTGGGAGAGCCACACTGTGAGCCGGCAGGGGAGAATGGGGCTCCCCGGGCCTGGCTGCTCCCTGCGGGTAGACAGCCTCCAAACCTCAGCATCCCATTGTCCCTTCTGGCCCCCACCCTGCCCCAGAGCTGGCTGAGCCAGGCCACTGTCTCAAGGCCCTTTATTTTTAAAATCCCTGCGGTGTTCCCACCCCAAACCAAAGGAGCAGTGCCAGCCACAGATCCGCCTTGGGCCTGGGCTCAGGGCCCAGAGGCAAGGGGGGTGGGGCATCCGGCCACCCTGCAGCTGCCGAAGCAATTCTGAGAGAGCTACTGGGCCGGCCAGCCTGCCTGAGCAGGGAAGGAGCCTCCGGGATGCCCCCCACACTGGGCCGAGGTGTTAACCCAGAGGCCCGCTAGGGTCGCAACCAGACTTTGTATGTTGAACCCAGGATCTCATTCTTCTGTAAAGGGAATCAGACAGATACTGGAGGTGCATGGCACCTCGAGTGTGTAAGGAAGGAGGCACTGGCTCAACCTTGTGGCGATGACAGATTGGCCCTTCAGAGGATACAGGCGGTGCCGGTGTGGGGCAGTTCTGAAAAGAGCCCCCACCTGGCTCCATTCCTTCCTGGCTTTGTGGCCTTGGACAAGTCACTCACCCTCTCTGAGCCTCAGGCTCCTCCCTATAAGAGGGGACAATAATACCATGGAAGGCGATGGTCCATCTCCAGACACAGCAATGAACAAGGCAGTCATGGCCCCTCCTGGGGCTTAAAGCCCTTGGGGAGATGGTTCTGCCTATAAACAAGATCCTGGCGGTCGCATAGAAGAGAGTGCAATGGGGCAAAGGGTGGGGAAGGAGGTCATTTAGGCAGGTGGTCCAGTAGGCTTCTAAGAAGGTGACGCTTGAGATGAGGATGAGGTAGCCTTTCACTCATTCGGGGGAAAGTGTGCTGGGCAGAAGGAAGAGCAGTGCAAAGGCCCTGGGGCAGCAGGTGGTGGGGTGGCCTGAGCTAATAGGTGTGGAAGGATTTTGTAAACGCTCAAGGACTTTGTGCACCTGGAAGGTGGTACTCTTTTTTTTTTTTTAATTATCTTTATTGTTGAAAGTATTACAAATGTCCCCTTTGGGGTTTGTTGTTGTTGTTGTTGTTGTTCTTTTTTTCCCCCATTGGCCCCCTCTTCCCCGCACCAGCCCCTCCCAAGTCTTCGCCACACTAGTGTCTGTGTCCATGAGGTATGCATACATGCATGTAAGCTCCCCAGTCAATCTCTCCCCCCATCCCCATCATGCTCTTAGTGTTGTTGTCACTATCAAGCCTGGGGAGGAGGCAGGATGTCACTGCTGAGAGCCGCCCCTGCATCCCTTCCCCTTTCCTTACACCAGTGGTCAGCAAACTGCGGCTCGCGAACCACATGCAGCCCTTTGGCCCCTTGAGTGTGGCTCTTCCACAAAATACCACGGCCTGGGCGAGTCTATTTTGAAGAAGTGGCGTTAGAAGAAGTTTAAGTTTAAAAAATTTAGCTCTCAAAAGAAATTTCAATCGTTGTACTGTTGATATTTGGCTCTGTGGACTAATGAGTTTGCCGACCACTGCCTTACGCTACCAGGAGGAGGCCAGGCCGGCTGGCCAGCCCGTGTGTGTGGGTCCTTGAACTACAAAGGGTGCTCACTCCTGCCCAACTCGTTTTTCTCCTTTGATCCTCCCAAAAGCTATGGGGTAGGGTGGGCCAGGCTGATTATCATTGTATCCATTTGATGGTCAGGGAAACTGAGGCAGGGAGGCGGATGGACACAGATGTGGTAGTGTCTTACTGAGATCGCCAAGCTCATTAATGGAAAGCTGAGCCAATGCTTAAGCAGCCTAGTTCCCAGGCTAACCCATCTACCCTGCGGTGTCCCCCTCCTTGATCCCAAAAAAAAGTTTCCCAGCATCTGTCCCACACACGGCACCAGAAGGTGCCAGCCACCCCCAGCTCCAGCCAAAGAATGCGCTGACCCTCCCCACGGGAGCTCTGGCCCGGCCGGCCTTGGCAGAGGAGAGGCGGCTGAGTCAACAACAGGCTGGCAGGGGCTCAAGCGGCCGGCCCAGGCCCACCGGCCAGGCTCACCGAGGTGGAGTGAGACCCCGAGGGGGCTGCCCCCTCCCCAGCCCTCACTCACCACGAGACCCTCCCTCCTGCTTGTCTGGCACCAGGCAGCCGGTTCACCCCTGCAGGTCTGACAGGCAGCCTGGTGGAGTGGTTGGCCAGTCACCCTGCGGAAAGATGCGGAATGGGTCTCTCCGCCCCTCTGCGGGTTTCCTGGCCTGTGAGGTCTACTTATCCACGGAGGGTGGTCGGAGTCAAGTCCCCACACAGGAAATGGCACAAGCCATTGCGTCCCCGTCTGCGAGCGGGGGCCCAGGTTCCTGAGTCCAAAGGCAAGCGCCGTGCCCTGTTGCCAGGGGCCGAGTAGGCGCTTGCTGTGATGTGACAGTTCAGGAAACAACTTGGAAAAGCACGAGGCGTCCGAACATCGGACACCCCAGCCTGGGAGGTGGCGCTCCTTCCCAGGCTGTGTTTGATCGCAGGCACGATCTTTCCCGTCTTACAGATGAGGTACAGGGAGGCTTCGGCCCCTGCTTAAGACCCACAGCAGGGACTAACAGAGACCAGGTCTTCCGACCCCCGGACAGACATTTGGAAAGGGGGGACAGCCGGGGGCATCTGTGTGCAGCCCCGGCAGGTGGAAGGTGGAGCAGTGAGCAGAGCTTATGAGTTGATTTCTGCTCCATTTCAGAGAGAGATTCTTGGCTGGCCGGGCTGTCCTCTTGGGGTGAGCTCCCCATCACTAAAGAGGTGTAAGAAGCCCTAGCCCATTTGGCTCAGTGGATAGAGCGCTGGCCTGCGGACTGAAGCGTCCTGGGTTCGATTCCGGTCAAGGGCACATGCCTGGGTTGCAGACTCGATCCCCAGTAGGGGGTGTGCAGGAGGCAGCTGATCAATGATTCTCTCATCATTGATGTTTCCATCTCTCTCTCCCTCTCCCTTCCTCTCTGAAATCAATAAAAAAATTTTTTTTAAAAAAGAGGTGTAAGAAAATATGTAAATAAATAAATGAACTAAAGAGGTGTAAGTAGAGGCAACACCCACCAGGCAGGGATGCTTCTGAGCAATTCTGGCCGCAGGAGGATGGGAGTGCAACGCGTGAGGTCCTGCCCACAGCCTGAGCCGGGGACCACGGCCCCTTCGTGATCTCCGAGCCTTTGCCCTCAAGGCAGCGGGCCACTGTGGGCACCACAGGCCTGGGCTGCAGTCCCGGAGGACCGCTCTGGCTGTGAGAGGCTGAGGGAGTGACGTCACCTCTCGGGCCTCGGTTTGCTCATCTGCACAATGGCGCGGTGAGGATTAGACCAACGCGAGTACAGAAGGAGCCCTGAGCCCAAGCTCTCAGCGGGCACTTAGGAAGTGCTGGATGCTGTTTAAGTATCAGCTCCCCTCACTTCTATAACCTTTCTCTTCTCGTCAGTCCAGGAAAGGGGGAGGAACTAGGAGCTAGGTTTAGTGGGGTGCACCCAGGACTCAGCCCGGAGCTAGAAGTAGTGGGGGTGGAGCCAGAACTCAAGCAGGAGCTCTGGGAATGGACCCAGGACTCAGCCAGGTGACCAGGAATGGACCCAGGACTCGGGCAGGAGCTCCGGGAATGGACCCAGGACTCGGGGAGGCGACCGGGAATGGACCCAGGACTCGGGCAGGAGCTCCGGGAATGGACCCAGGACTCGGGGAGGAGCTCCGGGAATGGACCCAGGACTCGGGCAGGAGCTCCGGGAATGGACCCAGGACTCGGGAAGGAGCTCCGGGAATGGACCCAGGACTCGGGCAGGAGCTCCGGGACTGGACCCAGGACTCAGGGAGGAGCTCCGGGAATGGACCCAGGACTCGGGCAGGAGCTCCGGGAACGGGCCCAGGACTCAGCCAGGCGACCAGGAATGGACCCAGGACTCGGGCAGGAGCTCCGGGAATGGACCCAGGACTCGGGGAGGCAACCGGGAATGGACCCAGGACTCGGGCAGGAGCTCCGGGAATGGACCCAGGACTCGGGGAGGAGCTCCGGGAATGGACCCAGGACTCGGGCAGGAGCTCCGGGAATGGACCCAGGACTCGGGAAGGAGCTCCGGGAATGGACCCAGGACTCGGGCAGGAGCTCCGGGAATGGACCCAGGACTCGGGGAGGCGACCGGGAATGGGCCCAGGACTCGGGCAGGAGCTCCGGGAATGGACCCAGGACTCGGGCAGGAGCTCCGGGAACGGGCCCAGCTCTGAGCAGCAGGCAGCAGCTGCAGGCAGGCTATTTCTGTGTTCACCATGTGAAGGAGATCACGTTTGTGAGAACCTTCAACCAAAGTGGTCTGGCTTTTGTGAGAAGAAAACAAGCAGATGGCCCCGCGTGTCCAGGAGTGAGCCCACGGTCATGGGGGAGAGGAAGGAGCCCCCACCCCACCCAGAGACGACCACGTGAAGCCCCGAGGGCTGGGCTGCTGGAGGAGGCCACACTGGAGATGGTCAGGGCAAGGCATGGCTGGCCTCCAGCCCACAGGCCTATCTCTGGAGCCAGGCTGGACGGCAGAGAATAGGCCATTGTTTCTGCTCCTCACACACTTTTCCTGTCCCCCCCTCGCCCCTCCTCTCTCCACCCCTCTCCCCTCACGTCGAGAACAAAGATCTGGAGGACCCTCCCCACTGCCCTTCCATCCAGGCTCCTGGACGTCAGGCCCAGCTCCGGAGCACCCGGCCCCATCACCCCTACAGTGACAGGGTCCCCTGGCCCTGCCCCTTCTGCCATCCCTCCCCACCCTGCAGCCTCAGGCCTCAGACCCCCACTCCCCTCCATCCATCCATCTGACTGTCCTGGAGGGTCACCCCGCATCCTTCCTCAGCCCCCACCCAACTTCTTGTCCTGTTCTCCAGGAGAAAGAGCCCGGCGGGGTTGGGGGGCCCTCCCCCACCCCCATTTCCCTGCGGAGCCCAGGCCGCCTGGAAGGCTCCCTGAGAAAACTTCCAGGCAGCCAGCCCTTTTCCCAGAGCCTGGAATTCCAGAGGCGATTCGGGCATCGGGCCCTGACAGCTGCCTGCCTCGGGGAGTCAGGCCCTCCCTGTGGGCCTGCGGCCACACCCTCCAAAATACCCTTGGGATTAACTCCCATCTTGACCCCACACCTCCCAAGAACCCATTCACACCCAGGCAGCACCTCGAGAAACAGCCGGACTGGACAGCCAGGGACTAATCTGCCGTCACCTGGCCTCCAGGCCCCCAGCCAGCCCCGGGCAGGGCCCAGACACCCAGTGTCTCAGTCACCACTCTGGCCGACTCCCCGGGGCACACACACCCTTACGCCAGGCACACACACTGGTTGCACCGGCCTGGCTCTCACAGCTTCTGGTTTGCGAAGCCTCCTTCAGGCAGCCTTCCCGGAAGCCCTGCCAAGTCTCTGCTCTGTCGGAGCCTCAACTGTGAGACTGTTTTGTCCTGATAGGCTGGGAGCTGGCACACAGTAGGCACTCAACAGATGTCCACCCACACTGAAGGCCCCTGGCGGGTGGCAGCCGCTGAGGGCTCCCAGCTGCATTGCAGACTCGCTGTGCTACCCGGGCAAGTGTTACCCTCTCTGGGCCTCCATGTCCCCCGAAGCCCTCTGAGGCCCTGAAACTGTCCACCAAGCATTGACTGTAAGGGCTCCGGGGCAGGAGGCAGGAACTAGAAGGGGAAGGTTCCTTCCAGGGGGGTCTCCATCCCTGGCTCCCTCAGAGCATGGTCCTGTTCTCAAAGTCAGGGTGCTGCCTGGCCTCTGCTAACGAGGCACCCCAAGGTCTGTGGCCACTAAGGGCAGCCCTCACTGGGGGCAGGACGGTGACCCAGCCTAGCCCATGTCACAAAGGGCGCCCCACACCCCACCTCCCAGAGCACCATGGTCAAGGCCTCTCTCCCCTCCTCCACAGAGGACACTTCCCAGATCATCTTTTTTTTTTAAATATATATATTTTTTTTATTGATTTCAGAGAGGAAGGGAGAGGGAGAGATAGAAACATCAATGATAAGAGAGAATCATTGATCGGCTGCCTTCTGCACACCCCACACTGGAGAAAGAGCCCCCAACCCCGGCATGTGCCCTGGCTGGGAATCGAACCATGACCTCCTGGTTCACAAGTCAATGCTCAACCACTAAGCCACGCCAGCTGGCCCAGATCATCTTCTTGAAGCCTGCTCTACCTGTGGGCAATCGCACCTCAAGACACAAGGCCCAACTCAAATGCCACCTCCTCCAGGAAGCCTCTCTGGACCTCCTCAGTGTCCCTTGCCTCCCTGGCCCCTTCTACCACTATTTGGCCCTTCATCACCACCAATATCCCGGCCTCTGTCTTAAAAGCAGGGACTGCATTTCTTACCGCTGCCTCCTCACAAGGTACCCAGCCCAGCCCTGGCCCACAGCACTTACTTATGTGTGTTAAGTGAGCTCACCCCCTGGGGGAAGGAAAATGATAACAATAGTGATAATAATAGCTACCCTTCCTTGACCGTTAGCCACAGCTCAGGCAGTGAACTTCATGGCTCATCACAGCCGATGCAAACGAGGCCCAGGCGAGGAAGTGGCTTGTCCAGGGTCACTCTGCTAATGAGAGGCAAAGACAGGGTTTGAACTTGGGGTTGTCTGCCTGCAAATGCATGTTGGGTCATAGAGGTGGGAGCATGAGGGGTAGCCCCCTAGCCCACTGCCTGTCTCCCCTAGCTGGGGAACTGGACCGCAGCGCAACCCTCGCGGAGGAACCGGCACTGCCCCCTCCCCCTGCAATGCCCGGCACGGCTGAGCCTCCGCCAGGAATCCAGCCCATGGAAGTGTCCATGGAGTGGTCCCAGGAGGAACGCACCTGCCCTCATGGTGGTTGCAGTCAGTTTAGGGGACAAGGACCCCCTTCCCATGTTGGCCGTGACCATTCATCCCCCAGACGTGCCCGGACCACAGGCATCACCATCTCGTTGACGACTGCCCAGGGCAACAGATGCCAATAGAGAGAACGGACCAGGTGCTGGTGAGAGGCTCACTCTGAAGGAGGGCCTCCGGGAGGAGGTGACGTTTCAAAGCAGCCTTCAAGGAGGTTTTGCCCAAGGGTGAGCCGCCGAGGAAGGCGAGCAGGTTTCTGCGCGTGAGAAAAGTGAGGGCCTGGAGCACGGGTCAGCAGAGGCCCGGTGTGAGCCCATGGAAGAGCATCACGGGATGGACAGGGAAATGAGTGGGTGAATCGTGGGGGGTCAAGAAGGGGGTTAGGTGGGCAGGTGTGGGCAGTAGCTCAAGGAATGCCGAATGGATAGAGTGGGTGGGTGGATGTGTAGGTAGGTAAAATGGATGCGGGTGGAAAGGGACATGGGTGTACGGGTGGATGGATGGGTGGCAGGGAGTGAATGGATGGATGGACAGGGCTGTAAACAGTGGGTCAACCGAGGGGTGGGTAAGTGGTTAGATGATTGAATGGGTGGGTCATAGGTCAATAGATGGATGGGTAAGGAGGTAGATAAAGGGATGGGTAGAGGGGTGGGTAGATGAATACATAGGCATGTGGCAAGGTAGATGATGGATTAGCAATTGCATCTGGGGGTGGATGGACACTTATGCGGTAGAGGACTGGGCAGAGAAATCAATGGGCAGATGATAAACTGACCCAAAGCCCAGCCAGACTTTGGGGTGGGAAGGGTACCTGCTCCCTAGGGCGGGGCTGGGGGCTGGTGGATGTGGCCAAGGCAACTCGCTCAGCTCAAGGCTCCCACTGCAAACCTCCCTGGAGCCTGGTGGACAGCCACTGGCACTCCTGGGTCCCCAAGGGGGGAGTTCCTCTCTCTAGCTGTGCCCTGCCCCCTTCATCTTAGCTCCACAGGGGACTTCTGCCCAGAAACTGTCTCCTTCCCATAAGCCCCAGGCCTTGGCCCACCCAGCCTCAGGGGAGAGTGGAGGGGGCAGCTGAGTTCTGTGACTATGGCCCGAGGGCCCTCATTCCTCCTGGACAAGGGGATGGGGGCTCCTGGCTCCAGGCAGCCAGTCCCACCTCTCAGCTCCCAGTCCCCAGCTGGCAGGCATTTGTTCTGCATTCTGCTCCGTGATTACAGCTCTGCCAGGGTTAACCCCTGCGTTCCTGTGCACAGCCTCAGGGGAAGGAGGGGGACCACAGGACATTGGGGGAGGAGGAAACCATGGAAAAAGGGGATTGCCCATCCCTACGTCCTTCATAGGGATGCCCAGACCCTCCCATTCTCCCATTTTCCAGAGGGAAAAACTGAGTTGGATCCTTAAATGAAGAGTGGAGCCAGGAACAGGAACGCAGCCTACATGGAGAGGTACTCCTATCCGGAAACGAGGGATGAGAGCTCCTCTCAGCCTCAGTTTACCCATCTGTAAAGTGGGGCACAGAATTCCTGACTCACAGGTTGCCTCACGGTGAGCTAACAGAGACAAGTGTCTGACACATAGTAGGAAGGTCCCCTGCCCACCCTCGGACCAGAGCGAAAGAGGACGGAGTGAGTGTGTGGCCGGGTGTAACCATTTTCGTTAAGACCGCTTTCTTAGCTGCCTCTCTGGGGCTCACAGGAAGTAGTAGATACCCACAAGTAGCCAATATCTGCACTGGAATTGTACCCATTTTATAGACAAGAAACTTGAGGCTCAGAGAGGCTCAGTGCCTTGCCCACAGTCACACAATGGCTGGGAAGCCAACGGCCAGGATTTGGGTGCTGAGCCTCTGGCATCACAGCAAACGCTTCCTTTGCCAGCCGCTCTGAGGACCCTCTCACTAGAGTGACATGTAATGTATTGTCTAACCAGATCACCTTTGAGAGTGAAAGGAAGTGCTATTAATATTTCGCTGGGACAGTAGGCATCATCTGGAACTGTACTGAGCAAACCAGGAAGTACGGACATCCTGCCGCAGCGAGCGGCTTTGGGCAAGTCACTTAATTTCTCTGCCAAAGGGACACGGTGGCAGGCAGTGCAGTCCCGACGGGGCGCTCCTGAGGATTAAATGTGGTGACGCATGGAGGAGGCTGTAGGGCCAGGTAGGCATTGATGCTCAACAAATGCTGGTATTACTACTGCTATTAGTAGTCCCTGCTTCTGTCACCGTCCTCCCAGTCCATTCTGTGCTCACGCAGGGGCTTTCAAACGCACACCTGCCCTAGCCGGTTTGGCTCAGTGGATAGAGCGTCAGCCTGCAGACTGAAAGGTCCCGGGTTCGATTATGGTCAAGGGCACGTACCTGGGTTGCAGGCTCCTCCCCAGCCTGGGACCTGGTCATGGTGAGTGCAGGAGGCAACCCATCGATGTGTTTCTCTCACATGGATATTTCTCTCCGTCTTTCCTTCTCTCTTCCACTCTCTCTAAAAAGCAATGGAAAAATATCCTCGGGTGAGGATTTAAAAAAAAAAAAAAAAAAAAAACCGCACACCTGATCACGCTGCCTGCTGGTCCCATCCCTGCCTCGGTGAGGGAGGCTGCACCCGGGCCCAGCGTTAACCCCTCAGACCTGGCCCAGTTTCTCTCCCAGCCCCTGACGGTGCCATCACCACTGGTCCCTGCCTCTCAGGCACAGCCCCCCTCCTCCCTCACCCTGCTCTTCGGCACCTCTGAGACTATCCCCGATCCTCCCTGAGACAAAGCCTGACCCCAGGGAAAGAGCTCACAGACTGGAGCCTCAGTCGTACCTCTGTGCCACTTGAGCAAGTGCTGGAGTTCTTCGTGCCTCGGTTTCCCCATTTTCCAGTTGTGCAAGTAACCCTCTCCCCTGGTGGCCAGCAGGAGGATTCAGGAAGACAATGAAAAAGCCCAGCACTCTGCGCACACCCGTCTCTGTCTCCTCCACCCTCCACCTGTGGGTACACAGGACTCCTCGTCCCCAGCCAGGTCGGAGCTCAGACCACTTCCTCCAGCCACGCCTGCCTCCTTCCTGGGGATCCTTGGCTGGTGCTCTCTCCTGCCAGGTGTGTGGGCACTTCCACTGCCCTTCCCTTTGCCCATGCATCCCTTGCAGTTTAACTCAGTATTACCTCCTCTGGTGACCTCAGTGAGCCCTCCCCTCTCCTGAGAGCCTGGTGGGGTCTCTGTGCAAGGACAGCGCCCAGGACTTCCTTGAAGCTCACAGTCCCGGGCAGCAGCAGAGGGGACCAAAAAAAAAAAAAAAAAACATGACGCGGGAGTCAGAGATCTCTCTCCCTCCTTGAGGATGGCACGGGGCCCTGTGCACAGCAGATCCCCTGACCTCAGGGGCGGGGGAGGGTGCTCAGTCCAGCTTTCTGACCCATCCATCTGGGGTGTGATCTCATTTACCTGCTCAGCCAGCCTCCCAGGTGCTGACAGGGCAGAGCCCTTAGTAACAGCAGCTGATGCCGCCTGCTTTTATCATCCCATTTTACAGGTAGGGAAACAAAGGCTCAGAAGAGGTCCGTCATGGCCCGGGCAGAATAGGAAGGCACGCCGCTGGGTTTCAGGGTCCATGTTATTGAGACCACCCCACCAGACCACACCCCTCTCTGGCCTGCATGGCCTGTCCCCAGTCTGGCTCAAGTCCGTGCCCTGGCACCTGTGGGGCCTCTATAGGACTGAAAGGAATGGGAGGAAGGGAGTGGCCACCCCAGCTGGTAGAACTCAAGGCCTAAGCTGGTCTCTGGCATTCAAGGCCTCCGAGGTCAGGCATCCCGGTTCCCCCAACGCCCGCAGGAAGTGGCTGGAGAGCCCAGGAGGGAGTCGCCTAGGGCAGAGTGCCCCTGGGTCACGCACAGAGCGGCAGGGAGGGCTTGGCTGCAGACGACCCGAGTTGGCCAGCCCGGACAACCCGCACATTCCCCGGCTCCTCCTGCCGGGACGGCTGGCCTGGCGCCCCCGCCACTCCCCCTCCAGCTCTGGCCGCCGCTGGGGCGGCGTGCTGGGTGCCCGGGAGGGGCCCCGAGGGGGCCGGCCCCGCCCGCGGGCGGGAGGAGGGAGCGGGAGGAGGGCGCGCGCCCACACCCCGCCCCCGCCCGGGAGCCAGCCCGAGGAGCCCGCAGCCAGGGCGGCGCAGACCGGCCCAGCGACTCGCCCCAGCTGCGCGCCGGGACGCGCCGCCGCCACCGCCACCGCCACCGCCGTCGCTGCCACCGCGTCCGCTCCCTCCCCCAGCCCCAGGGCGCGGAGAGAAGGTAACCGCGAGCCGCCCTGCAAGTCCCCGGGCCCCGGGTGGGCGGGACGCGGCGGGGGGACCCGGCGCCCCGAGACTCTGCACCCTCCTAGGCTCTCCGGGGCGGGTGCGGGCGCCCGGGTGCCAACAGGAAGGCCTGGAGCGCTGGGCATGGGGCAGCGCGGGGACACTTCACATTTGGGGTGGTTTAGCCGTGTTCCCGGCTGGAGGAGAGGGGCAGAGATTTGGGGGGAACGGCACACGGGGTGGCAGGAGGAGGGGGCGAGCAGAGAGAGGGCCGTCTAAGCGCCTTCCTGCCTGGGAAGGGAAGGAACGGGGAGGGGGCCGTGTGTCGGAATGCCGGGCTCCTCGAGGCCGGCGCGGAGAGCGGGAAATGGGGGGAGCGCCGGGAGATGGACGGAGCACCCTGCCCCCTCCCCAACCGCTGCATTCCAGGCCGAGCAGCGGATGAGGTCATCCCGTCCGGTTCCCCTCCGGCCAAGCAGCCCCGGCAGCCGGCTGTCCCCTTCCCACCCCCGGGAGCGACCCTCCGCCTTCTAGCCGCTGCCCCGGGGGCATGTTTAATGTCTGAAGCCTTCCCGGACCTCCAGGCCCGCTGCCCTCGAGACACTCTGTCCCGGTCCCCACCGCGCCAGCCCCGCGGAGTCTGAATCCCGCGGTCTAGACGGGGAAGCTGGCTCCGGGAGGCCCAGGGGCCGACCTGGGGGCGCCCGCGGCACGGAACGCGCGGGGACGGCACCAGGTCTGTGGGTCTCGGCCCGCAGCCTCCCCCTCGCCCAGGGAGGACTGACTCGGCTCTAACTTGGGGTGGTGGGGCTAGAAGCGACTCCCCTACACACACACACACACACACACACACACACACACACACTTCGCTCCCAGTCCGGGTCCCCGCTGAGACTTCAGACAGCTTGCTACTCTTTTCTGGCCTCAGTTTCCACGTCTCTCCACCTTGAAACGGATGGACTTTGAGAAGCCAACCTCCCTCCTACCCCCCCCCCCCACCCCCAACCCCGGAGTTTGCCCCCTATTCCAGGGGCCCTAACCAAGATAGGGTCCCGCCGTCCATCGGCTGGCGTGGCGTCACCCAGCAGGGAGGGGGCTGGTGCACGCGCCTGGCCTCCAGGATGCGAGGTAGCGCGGCTGGCCGACCCCGCAGGCTGGGTGACTCTTAGGTGAGCGCCCGAGTGCGGAGTGCGGCCGCCCCCGAGCGCGCCTCTGCCGCCCCCGCATCCAGACGCGCTCCGGGCCTCCTTCAACCACATGTGTCTCCACAGCGGCCCCTATTGGCCGCTCCTGATACACGGTCCCTGCCTGGGGCCTCAAACCTTGTCTTTGCGGTCATTACCACCATTGAGTAACCTCCTACCATGTGCTTGGGCCTGACTCTCCTCTGTAGGAGATTCCTGGGACCCCGAGGCTGCGTGGTGACCAGTCTTGCCTGAATGTATAGAACTGAGTCGCCTGCCTCCCAGACATGCCCTTCCCAGGCTGGGGGGCTGGCCAGGGTCTCCTCCAACCCTCCCTCACACCCCTGGAGTCTCCACCCCTCCCCTGGCACTTACTGCTGATGTTGGTTGAATCCTGGGAAGCTCCCAGCCACTCCGCTTTTTCTGCTCTGTGGCCCCGGGCAAGCTAATTCCCTTCTGTATCTTGTTTCTTCATCTGTGAAATGGATGTTGTGACCCTTAGCAGGTAGTATTCCAAGGCTCGTGAAGTGAAGGCAGGTAGGACTTGTACCAGGACACCCAGAGCCCTGCTTACTCCCGGGCCAGGCAGGGCACCCCGAGTGCCAGCAATGCCATGTGGTCAGCATCGAGTGCCGAGCAGCTGCCACCACGAGTCCCCAGAATGAGAGAAGTCAGTATAAGGATGTTGGATCTGAACCTAGAGCGACCCTGGCCCAGGGTCTGGGTTTGATTGCTACACCTCCCCCTCTTACAGCGCTCCCGGGAGGGGCCAGCCTCAGTGCTGTTGTTTTCCACGTGGGAAAAACAGCTCCCCAGTATCAGTGTCCTGCCCTTGGCCCACAGCATGGCAGGGTCTCCCTACTGCAGTGGCCGGAGGGGCCCAGAGGCATTGGGAGGTGGGGTCATCACAAGATTGGGGGACAGGCTGGTGTGGCCACGGGGGTTTGGCGGGAGCCCCTTTGGCTGAGAGGAGCAGCTGCCTCAAGAAGCCAGGAAGGCCCTCGCCGGTTTGGCTCAGTGGATAGAGCGTCAGCCTGCGGACTGAAGGGTCCCAGGTTCGATTCTGGTCACGGGCACATGCCCGGGTTGCAGACTCGATCCCCAGTAGGGGTCATGCAGGAGGCAGCCAGTCAATGATTCTCTCTCATCATGATGTTTCTCTCTCTCTCTCTCTCCCTCTTCCTTCCTCTCTGAAATCAATAAAAATATATTTAAAGAAAAAAAGAAGCCAGGAAGCTGGGGGGCTAGGAGAGCAGTGGCTGTGGCCACATAGCAGACACAGTAACCCCTCCACACGACATTTCAGAATGATCCCCCCACCCCAGTTTCTTCTTCCAGACATTCATCCCTCGTCTGCAGAGCAGGCAAACCTGGCCTGTGCCATGTACCTGCCCTGTGACCGTGGCCAAGCCCCTGCCCTCGAACCCCGGCCCTCCCTGTGAGGTGGGCTGACCCTTAGCTCTCGGGGCTGTTGGAGAACCAGATGACATCACGTAATGGTTGGCCAACTGCAGCGCGCCTCACAGCCACAGCAAACATTCCACGCGGGCTTCTTGGTGCCAGGGGTGCCAGGGAAAGGGATGATTCAGAACACCCCCCCCCCCCCAGGGGAGGAGTTAGGGTTGGGGGAGGATCAGATGGTGGGAAGGAAAGAGAATGTAGTCCGAAAACAAAGCAAGCTTTGTTTTATGGCCGCCTTTGTTTTTATCTTGTTATTTAACCTATTTTGAATTTCAAATAACATTCAAAGGGCAGTATTGAGATTTTTATGCTTGGAGGTGGCAGCAAAGTTGGAAGAAGAAAAAAAAAGTTGAGACTCAGATCTAGGTGTTCTTGCTAAAGATTATTATCAGCTTTTGTCAGCTGAGGTCCCAGGCACCTGGAGGTAAGTGACTTGCCCAAGGTCGCATGGTGAGGCCACTGAATTCCCCACGTACCCTCACTCGGAAGGGGTGATCTTGTAGCGCGAAGGTTATCCTGTGGCACAAAGATCTCCTGATTAAACCGGTATTGGTTTAGCACTTGCCACGTGCAGAGACCAAGCTGGGTGCTGGGAAGGAGGAAGGCAGGAAAAGCCAGACAGGTGCCCCACCCTCCGCGTGTGCTGCCAACCTGGGGAGACCAGACCGAGCTCCGGGAGCCCGTCAAAGGCTCTGTGAGTCAGAGGCTCCGAGTTCAAGTCTCGACTGGCTCTCTTCATGTGACCTTGAGCAAGCCCGGCCTTCTCTGGGCCCCAGGAAGACGGAGGTGGGACCAGAGGCCCCTGGGTGCCCGTCAGCCGGGCACTTTCTAAGATACTAGCAGGGACAGGGTCGGACCGAGAGGAGTTCCGAGAAGACTGCGGCTGTGGTGAGATCCGGAGGGGAGGCAGTGGGCAAGGAATCCTAGCTTTGGGCGCCAGCTGAGCTTTTCCTAAACTCGTTCCCTGATGACAAGGCTCCGACATCACTGTGACAAACGATGACAAAGTCCCTTCCTGCCGGCCTCCTCCGAGCCTCGGGCCGGCAGGAGACATCTGGAAAAAGCCACTTTTGAGCACAGGATCCTTTTCTCAGGAAGCACCTTGAAGGCGGAGGGTCCTTCGGAACCTCCGCGTGGGCTGTTTACACAGCCATTCACAAAGGCTCTGCCGGGCACCCCCCACCTCCCGGCCACTCGGACTGGCAGACAATTGAACCTGCAGAGAAGGGAGGTGCCTTGCTCAACCTGCCCGCGGGAGGCAGTGTGGCTTGGGGTTCAAGGGATCTGGGTTGAGGGGGCCCTACTTCACCATTTCCTCCCGCGTAGCCTCAGGTAAGTCACTTCACTTCTTGGCTTGTTTCTCCCCTCTAATGTAGCGCCCCCTCAGGGCAGCTGTGTGAGTTAAATGCGCGATGAACATGTCGTGGGCACTTAGTAGGTGCTTCATAAATGGGCCCTGTGGAATGGCCATACACACTGTACGTGTACAGCTCTGTGAGCTTTGGTGCTCCCAGTCGATACCTGCTCAAAGGCAACCCCAGCCCTGATGTCTGTCTCGGTTGTTCAGTTTGGCCTGCTCTTCAGTTTCCTGTCCGCGGACGCCCACCGTGTGTCCTCCTCTGTGCGTGTCAGCACTTCGTCGGGGCTCCCCACCCCTGTTGTCGGCTGTCAGCGTGTTCTCTTTGGCGTTCCTTTTTTTTAATCTATTTTATTGATTTTTTACAGAGAGGAAGGGAGAGGGGGAGAGAGCTAGAAACATCGATGAGAGAGATACATTGATCAGCTGCCTCCTGCACACCCCCTGCTGGGGATGTGCCCGCAACCAAGGTCCATGCCCTTGACCGGAATCGAACCTGGGACCCCTGAGTCCGCAGGCCGACGCTCTAGCCACTGAGCCAAACCGGTCAGGGCTCTTTGGCGTTTCTTATTTGGCCCAGGGTCCCCAGGCCCACCATCCCCTTTCTCTCTTTCTCTCAGGTCTCCAGCTGGCCGGGAGAGGGGCTGTCCACAAGGCGTGCCTGCCCAGTTCTTGGACAGAACATCTGCAGCTCACTCCACGGGCCCAGGAGCCAGGCCTCAGGGAGAGACCGGCCATGGGCCCCCCACAGCCTCAGCATTTTGGGGCCGCACCTTAGGAAAACAGGGGCAGCCTCCGTCCCCCCCTGACACCGAGAAGGAGGGAACTGCCACGGACCCACCGCCCGTCCCAGGCCCCAGCTGGGCATGGACCAGCACCTGTGACCTGCCAGAGCTGATGCCGGGCCCCCAGGGGGCCGGAGGAGCGCCCACCATGAGCCTGGGCAAGCTCTCGCCCGTGGGCTGGGTGTCCAGCTCGCACGGGAAGAGGCGGCTGACTGCAGACATGATCAGCCCGCCACTCGGGGACTTCCGGCACACCATGCACGTGGGCCGAGGCGGGGACGTCTTTGGCGACACCTCCTTCCTCAGCAACCACGGGGGCAGCTCCGGGGGCACCCACCGTTCACCCCGCAGCTTCCTGGCCAAGAAGCTACAGCAGGTGCGCAGAGTCGGGGTGCTGCCCCGGCGGATAGCTTCTCCGCCGTCAGCCTCGCCTGCTCCGCCCGCCGTCTCCCCCATCATCAAGAACGCCATCTCCCTGCCCCAGCTCAACCAGGCCGCCTACGACAGCCTCGTGGTGAGCAAGCTCAGCTTCAACAGCAGCCCTGCCAGCTCCGCGGACGGCCACTCCAGTTATGGTGAGCGCCTGGGTGATTTGCCCGTTTTTCCAATGCTGAGACGAAGAGGGTTGAATGGTTCAACAAGCCTCCCAGGGAGCTCTTCCCCATAGCAGTTTGGTATCACCATGGAGGTCAGGCCCAAAACCCCAGACCGTGGAGGGGGAGGGGTCAGAGGGTGGGAACCAGCCCACTCCCCAAAATACACAGACAAATCTGGACAACCACTCACATGGACAGAAGCCAGAGGCCCTCCCTGCCCTGGTGGGGAGGCGGGGAGAGGCAGGTGCTGTCTTGGTGCCCCTGGACAGCTCACCTGGGAACCAGCGTTCTGGTTCCTGCTGCCACCTAGTGGCCATTCCCTGCCCTGCAGCCTTGTCCCACCACCGCGGTTGCCTCCAGTGCTCCGCCCCGGTGGGTCTCTGCTCAGAACCCCGCTGAGGGCTGGAGCCAGGGGCTGGACTTCTGGAGGGCATCCTTTGGGTCTGTGACTTCTAGGCAGTCAGACCCTGGCTGCTGGTTTCATCACTGTGACCAGCCCACATTCGGTGGGTCCACCTTCAGCCATCAGCCACATGTCAGGAGAGCAGGGGCATGGCCAAGTTCACAGTGGGAACTGAGACTGAGGGGGATCTGAGCCTCAGGCTGGGTTCTACCGCATCAGACTGTGGCCTCCGTCAACCCTTCCCCTCTGAGCCTCACTTTTTTCATCTGCAAAATGGAGTGAGGATTATGTCCGTTGTCAGCTTCCAGGGTCACATGAGAGACTACTGGGATCCCTGTATTGGAAAGATGGGAGGAACTGAGTCCAGATCGGGGAGAGACTTGCTAGAGAGGGCGCGGAGCAAGCTGGGGTTGGTCCTGGCTCTCCCCTCCCCAGTTGCTGGTCAGGGACCCCAGCTCTGACCCCGCTGCCCATTTCCCTTCTAGGTCTGGACTCTGGGTTCTGCACTATCTCCCGCGTGGCTCGCCCGGAAAAGCCTCGTGACCGAGACCATGACAGTGCCTTCCCCTCTGAACCTGAGCTTCGCCGCTCTGACTCCCTCCAGTCCTTCCGCCTGGACCTCGACCTTGGGCCGTCTCTCCTCAGTGAGCTGCTGGGGGTCATGAGCCTCTCAGAAGGCTCTGCAGCTGAGACTCCAGCCCCAGCCCCTGCTGCAAGCCCCCCAGCCGCTGCTGCAACCCCCCCAGCCGCTGCTGCAACCCCCCCAGCCGCTGCTGCAACCCCCCCAGCCGCTGCTGCAACCCCCCCAGCCGCTGCCTCAAGCCCTCCACCCCGTGGACGCTGCCCCAATGGGGTAACTGCTGGGTTTGGCCCAGTGGCTGAGGCGAGGGCCAGCCCCCTGGGAGAGTGTCCCCGTGCACCTGCTGACATGGCCCCTGGCAGGCACTGGGGAGCCGGCTGGAGTGGCAGCCGGGGCAGCCGCCACTACACTGAGATGGATGCTCGGCAGGAGCTGGTGAAGGTGCTGCCCCAGGGCCGGGCCTCTTGGGAGAGCCTGGATGAGGAGTGGGGGGCACCCCAGGCAGGCAGTCGGGCCCCTGTGCCCAGCACGGTGCAAGCAAACACCTTCGCGTTCGCCGATGCCGAGGAGGACGACGAGGTCAAGGTGTGAGCAGCTGAGCGTGCGCTCAGGACCCCGCCCAGCCTCAGACCACTCACTGCCCAGGAAGAGCCCAGGCGCAGAGCTCGCCCTCGCCTGACACCTGGGTCCTGCTGATGATGGACGGAGAACCTAAGTTGCCCCAAACCCT
This sequence comes from Eptesicus fuscus, assembly GCF_027574615.1. Classification (NCBI taxonomy): domain Eukaryota; kingdom Metazoa; phylum Chordata; class Mammalia; order Chiroptera; family Vespertilionidae; genus Eptesicus; species Eptesicus fuscus. The sequence continues at coordinate 100,978,383 of NC_072479.1, forward strand.
CCACGCCTCTGCTGGACAGACATGGGAGGAAGGCCAGGCCTGTTCTGGGACCTGGGTGTTCCGAGGGCCCTGCCGGGCTGACCTGCTTCCCCCACCACCACCACCCCCCACCCCCCGCTGCCACTCCGGACCCGGTGGCCATGCCTCCGGCCCCGCCCCCACTGGCTGGAGGGCCAGCCTCACAGTGCGGCCTTTGTGCTGGGGAAGCTGTCCTTGCTGGGTGGGGGGTAGGGAGCATACCACACAGGGCCTCTGTCTCCTCCCAAAGGGACCGCCTGCCCCGGCTCATCCTGGAGCTTCCCCAACATGCCCACCCCAAACCCCACTTGTCCCTGAAGCCTCGAGGTAAAATCAGGTGTGACCCCACCTTCTTGTGCACCCCAGACCTGCCTCCAGGTCCTGATTAAAAAGCTTTTTGTTACGCGGTGTCCTGCGCGATGTGTGGGGACCCGGGAGTACGGTGTCAGCTCCACGTGCTTCCACACCCTCAGCATTGGGTCTGGAAGCCAAGGACCCCTCAGGGCCCCCAGCGCACGGAGGGGCCACGAGGGTAATGAGTAACCAGCTGGAAGGAATGTTCCTGAGATAAGAGGCCCAGGTGGGAGCCCTTATCTGAGTTCCGGGAACAGCCCCTGGCCCAGGTGCCTGGATCAGTACCCGCCTCTAATCCCACACGGCAGCTTGGCACTTGCCCTGGTGATAACAGGGGCCAGGTAGGCGGGAGTGGGTGCTCAGAGGTGTTTGGAAGTGTCCCAACGCCGACTTTGCAGCCCTGTGCCCTTGTGCCTCAGTTTCCTCCTCTGTGTCATTAACATGCCTGGAGAACACTAACCAGTTTCTGCCACAGAAAGACTGGATCAAGGCGGATTCTTTTTTTTTTTTAATATGGTATTCTCTTTTTTTCATTTTTTATTGATTTTTTTTTTTTTTTGAGAGAGAGAGGAAGGGAGAGGGATAGAGAGAAACATCCAATCGGCTGCCTCTTGCACGCCCCCTTCTGGGGATTGAGCCTGCAGCTGGGGCATGTGCCCTGAACCAGTGACCTCCTGGTTCATACCACTGAGCCACACCAGCTGGACAAAGGTGGATTCCTAATTTGGCCTTAGCCTTGGGGAGGAAAGGGGTCAGAGGGGCAGGGACTGCAGGCGGGGAGCCAGGACCGGGGGCTGCTGGTCCCGTGTGACGGGGAAGAAGCTCAGCATAGGAAGTCGGTGCGAGGGCTCTGTCATTCCCGTTGGAGGAGGAGATGTTGAACCCACCCAGCGCTCTCCGGGAGCTCAGGTGGCTGTGGCCCAGCCTGTTGGGAAAGGTCAGCTGGTGCCTGTCGGGCAGCTTCACCTTGAACTTGTCACTCTCAAAGGTCACGGTGAACTGCAGGGGGAGGAACGGTGTCAGGGAGGCAGGAGGCACCCTGGACCTGGGCCAGGCAGGGCCTGGTGGCTCCAACGTGCCAGCACTGTCTAGCCCAGGGCTCCCTACCATCTGGGCTCTCCCTCTGACATTGTCCTCAGGCCCCTTTCCCCTTTGACCTCACCTTGACCTCTGACCCTGGGCTGAAGCACAGGTGATCTTCCCATTGCTCCTGCCCCATTGCTCCTGCCCCCAGTTGTAGCCCTCCAGCGAGTTGCAGACAATGGTGGGTTGAAATGGAGGTCTGGCTTCTCTGTCCCCTGGCCCAGATTAATCACAAAGCTGCAGGGGACGGGGGTGGGGGGGAAGGGAGGAGGGGAGGACAGGGCGGGGGACGGGTGAGGATTAGGGGCCAGTCCCCGGTAACACAGCTCGGCTTGCAGGCTCTTAGTAAACCACAAGCTGGAAGAATCACCAAAGAAAGTTGTTTGTTGAGGTCTGTGCCTTAAGAAGGGAGGTGACAACACGGTCAGACTTGGCAGCGGGTGCCACATGCACTAGAAGCACAGGACTGCGGTTCTCTACAGAAGGGTCACTAGCAGTGACGGCGTCAGGAGCTGAGAGTGTCTATTGTGAGGGAGAGAATTGTCCTTGCTGCTGAAGACCTATCACGTTTGGCCATAAACCGTTGTGAACCTAAGGCGGGGAGCTCCCTGTCCTTAGGGGTGTGCGATCAGGGGTGTGTGACTTCTGGGGACAATCACTCACAAGCCTGGGTTAGACCTTAGGAGTTCCCTGAGTGGGAGGTCTCAGGCCAGAGGTATCCCACTTTCCTGCAACCTTGAGGGACCCAAGTAGGAGAAAGGGGTGAGTTTTCTCTTGGCTCCTTTCCCGTGCACCTGCCTGTCCGCTCCCCAACCAAAAGGTGATGCTGGTCAGGGCCAGGAAATTCTGACGCTGTTCTACACACACAGGAGCCTCCTGCTGAGCTGCAACCCTCCCGGTGGATCAATGTCTGCTTCTAATGGAGAGGATGCAAACGAAGCCACTTGGCGCCCCCTGGTGGCTGCCTCTGGTTTAACGTGGTGAAAGGCTGGCCTCCAGCCCCTCAGCTGGGTAAGGAGGGTGGTGTCCTGGGGTTTAGCTTTCAGTACAGGCAGCGCATCCACCTTCAAGCTGGTTGGGAGAATTCGAGATCGTGTGTGTGAAGCCGCATGCAGAGATAGGGTCTGGCACAGACTAAGCAAACTGAGGGGTGACCTTCATTATGGTTACTTACTGTTAGCCAGGCTCAGGGGGTGCAGCTGGACAATAGGGATGCTGTGGGATTGTACAGGCCCAGCACCCCTGTCTACACTCAACAAAGTCTGAGGCCCAGAGAGAGACTGGGAGGCGAAGCTGGGGTGGGGTGTGGGTGGTCCAGGTCTAGTGCCCGCTTTGTCCCTAACTGGCTGAGTGACCTGAGGCCAGCTGTGCCCCTTTCTGGTCCTCGGTTGCCCCATCTATAATCCTATATAATAAAGAGGTAATATGCAAATTGACCATCACTCCAACACACAAGATGGCCGCCCCCATGTGGTCAAAGATGGCCACCACAAGATGGCTGGCAGGGAAGGGCAGTTGTGGGCGATCAGGCCAGCAGGGGAGGGCAGTTAGGGGTGACCGGGCCTGCAGGGGAGGGCAGTTGGGGGTGACCAGGCCGGTAAGGGAGGGCAATTAGGGGCGATCAGGCTGGCAAGGGAGGGCAGTTAGGGGTGACCAGGCCGGTAAGGGAGGGCAATTAGGGGCGATCAGGCTGGCAAGGGAGGGAAGTTAGGGGTGACTGGGCTGGCAGGGGAGCAGTTAGGCATCGATCAGGCTGGCAGGGGAGTGGTTAGGGGGTGATCAGGCTGGCAGGCATAAGCGGTTAGGGGCAAGCAGTCCTGGATTGTGAGAGGGATGTCCCAGATTGGAGAGGGTGCAGGCTGGGCTGAGGGACACACACACACCCCCGTGCACAAATTTCATGCACTGGGCCTCTAGTCTATAATATAAGAGACTTGGCCTAGGAGGTCTTTGGAGAGGGAGAAAAGAGAGGGAGCGGGCGAGATGACCAGGAGAAGAAGAAAGTCGGGAAAGAGTCTGGGCCCGAAGGTCCTCCCTGAGAGGCAGAGAGCATCCCTCCAGTCACACACACTCTCACCCCACCTGTACTGGCTTGAATAGGTTTCCCAAACATCAGGTCCAGCTGGACCCAGTGAATGGAGCCTATTTGGAAATTGGGTCTTGGCTGCTTAAGCAAGTTAAGACCAAGTGCTATTGGTTAGGGTGAGGCCTAAATCCAATAGGACTATTGACCTTACGAAGACGGAGGCAGAGACAGAGTTTAGCTACAAGCCAAGGACGCCACCACCAGAAGCTGGAGGAGATCAGAAAGGATCCTCCTCTAGAGACCTCAGAGAGCGTGTGGCCCTGCCAACACCTCACTGTCAGACCTCTGGCCTCCAAAACTGCAAAAGAATGCATGTGTGATGGCCGACACGGAAACTCACACACCATCTAGAGCTCGGAAGGGGTGGTCTGTGATCCAATTCCCCAAACACAGGATACTGCAGCTCAGAGAGGGGCAGTGACTCATCCAAGGCCACACAGCAAGCTAAGGCACCGCCAGGTTTGAAATCAAAGAGTCAGGAACCTCAAAGAGTATTCCTCCACTCAACCCCCTGCACTTGACAGATTATAACCTTGGACAACTTAATCTCCGAGCCTCAGTTTCTTCATCTTTATAAAGCTCAGTAGATGTTAGCAGTTATTGTTATTACTGCTATTGGTATGACTGATGAGCAGCCCTAGCCAGGTAGCTCAGTTGGTTAGAGCATCGTCCTGATATGCCAAGGTTGCAGGTTCAGTCCCCTGTCAGGGCTCAAACAAGGAGCATAATGAAAGTATAAATGAATAAATAAGTGGAACAACAGATCTCTCTCTCTCTCTCTCTCTCTCTCTCTCTTTCCCCTTCACACCCCCCCCCTCAAATCAATAAATAAAATTTTTAAAAAGAAAATGGAAAAATGTATTACTCACTCTAGCTGGTTTGGCTCAGTGGATAGAGCGTTGGCCTGCTGACTGAAGGGTCCCAGGTTCGATTCTGGTCAAGGGCACATGCCCGGGTTGCAGGCTTGGTCCCGAGTAGGGGCTTGCCAATCAATGATTCTCTCTCATCATTGATGTTTCTATCTCTTTCTCCCTCCTGCTTCTGCTCTGAAATCAATAAAAATGTATTTTTAAAAAGAAATGTATTACTGATGAGCAAACTAAGGCTAGAGAGGGGAAGAGACAGGCTCAGCACGGTGCTGGAGGAAGCAGAGAGCTTGGGTGCTAAAGGGCTTTGGAGACCATCTGTCCAACTTCCTCACTCTACAGATGGGGCAACTGAGGCCTGGAGAGAGACCGTCACACTTTCCCCTCGCAACCCCATCCCCATCCCCATCAGGTGAAGGTGCGGATGGCGGAGAAGCCAGCATCCTCACCGACATGGCAGCAGCTCCCACAGGCGGCTCTCAGTGCTGGAGGCCTGGGCTCAGGGTCTCACCTCCCGGTCCAGCTTATCTCCTAGAATATTACACACTAACTCCCCCAAATCCATAAATGGGGACTTTGGTCCCCTCTTCCCAGGTCCCCAGAACAAGCAGCCAGAAGGCTCCTCACCGGGCCCAGCCCCCCAGCCCAGAGCATCCTCCAGGTTCCCTCCAGCCCAGCCTCCTGCCTCCTCCAGGAGCCTGAGGATGCGGGGACAGAGCCGGTCTGGGTGTCAGGAGCCAATCACACAGGCTGTGAGCTGGGCAGGCCAGCCAGCGTCCCTGAGCCCTGTTCCTCATCCTTACACAGAGCTGCAGAGCTACGCTTTGTCAAACACTCTATGCTTCTCGTTTTCTATGACGTCAACATTCACGTTAAAGACTTTTGTTGTTTCCTCCCCTTACCCCATGACTTTTCTGATTGTACATGTAAGTTTTTAAAAATGTTTTTATTGATTTTTTTTAGAGGAGGGGAGAGAGAGAGAAACATCAATAGGCTCCCTCCTGCACCCCACTACTGGGGAGCAAGCCGACAACTGGGCATGTGCCCTGACCAGGAATAGAACCAGCAGCCTCTTGGTACATAGGACGACACTCCACCACCAGAGCCACACCGGCCAGGGCTGTGCATGAAAGTTTTAAAAGCAATGCCCAGTGGCCCTGGCCGGTGTGGCTCAGTGGATAGAGCGTCAGCCTGCGGACTGAAGGGTCTCGGGTTCGATTCCGGTTTAGAGCACATGCCCGGGTTGCGAGCTCAATCCCCAGTAGGGGGGCATGCAGGAAGCAGCTGATCAATGATTCTCTCATCATTGATGTTTCTATCTCTCTCTCCCTCTCCCTTCCTCTCTGAAATCAATAAAAATATATTTAAAAATAAATGAATAGCCCTGGCCAGTTTGGCTCAGTGGATAGAGCGTCGGCCTGCAGACTGAAGGGTCCCGGGTTCAATTCTGGTCAAGGGCATGTACCTTGGTTGCGAGCACATCCCCAGTAAGGGGTGTGCAGGAGGCAGCTGATGGATGTTTCTCTCTCATCGATGTTTCTAACTCTCTCTCCCTCTCCCTTCCTCTCTGTAAAAAATCAATAAAATATATTAAAATAAATAAATAAATACAATAAAAGCAATACCCAGTAGATGTAAAAAAAACACACACATCTAGAAGTATCTACAACAAAGTGTTGAAAAATGGAGAAGGGAGAGGGAGGGCTGAGGCTGGGGGTTGCTAGGGATTTACATGCTTTGCTCTCCACGTCTATTCTTGCTTTTTTATCTTCTATTACTTATCGACATGCTCACCACAGGCAGTAAGAGCCATTAATTAAGAAGAAAAACAGCGCTGGTCACCCCCCCACCGGGAGAAACCCGCTTACTCTGCTGGCCTTGGTGGTTTGCCACGGATTGACACCCTAGACTCCCCTCTAGCTGATCCCACTTCATTCAGCAAACACGGAAGCCCACAAATCTATATTCCAGAGCTATACGTTCACGGCAGTGCGATCGGCCACCTCCCAATGCCTAGATTTATTCAGCCAGTTTCCTTCTGCTCAATACTTACATTAATCCTAAGTGTTGGCTATTAAATCTGCTGCTGCATAAAATCTATTTGCACACAAAGGTTGGCCGCATCATGACAACTTATTTAGGGCGGGTTCCCAGAGTAGGATTTTTCGAGAGCCCTGGTTTGGCGAGCCAGAGCCTTTTCCATGAGAGCTGGCGCTGGCCCCTGGGCGGGGTGCCGGGAGGCTGGCCCATGCAGGGCCCTCCTGTGCCAGCCGCTGAAGGGTGGCTGGCTGCCCGGTGCTTACATAGGACACCACCTGCAGTCCCTTGCCCTCCAGAGAGGAGAGCGGTTTCCTCATTTTCTCCACAAGGAAATTAATTCCTTCTCGGCCTTTCTCCCAGGGCCATGGGGAAGCCCAAGCAAGATAAGGAGTGTTCAAATGCTTTCTACACAGAAACTGTCGGATCAACAGAAACTACACCTTGTAAAGCTGGTGTTTTCTGATTAGAAGAGTAATTCTAGCTCACTGGAGAAGCTTTTGGAAAGTGCACAAAGTAAAAACACGTAAGAGGTCACTTGTTTCAGAAAAAATGTTTAAAGACAAAGGACACATTTCTGAATTGTGTACTTTTCTGTGTGTAAGTTTTACATCAATGAATGGTATTTAAGGAGAGGGAGAGAGAGAGAGAGAGAGAGAGAGAAGGGAGGAAGGAAGGAAGGAAGGAAGGAAGGAAGGAAGGAAGGAAGGAAGGGAGGGAGGGAGGGAGGGAGGGAGGAAGGGAGGAGGGAAGAAAGAAGGGAAGGAAGGAAATCATCTAGTCCTGGCCGGCGTGGCTCAGTGGTTGAGCTTTGATCTATGAACCAGGAGGTCACAGTTTGATTCCTGGTCAGGGCACATGCCCGGGTTGCGGGCTCGGTCCTCAGTAGGGAGTGTGCAGGAGGCAGCCAACCCATGATTCTCTCTCATCATTGATGTTTCTATCTCTCTCTCCCGCTCCCTTCCTCTCTGAAATCAATAAAAATATTCTTTTTTAAAAAAGAAAGAAAATCATTTACCCTCACATCTCCAACCTTATTCTCTTAATAATGCCTACCTCTGAACCATTTTTCAGATGGGGAACAAAGGTTCCCAGGACGTATACAACTAGTAAGTAGCAGAACTTGCCTTGTCTACCAACCCATTGCTCAGATGACTATCAAGGCATGTCACACTGCCCTCACTTAGGGAAAGGACCTAAACCTTTTCGGTAGTGGCAGCCTCTGAGATGACATCCCTGGTGTTCACACCCTTGTATGACTGGCTCCCCTTGAGTGTGGCTGAACTCAATGACTCTATTCTAACTAATAGAATATTAGACTATGGCAAAAGTGATGGGATGACCCTTCTGAGATTAGGTGATAAAAAGACTCTCTCTCTCTCTCTCTCTCTCTCTCTCTCTCTCTCTCTCTCTCTCTTTTCTCTAGCTCTGGAGGAAGCAAGCCATGTCATGACTAGTGCTATGGAAAGGTCCATGTGCCAAGAAAATTGATGTCTCCAGCCAATTGCCAATGAAGACCTGAGGCCTGCCAACAGCCATGTGAGTGAACTTGGCAATGGATCTCCCACACTGAAGCTTTGGGGTGGCTGGTGTAGCCAACACCATGATTGCAGCCTTATGGAGACCCTGACCCAGAAGACACCGGGCTAAGTCCCACCTGGATTTCTAACCCACAGAAACTGTGAGAAACATGTTCTTATTTTAAGTCCCTCTGTTCTGGTTAATTTAGCAAATACACAGCAGCAAGTAACTAATACACTTTGCCAGGCAATTGGTATCGGAAGCTTGGTGGGAGAAATAATATTCATGAAGAATGTGCAATCTGCGCATGTCCTTAGACATTCTACTATGTTGATCTTTTTAAAGAACCAGCTATTGGTTTTATTTCCTTCCTTTATGCTCACTAACTTTTTATTTTAGTGTTTCATTTATTTTATTGCTCTTTTTCCAGTTTCTCAAGCTGAATGTTTTGTTCGTTCATTTTTCATCTTCTCTTTTTTTCTAATAAGTGCATTTAAGGCTATACATTTTCCTCTGACTACCACCTTGGCCACTTCTGATAGGTTTTGGGATGTTCTCATCAGTATTCCAAATGTTACCCTTGAATCAAGCCAGATGATCAGAAAGTTGTTCTCAGAACACAGTAAGTGCTTAATAAATCAATACCAACCAGCAAAAAATAATAATATTAATAGTCTTTGGGGCAAAGTTGGAAAATGAAACATCAATAATACAGGATTGGCGAAGCTAATGATGCTACGAAAATATAAACGAACTATTATGCAGCCATCAAAAATCACATTTGGGGGCCCTAGCCAGGTAGTTCAGTTGGTTGGAGCATCGTCCTGATACACCAAGGTTGTGGGTTCGATCTCAGGTCCGGTCACACACAGGAGGCAACCAATGAATGCGTAGGTAAGTGGAACAACAAATCAGTGTTTCTCTTTCTTTCCCTTCCTCTCTCTCTTTAAAAAAAAAATCAATAAGTAATACAATTTTTAGTCACATTTTTTGCCCTCTGTGGTCGTGTTCCTTGCTCATGGTACAGTGTGAAGCGAATAAAGCAGCTACAGAAGCAGGACTTCGTGCTGGGCCCGCACTGACTGTTCCTGAGCCACCAGGCTGCACTAAGAGGCAGTGGTGAGGAGCAGCCAGAACAAAGCTGCCGGCGTGGACACCTCTGGGCGCCAGGAAAGGCATCCCCTAGCTGGCCACACAGGGTCTCCCTCATGTAACACAAACACTTTGACTTTATTCAAATGCATGGGCTTGAGGGCCGCCATAGTAGAAAAGTATAAAATACAGGCAGGCATGCCTTAAAGAGACCACGTCCAGGGGGGCAGACAAGCTTGGGCACAGGAAACAACTAGAAAACAATCCACTGCACCCCAGTGGAGGCTCCAGAAAGGGCCAGGCTCCCGGGGCAGGAGGGAATCCTCGCAGGGACGAAATAGGACTGGAATCTTCGCTCCTCCACTCACCAGCTGCGTGACCTCAGGCCCGTTAGTTAACCTCTCTGAGTCCGGCCTCCTGCTTAAACTGAGAACAATAAGTGTTTGTGAGGGCGAAGGAGGTAAAGCTGGCATTTTGTCCCTCGTTAACAGATGTTATTTGTTATCACTATCAGGAGCCCCGTGTCCCCCCTGTGTTGGCTGGGCGGGAGGCAGTCACCCCCACCTGGCACTGCATCGAGCCCTCAGGCCTGTGGCATGTTCTTCTCACAACCCCCCAGTGTGACTTTCCTGTGCCTGAGGTACTTCTGCATTTGGGGGCCCCTACATTAAAAACTATTTATATATTCTACATGCACATACATGCATACACATATATGTAATTATACTTTACACCTGCATCAAATGAATATATAATGGTTACATATGAAGACATTTTCTTCAACCTCCAAATTCAGTTCATTTTCTCTTTCCAATTTTACGAGACCTTAAAACACTTCAGTGGCCCCTAAAGGGTCCTGGGTCCCAGGTATTGTGCCCACCTGCTGTGCCTAACGGGTCCCTCAGGCTGTGGTTTCTGGTATCTGTTGCCCACTGGCCTCCTGCTGTTGGGGGACTTTGGTCCTGAGGCCTCTCAGACCCCTGCCTATCTCCTCTCCTGTCCTTTTCCTTCCAAAGAACAAACAGATCAACACATCAGTCACATCCGCTTCCCTCCCTGCTCACCCCTCCCAGCACACCCCGGCTCACCCCTCCCCAACATCCTCTTTCAGAGATGACAGGGAACAGGGGCATGGAAAGCACTGAGTTTTGCCTGGCCGGCATGGCTCAGGGGTTGAGTGTCAACCTATGAACCAGGAGGTCAGGGTTCGATTTCCGGTCAGGGCACATGGCCGGATTGTGAGCTCAATCCCCAGTAGGGGGCATGCAGGAGGCAGCCAATCAGTGATTCTCTCTCATCATTGATGTTTCTCTCTCTCTCTCTCCCTCTCCCTTCCTCTCTGAAATCAATAAAAAATACATTTTAAAGAAAGAGCCCTGAGTTTTGGACATCAAAATGGTGAAGTCAAGTCCTGGCTCTGTTGCCTACAAGCTGAGTAGCCATGGCAAGTACTTGGAACCTCAGTTTCTTCATCTGTGAAAGGTAGCTAATATTACCTTCCTTATGTGGGGGGAGGGGGTGAGAATTTTTTTTATTTAAAAAGTTAACTTATGTAACCTAAGGGCACATAATAGATTCTCAACAATAAGTAAATAAAATGTATTATTCCTTGCTTCCGTCCCTTGGGAGAGAATTTCTAAATGGGTGACCTGAGGTGTGAAGGCAGGTGTCCATGCGGACACTCAGGTGAATTTGCAATGAGCAGCAGACGGGACCAGCATCCAATGGCCTGAGCTCCGGCCGGCGAGCACACTCCTTCCCCTGCCCCTGGAGCACAAGTCTTCTTGGGAAGCCAGTGTCCCTCTTCCCAGAGCCCGGGGGGCCTAGGACCAGATCATGGGGGAGCGAGAAGATGCTGATGACAAGGGGGCCAGATACTCACACCAGCAAGTTCGGGGCCCTGTCTCTCCTGGACAGAGCTGGGGCTCATGATCTGCGCTGTCCAGTCTCCATGCAGGTCAAATCCCTCCTGTCCCCAAAGTCCTTCTTCAGGTGTGTTAGCCTCAGGCCCTGGGGGGCCTTTCTCTAGGGCAGTGGTCGGCAAACCGCGGCTTGCGAGCCACATGCGGCTCTTTGGCCCCTTGAGTGTGGCTCTTCCACAAAATACCACGGCCTGGGCGAGTCTATTTTGAAGAAGTGGCGTTAGAAGAAGTTTAAGTTTAAAAAATTTGGCTCTCAAAAGAAATTTCAATCGTTGTACTGTTGATATTTGGCTCTGTTGACTAATGAGTTTGCTGACCACTGCTCGAGGGCAATTCACCCAACCTCTCTGGGCTTCTGTTTGCCTCCTGAAAATTGGGAACGGAACTGGACTGTCACACCAGACGGGGTAGATGTGAACCCTAGGGGAGAATGTGTGTGCGGCTCTGAGCACTCCGCCGACCCACGCTCAGTGCTGAATAAATGTTTGCTGTTATTAAATATTATGTTTAAGCCTGGTTGAACGTTCAGGCCGCCAGAGCGGATGCCCAGCCCTGCTGCTCCAGCTCTGCCCAGATGACCATCTGTCCTGGGCACTTCCACAGAGCCCTGGCTTCACGCAGCCCAGGGATCTTCCTTGTTGAACCTGATCTCCAAGTTCCGTGGCCCCACTTTGAACCCTGGCTGCTGGCTGCACTCCCAGCTGGCGTTTCTCCAGGATCGCTAGGTCCCCTGGAGCTCTTGGGTCATCCTCGCCTTCCCTAGGACTGAAGGGAGGCCTTGAGGGAGGAAGGAATTTGGAGGAGGAGGAGGGGATGGGCCACAGCCCCTTAGCTGTCCCCTTTCTCCACTCCTGCCCCCACAACCCTTCCACCACCTGCTGAGGTCTTTGTGAAGTGGAAATGGCAACACCTGCTCTCCTGCTCTAAACCCTCCCTCCGGTAGCTTCTTCTCTCCTTAGAATAAAACCCAAACCCCCCATCTGTCTGACGAGGCCCACCTGATCTGTCCTGTCCCCCTTGCAGCCTCTGACCCCACCTGCCCCCTAGCCAAGCTGACCCCTCTGTCTCTTGAATTCACCAAGCTCATTCCAGCCTCAACCCTGTGTCCTTGTTCTCGCCACTGAGAACTCTTCCCCAGCTCTTGGCTGGGCCTGCTCATGTTGGTCCTAACACAAAGGTGGGTGGATGGATGGATGGATAGATGGATGGATGGATGGATGGATGGATGGATGCCTGGGGGGTTGGATTGAGATCAGCAGCAGGGAGCACTCATCAGAGAGCCCAGAGGGTGGGTATCTTCAGATGCTCTAATCTAAGGACTCAGAGCCCCATCACTTCTTCTCGCCCCACGCCCCCACCCCACCCCCCAGCATATTATGAGGGCCCTTTGAACCAGGAGTCTCATTCTCAGGGTCACACCTACCTGCACACACACTGGGTGCTGGGTGGATGTGCAGAAGAAACACCCGTGTGCCCTGAGGAGGACATGGTCCTGCCCTGGGTTGCAATCCAGATGTTTCCACCCCATAGATTAGCCCATCAACTGTGAGCAGCCATCCAGGTGCAGCAGACTGTTGCCCACAGGAAGACTGGGTGGCCCAGGCTTGGGAGGAGGAACCAGGCCCAGGGCTGGGGTCTGCCCTCCTGAGGAAGGGCACTCCAGGACCATCACAAAACAGAAAGAGCTTCTTGCCCAGCTGGTGTGGCTCAGTGGTTGAGCGTCGACCTATAAACCCAGAAGGAGGTCACGGTTCAATTCCAGGTCAGGGCACATGCCTGGGTTTCGGGCTCGATCCCCAGTAAGGGGTGTGCAGGGGGCAGGTGATCAATGATTCTCTCTCATCATTGATGTTTCTCTCTCTCTCTCCCTCTCCCTTCCTCTCTGAAATCAATAAAAAAATATATATTTTTTAAAGGGCTTGCTTTACTTGTTTAATTTTTAGAGAGGTGTTCTCTATGGAAAACATTCCTCTGGCCGCTTATAAAAAGCAGAACACAGAACATTATGGTCTCTTCTGGGCGTGGCATACAGAGTCTGGCACATGGTAGGTGCACCAGTATTATTACTCTGTAGTTCATAGCTAACGACTGGCATTTGCTGGGCGTTTCCCAAGCATTGGGCCACGGTGAGGCCCCTCTCCTCTCTCCCTCCCCATTCTTCAGACCCGATGTCCTCAGCCCAGCCTACCAGGATTAGAGGTCGCACCATCAGCTCACCGGAGTGTGTCCATTTCCCGGCAAGCAGCCGACACCTGCTTGCTTTCTCAACCCTCACACGTTGCTGGTGGGATGTAAAATGGTGTGGCCATTACGGAAAGTAATCTGACAGTTCCTCAAAAAGCTAAACTTAGAATTACGATATGACCCAGCACTTTCACTCCGAAAGGGAGTTGAACGGAACTGAAAAGAGGGACTCGAACAAATACTTGTCCACCGGTGTTCATAGCCTTGTCATTCACAGTGACAGAAGATGGGAAAAGTGTCTGCCAACAGACGGACCCATAACAAAAGGTGGTACACACACACGATGGAACAGTGTGCAGCCCTAAAAAGGGCTCATGCATGCCACAACATCGATGAACCTTGCAAACATTATGCTCAGTGAAAGAAGGAAGACACAAAAAGCCACCTACCGTACGCTTCCACTCTCATGAAACATCTACAGTAGGAATGTTCACAGAGACAGAAAGTAGGTTAGAGGTTACCGGGGGCTGGGGGCGATGCGATGGGCAGCTATGGTCTTGTGAGCACAGACGTTCTGTTTGGGATGATGAAAAACTTTTGGAAATAGATGGTGATGGTTGCACAACAGTGTGAATGTAATGAATGCCACTGAATAGCGCGCTTGAAAATGGTTAAAGCAGAAAATGCTAGGCTATTTGATTTTGCTACACCTGTAAAAAATTAATAGTGTGATATACCTATTCCTAATGACCATGTATGGATACCATGACAGTGAAGAAGGCTGATAGAAAAAAAACAGCTCATTTAAATATACACCGAGTGGCCAGGTTATTATGATCTCTGAACGCATAATAATCTGGCCACTCAGTATATATTAGAGGCCCGGTGCATGAGTTCGTGCATGGGTGGGGGGGTCCGGCCCGCCTGGCCAGCGGGAGGGGTCATGGGCGGTTGGCCGGCCTGCCTGCTGGTCGAACTCCTGGTTGAGGGGACAATTTGCATATTAGCCTTTTATTATAGGACATACACTGAGTGGCCATATTATTATGCGTTCAGAGATCATAATAATCTGGCCACTCAGTGTATAGTGTTGGAGGAGAGCTCTACGACACCCTGGACTGTCAGGAAGATGGACAGGTGGGTCCCAGAGCAACTTGAAACATCGTGGAGACAAAAATGACAGAACTGAAGCTGCCCTACGTCGGCCACATCCTGAGGAGGCAGGGTCCTTTGGGGAGGGTAATAACGCCGGGAAAAACAGAACCAGAGGGAGACCAGAGATGAGATGATGGACTCCAGAAGAGAAGCCATCGGCACGAGTGCACAGGCGCTGAGCAGGGCTGCTGAGGACTGGACACGGTGGACGTCACTCATTCATAGGGTGGTCAGGAGTCAGGGCTGACCCATGGCACCTCTCACACACTTACCAAGAAACATTGAATTGTACGCTTTAAATGGGTGAGTCCTCTGTTGCGTGGATTATATTTCATTAAAGCTCTTTTAAAAGTCAGAGCTTCCCTGGAGTTCCCAACGCCAGCTTACTTCACTTGTTTTCCGTAAGCCCCTTCTGGAGTCAGTGCCAGCCACAGGTGCGGCCACCGTGTGTCCAGGAGGTTGTGGCAGGGGTAACCTCCCTCCAAGAGAGAAAGCCTTTGCTGCCTCCTGCTGGCCACTAAGAGAACAGTCTAAATCAGGAAGAAAAACAGCTTGTCAATTGCGAGGCATCTGCCTCAAAAAAGTGAAAAATTAAGGTGCACGTGACTAAAAAGACACTTCACAAAAGTCAGAAGGCTTTTGCAGGAACAGCTAGTCTCCCCCAGCCGCCCAGCCGCCCAGAGGCAAGCCCCTGCTCACGCTTCTTTCCAAGCATTCCATGTGGCTCACGGTGCGAGCATGCCGAACACACGGTTCGTGCCCTGTTTTCTTTTCGGAACCATCTGTCTTGGAGGTTGTTCTGTGGAGAGCGGCTACAGTGTTTGGACAGGTTCAAGCCTTGGACTGATGAGAGGGCACAGTCCTCTCATGGCCACGTGCAAGTCCCAGCTTGGAGGGCAGAGCCCTCCCAGCACAATTATAGCCAACAGCTGTAGTTGTAAGCTTGAACCTGTGATCCAAACACGTGGCCCCACGTGCCTGAGTGATGTGGGCGTGATAGAGATCAGGTGCATGTAGTTGAGTAGGATCAAAACTTACGAGAATGTTGTAAACATCTTGACCACGCCCTTACTTTGCCTCGTGGTATCTGCTATAAAATAAAGACATGGCTGTCGCTAGCTCTCCATCAGAGAGAGCAGCATCCCACCCAGACCCAGCTTTCTTCTCTTGTCTGTCTTTTCTCAATCCTTCACCGCCCCCTCTCAGGCTCACTGAACCTGGCTGAGCTGGTGCGGCACATGAGGTGCCCTGGGGCTGAGTATGCCATGGCCGTGCCAGCTCACCACATTGTTCCATATCGGCAAAGCACTTCTGTCTTTCTGAAGCCTGGGTCCCATTGATCTGAGATCCAACGAATGGGAAGTGGAGTTGGACACACATTTAGTTTGAGTTTGGGGTGTAGTTGCTTCTAGGAATAGTTAGGTGGTTCCTAATCTAAAGAATAGTTTCCAACCTGGCCAGTGTGGCTCAGTGGTTGAGCACTGACCTATGAACCAGAAGGTCATGGTTCGATTCCCCATCAGGGCACATGCCCTGGTTGCAGACTTGATCCCCAGTAGGGAGCGTGCAGGAGACAGCCAATCAATGACTCTCTCTCCCTCTCCTTTCCTCTCTAAAATCAATAAAAATATATATTTTAAAAAAATAATAAAGAATGGTTTCCAGAAATACTCTAATCCAGTGGTTCTCAACCTTTCTAATGCCGCGACCCTTTAATACATTTCCTCATGTTGTGGTGACCCCCAACCATAAAATTATTTTCGTTGCTACTTCATAACTGTAATTTTGCTACTGTTAATGAATCGTAATGTAAATATCTGTGTTTTCCGATGGTCTTAGGCGACCCTGCTAACGGTTCTCAACCTGAGAGTCTAATCACTCGCACCCCCTCTGCTGATTCACCTGGTGTCCTGACATAAAGGTGCAGGGACAGAGGTCACATCACTATGTCAGCACAACATACATCCTAGGCTCCCGACATGGGAAGAATGTGGCCCGTGGAGGAGAAGCAAGGTCTGCGTTGCATGGAGCCGGAAGCTAGTCTCGGACACGGAAAACTACAGGTGGCGGACTCAGCTCCCGCTGGCGCCTCGTTACCACGGAACTCCACGCCACTGGGAAGACGATCAGTAACACAGCAGATGTCGCTATCAATGCACCACACAGTAGGTTCTTTTCGTTGGGGATCATGTGCAAAACAATTGAGCAGATGCCTCTGTGTAGGACAGGGGCCGGTAGCAGTACCGCAAAGAGAAAGGCTGCCTGTGCGTGACGTCGAATGTTTTCTAGGTCACGACACGGGGTTGTGTGTCAGCGTACAACACATTCTGTCTTGACAGAATCGGCAGCTCCTGAGGAAACCGCACAGAAAATGTGGCTTTCCCCAATTTGACATTAAAAATTTAAGGTTTACATGACATTGTTAGTAACAGATTATGAAGCTGAGAAAAACCTTTCTAAAGTTGAAAACATTTTTAAAATATCACATACATATATGTACGTATGTTGTTGTTTTTTTCTGATTTCAGAGAGAAAGGGACAGGGAGATAGAAACATCAATGATGAAAGAGAATCATTGATCAGCTGCCTCCTGCACGCCCCCCACTGGGGATAGAGCCTGCAACCCGGGCATGTGCCTTTGACTGGAATTGAACCCGGGACCCTTCAGTTTACAGGCCCACGCTCTACCCACTGAGCCAAACATCTTTTTGATTAAACAGGCTAGAAGTCTGACTTTTTTTTCCTCCTTAGAGAAAAGATAGTGTAATCACTGCTATATGAAGAGTATGCAGCCCAAATTGTAGGGAAAAATGCATTCTAGTGGCCTGTCAAGTAGTTAAGTAAAAATGTCTTATTGTTCTGATTTTATGATTGTGGCACTTGTCAGCTTTTTAAAGTTTGTAATTTACAGGAATTTCTTTTCCCACTCTAATCAATAGGGGACTTTGCCTGTGTGATGCAGGCCCCAGGAAACTTGAGTTTCCCTGGTCGAGATGTAAAGCCCTTTCCTCCGTTGGATGCCCGTGCACTGAAAAGCTCTGGACTAGATAAGTGATCGCCAAGACTCCTTCCAGCTCCGGAATTCTCATAACTTCGGGAAACACGCCCTGTCCCCTTCCTCCCAAGGAAGTCCTTTCTTGGAGCTTATCCAAGTCTTTCCTGCTGTACTTGGAGTCCTTTTCCCTCGGGAAGACAGGAAGACAACGCGCCAGTGTGCAGAGTTCCCAGGGGAGAAATGAGGACAGGAGCAGAGAAAGGAGTCGAACCAAAGCCCCAAACCTAGGGAATAGAATTGAGAACCTCTCCCAATATAACAATAGTAATCGCCATTTGGAGCTTTCTTTATTTAGCCTGTATTGAGTGCTTACTGTATACTAGTAAAAGCTATAGAGATCTTTTCGCACCTGTATACTAGGTGTTCTACATGTTAGCCCTAATCCTCCGCCAACTAAGACTCAAGAGGTGAAGTGACTTGCCCAAGGTCACAGAGTTCGGCTCTCTCTTGCCACGCACACCTTCCCCTCCAGCATGTCATACTTCCTGGGTTCCCACACACTGTCCCTTCATCTTAGGGAGCAAATTCCTCTTCCTTTTTCTTTAGTTCCCTGCTCCAGGGCGCCTCCTCTCTCTCACCCCTCCCGCTGCCCCAACGGTGACTGATCTTGCCCTCCTCTGCAGCACTTGGAATATACCTGTACGGGCCCTGGCCAGGTAGTTCAGTTCGTTAGAGTGTGGTGCGTTATGCCAAGGTTGAGGTTCAATCCTCGGTCAGGGCACATTCAAGAATCAACCGATGAATGCATAAATAAGTGGAACAACAAACTGATCTCTCTCTCTCTCATCAATAAATAACAATTAAAGAAGAAGCAAAAAGAAGACACGTCAGCGAACCAAACAGGTGAAATGCCTTATCCTCATGGAGCTTTCATTCTGGTTGGGGAGAGAGATAAAAACACGAAGATGAAAGGCGGAGGTACGTGCTAAGGGGAAAAGTTCAGCAGAGAGAGTGAGTAGGGATCGTGTGTTGCAGACACCCTCCCATTGAAGTCTCACGACCAGGTTTCAGATGAGAAGCTTGAGAGACAGGGCGGTTGAGAGTGGCTTGCCCTGGGCCATTGGATTTAGACAGCAGTGAAGGCAGAATTTGAACGCAGGTGAAATGAAATCTCTGCTGTTTTCAAAAAGTGACTCCTGACAGTGTCTATGCCCCAAACCAATGCAGTAATTGTGGTTGTTTTATTTCTGTAATAATTCATGTTAGTAAGAAAAGAAAACGATGCCTGGCTGGTGAGCTCAGTGGTTGAGCATGGACCTATGAACCAGGAGGTCACCCACGGTTGGATTCCTGGTCAGGGCACATGCTGGGGTTGTGCAGTAGGGGACATGCAGGAGGCAGCCAATCAATGATTCTCATCATTGATGTTTCTATCTCTCCCTCTTCCTTCCTCTCTGAAATCAATGAAAATATACTTAAAAAAAAAAAGAAACAAACGAAAAGTGCTCTAAGTTCATAAGATGTTACAACTTTTATTGAGAAATGCAATAAACTTACATATTACTTTCCTGTGTAACTTCAATGGCCTGAGGAGAAGAAATGAAAAAACCATCCTAGTCAGCTGAATGGTTGAGTTTAGGGAAAAAACTGACCCATCACAAACCCCGCCCTTCCGCCCCCTCCCCATCTCCCAGCTGAGGTCTGCCGTTCTGCAAGGTGAATCGAGGTCGTTCTCAAAGCCGCAGCCGAGCAGAACTGGACTGGCCAGATTCTCCAACCCTCTAGAGCACAGCGTGGCTGGAGAGGGCATCACGGGCCGGGCCGCTTCCCCGCTGGGCCGCCAGGGAGCGACCAACTGCAACCAGACCCAGGAGAGCCAGGCACCGGACGCCCCTGGGCGTGACGTCCCCGGACGTCCCGGCCTCGGGTGGGAAAGCAGATGAGGAGGTCGTCAGTGGAGGGAGAAAAGGCACCGAGGCTGGGAAGTCTGCTATTCTGCCTACCTGATTTCAGACTAGCTCCCACCAGGGTCTTCCGCTCACTGTTGCCACAAGGACATCTCTAAAACAAAAGCCTGATTTTGTCACCACCTGTGACACCTCCACATAGCTTACCAAAAAAAAAAAAAAAAATCTAAACACAGGACCTCCAACATCCTTTGGAGCCGTATTGAAATAGTTTCAATTCCCTGAATTATCCATACTTTCTCCCTGTGTGCCCTGAAACGTTTGGTTTGGCCTGCCTGGAATATGTTAAATCTGTCTTGAAGTTAAATATAAGCTTCTCTGTGAACCCTCCCCAGACAAGACTCCCCTCATCCCCCACCCCCAGTTGGGATAGAGGCTCCTCCAGTGTTACCTATACCTCGTGGGCTTCCCCCATCACACTGTGTAATAAATACCTGGCCTTGCCTTTCCAACGTCCGTCACAGAGCAAAGGAAATGCAGAGTGCAACAAATGATTGCAGAATTAATGCAGGAAATAGTGCTGAGGTCAGGCTCCGCCACTTGTGTGACTGCAGGCAAACTATCTGGCTCATGAGTTTGTTGGGAGAAGTGAATGCATTCATATGCAAAAAAAAAGCTTAGAACAATGCCTGGACCACTGCAAGCAATCAACAAACTTTGCTTTCTCCTGACTTTCACAGTAGTCTGGCAGCCAACGAGCGACTTGGCTCCTTTAAGGGACACGCCCACTTTGGCAATAAGCGGAAGTACACGCTCAGGGCTCCCGGTGTGACTTCAGAGTCCCGGAAGTGACCTCGGAGCCCCTCAGAAACATGGCCGCAGGACGTTCTTTTGGACGCGGTCACAGGCATCTCCGTGACGCAGGACGAGTTAGAGCGTCCCGGGGGGTTTCCATGGTGCCGCCCTCAGTCCCCAGTTCCTCCGCTTTCTCTCCCGCTTGAGCGCCGCGCGAACAAGAAGGCAGGCGGCGGGTCCGCCGTGACGTCACGCCCCTTGGGGGAGGGGTTAAGGGCAGGTGACGCTCTAGCGGAGCTCGCGCGGATCTCTATGCTACCGAGCGCTCGTATGCGCCGCTCCTGCGCGTCGGGGCGGACGTTGCCCCTTTAATCGGCGGAGGGTGGTACCGAGGAGGTCCCGCGAGAGCCGAGGGGGGCGGGGGGCGGTGCCGAGGCTGGGGGCCCGTGGCGGATGGAGGCCGAGATGGAGCCGGAGACTCTGGAGGCGCGAATCAGTGAGTGTCCGGGAGGGGCGCGGGCCGGGCCGGAACCGGAACCGGGGGCCCGAGGCGGGTCCCTTCCCGGCGGGGGCGGGGTACGGGGCGCCCCCTCCTCACGCCCCGCCCCGGTCCCGGGAGGGGCGGTACCCCGAACCGGTGCCTCCGACCCTGAGATGAAGGAAGACCCCACCAACTGGGTGGACTGACTACCCACCCGATCCCTGGGCAGCAACCCTCGGGGAAGAGTGAACTGCGCCCGACTCTGCGCCCAGCAGCCCCGGGACGGAGAAAGCAGCCTCCGACCCACTCAGGCCCAGACTTCTCCACCGAGTCATCTCCTTGGGTCCCGGGAGGGAGCAAGCGAGCGCAGGGCTGCACCTCACACCCGGGAGGAAAGGACCCTGCTCGCTTTGGGGCCCGAATCCTCCACTCTCTGGTCCTGCATGCCCTGACTCCCTCCTGTCCTTTCCTTGAGCTTGCAACTTCTCAGATTTGCTGGTTCCCTCGCCTAGGAAGGGAGGACCCACTGATTCATCTGATCCCCCAAGCTCTGGCCACACAGTAAGAAACCCCCAAACCCTACAGGCTTGAAAGGGCCCATCTCGTAGTCCAGAAGTAATTTCGAGTTTTCTATCACTACCCTCAGCCCAGCCCCTCAGCCTCTGCACCTCCACCCAAGACTCCTTTCCCAGCTGTTGCTGAACTTCCTCCAAAGGTCCCTGCACCCCTTTCTCTGAAGCTTCAGACACTGCTTCCTACTGCTCAGGCTTCTGAGCCCCTCACACTTGAGCTCTCCACTGAGCTCCCTACCCTACATTGCTGACATCCTTGGCTCTCACAGCCCCGCTCCTGGACTCTGCCCCAGAAAGCTGTGGGTTGCTTCTCCCTGGGCTAGTGTTGGACCCATGTCTGTGCCAGGGCCTCAGGGAGGCCTCTGGGTCTACGCTCAGCTCAGCGCCTTGGCCTCGGGCACAGCAGGAAGCTTCGAGGGGTGAGCAGAGTTGACCCCTGAGGTTAGCCCCAGAACCACACCATCCTGTGGGAAGTTTCAGTGTCAGTCTGGCAGGGGGAAAGGGAGGGAGTGGAAAGGAGGCACTCAGCCACCATGGAGACTGTTCCAGAACGCCACAAGTGTCCAGGTCGCGGCAGCAACTTGGGGGGATGGGCAGGCCCCTGGCTGACAGATGTGACAGGCTGAAGGACTTGAGGTCTGATGATATGAAACAATGTCAGGTTTAGCAACAATGGGAATTTTCTGGGAGACCAAAGAGTCTGACCTGAGAAACAGAGAGGAATCAGGACACCTGCTTTGGCAGTAGGCTGGACCCCAATAAATTGGGACCTACGTTGTTTCCTCTATTTCATTCCCTTTGTGCCCTAGCAAAATTGTAAGCTCTTCCCTTGGGCTGATTAGAGGTTAAAAGTAGCTTCCGATGGGTAAATGATGACATTTATCGCCACTGGAGTGACAGGGTAAAGTCACACCTCCCTGGAGGTGTTCTTCCCTGCTTCCTGCCAGGGAAGGTGCCCTCTCCTTCCTCCCAGAGGTAATAGGCCTGGGGGTGGGGCCAGGGCCAGAGAAGTTGGTCAGATCTCCTCGGACCCAGAGGCCCTCGCTCTGAGAAAGATGCAGGGGAGAAAGCTGATGTCTCATGATTGCACAGCTTCCTTGCTGGCTTCTGACTCAGGAGCCGTCTCTAGAACCCGCCTGTCTGTCCACACTCAGACTCACATGTCTGACACTGGAAGGGACTTCCTGTTTCAGGGCCCCTCTCTCCCCCCCAGCCGGGTGTCATTGAGTGGGTAATAGCCAGCCCAGTTCTCTCAGACTGGTGTTCCCCAGCCTCTGGCCATGTTGGGGGGCTAGGAGGCAGAGTAGATGGCCACACTTATGGGGGGGGGGTGTCTCTTCCTGGTACCCTGGGTGGTCAGCAGGACTTCATTTCTCTAAGGGACTGGAGGGCTCCTGGAACAGATTTATACCCAGAGAGAAAGTGCTTCAGATACCTGCTCAGCTGTACCAGAGAGTAGCCTCCCACCCACCCCCCTTTCTATACCTTCTCTGTGCTGTGTTTCTTCATAGCACTTACAGCAGTATACAGTATTCTGTGTGGGCTGTTATCTGAGTAGTCAGTGTCTCTTGCTGGCCTGTGCACTCCAGGAGGGCAGGAGCTTTGTCGTGTTCACTGCTGTGGCCCCAGCACGCAGAGTGTTTATCGAATAAATATGAATTGAATGAATGGCTGCCAGTCACTAGGCCCCCAGGGCTCCACCTCCCACAGCATAGGAGCCCCCGTGGGCAGCTGCCACGGGCTGGGTCTCCAGCCTCCTGTCCACAGCTCCTGCCCTGCCCACCTCCTGGACTCTGTTCCCTCCACAGCTCTGGCTCAGGCTTGGGCAGAACTGGCCAGGACAGGGTGAAGCTTGGAGACAGGCTCTGGGGAAGTAGTGAAGATCTGCCTCTGGCTGCCCCATAGCTTTGTCCTGTGGAAAGCATTTCGTCATCCCAAATCAGTCTGTATTTCAGTCCAGCTTTACAAATGGGGAAACGGAGGCCTGGGGAAGTTCTGTGACCTACTTGGTGGTTGTGTAACCGATGTTGGCGTTAAGGGAGGTGACTGTGTGGCCTTGTTTACCACTCCTGCCTGCCTACAGCTGAGCCCTCATTCATTCGTTTCCCAGAGGAGATGGGCATGGACACAAGTAGCTGGATGTGGTGCAGTGGCAGGCTTGGGCCGATGGTGAAGGTCAGGGCTGAGGGACACAGGAGAAAGAGCCGACGCAGCAATACCAACTTGAGGATGAGGGGGAGCTAGCAAAGACTTCCTGGAGGAGGTGATACCTCAGCCATACTCCTTACCAAGGCCCGTCATTCTCTGCCCGGTGCTCAGTTACCTACATCTCTTCTCCCACGGCCCTGGGGCTGTTCGGAGGCGTGCATACCCAGCCTGGTAACTCCCTCCACTCCCTGCTTTGTGTTGCCTCTCCCAGGCAGCCTCCCCTGGCCCCGGGCTCTACCGAGTCCCCTCTCCAGTTCCTGCGGCTCCTTTGCCTCCCTCTGTCTCCTTGTTTGAGAACCTAGTTCCGTTGGCCCACTTGCCAGCAAGGGAGGCTCCTGAGGGAGGAACTAGGTGTTTCTTTTTCTCCTGCTTCTGGATCTCCTCTGAGCATACATTTCATGAGAATCGTGGGGACACTATTTCCAGGAGCAGAATCAGGAGTGTGGGCATGGCAGACATACAGCTGTAGGGGCGGGGCAGTGGGGAGTAGGACAGTCTCTAAAAGTGGGGGCTCTTCAGGGAGCAGCCGAAAGGGGAAGCCAGTGGACAGGCTTCCTTCTGGCCGGACTGAAACATCAGCACTCGGGCCTTGAAGTTGTGGCAACTGGCCTTTTTGTGTGCTCAGTCATACACCCTGCCCCCTACTGACCAGTCCCTGCTGCTGGGGTAGGGAGTGAGAGAGGCAGGGATCCCTTTGCTAGGCCACACGGGCCCTCTCTCTTCCTGCAGACAGAGCCACGAACCCCCTCAACAAGGAGCTGAACTGGGCCAGCATCAACGGCTTCTGTGAGCAACTCAACCAGGACTTTGAGGGGTAGGTGGTCTCTCCCCCTTTTGCTCACACTCAACAGAATCCGCTGTGTACCTGCTGTGCGCACCGCAGACGCTAGCCTCGGGCAGAGACGTTTCCATTCTTAATGTTCTCACAAATGTTTTTTTATTTAGTGGTTGATTTAGGGAGAGAGAATCAACAATTTGTTGTTCCACTTATTTATGCATTCATTGGTTGATTCTTTTTTTTTTAATATATATTTTATTGATTTTTTACAGAGAGGAAGGGGAAGGGATAGAGAGTTAGAAACATCAATCAGCTGCCTCCTGCACACCCCCTACTGGGATGTGCCCGCAAACAAGGTGCATGCCCTTGACCGGAATCGAACCTGGGACTCTTGAGTCTCCAGGCCGACGCTCTGTCCACTGAGCCAAACCGGCTAGGGCCATTGGTTGATTCTTATATGTGCCCTGACCAGGAATTGAACTTGGTGGATTGGATGATGCTCTAACCAACTGAGCTACCCGCCAGGGCTAATGTGCTCACAAATTAATGACAGTAGTGGGCACGCAGTACTGAGTGCTGCTTATGAGCCTATCTCTGAGGTGAGCCTTGCTGGGCCCATTTTACAGGTGAAGAAACTGAGGCTATGGGGATTCAGCAGTTGTCCCAAGATCTCACAGAGAGAAAATGGTAGTCCTGAGCTTATGGAAATGCACATTTTGGGGCTGCCCCTAGACTTGGACTAGATGCCGGGCAGGGGTCTTTAGGGTGGATATGTTAGTGGGTTCCCAGGTGATGCTGAAGTTTGGGGAGCACAGCTCAATGTGCTCCTCCCCAGTGCAGCGCCCCACTTCGGGAGGCCATGCAGACAGCATGACGTGTGCTCTGGAGTCAGACTGCTAGGGGGCGAGCGACTCCCCTCCCCTGTTAGTGGGGCAGGTAATTGAATGCTTCTGAGATTCTACTCCTTCAACTGTAAAGTGGGGCGCTGGTGCCGCCCACCTCAGAGGGCTCTTAGGAAGCTTAGGCAGGAAAGTGCTTGTGCGGCACCATGTACCCCATAAGCACTCAGTGCATGTTAGCTGTTACTGTCACTAGTGACGGGTCTTTTAGGGTCTGGTAGCCGATACCACCGCCTCCGCCATGAAGCTGCTCTGGTTTCCTCTAGAATGTCCTTGAGTTCCCAGGGAGCTATGTCTGCCCCTTTCTCCTGGTACATTGTCTTGTTCTGCTCCCAGCCTGGGCCCTTGAAGGCTGTGGTCATCTCTCCATAGTTGTGTCTATGCTAAGCCAAGGACACGGCAGGTCATAGTTCTTAGTAAAGCTGGCCAAGCGGCTGAGCTCACGCCTTTTGAAGGTCCCAGCCTGCACTCCCTGCCTGGCCCTACCCATCATGCCACAGTCTCCAGCCCTGCCCTTGATCCAGAGAGGGAGCTGGGCCTTTGCATCTGCCCTGCAGAAGCCACTGAGGGCTACGGCCTTAGGGTAGTGAGGCAGCCCTCCCTCACCGCCCCCCCCCCAGGTGCCTGAGCTGTGTTGCTATTCTAGCTCTGTCTCTTCCTCTCACCCAGGCCTCCACTTGCCACCCGGCTATTGGCCCACAAGATCCAGTCCCCGCAGGAGTGGGAGGCGATTCAGGCTCTGACGGTGAGGAGAAGAGGAAAGAGGGTGCTGGCCATCCGCCAATCACGTGGGTAGCACCAGGGGAGGCCAAGACTGAGGTTTTTTGGGGTCCCATCAGACTCTTCAGGGCCCAAGGGAGTTGTGCCAAGATGGCCTAGAATGGGGGGGTCTGGGCCATCCCCTAAGGGTCCCACAGCAACCAGTGGGCTGGCTTCCTATCCAGACCCTGCACAGGTAGGTCTCTTGTGGGGAGGAAGCCCCCTAGGGTCATCTGGTCCAGAGGTTCCCCAGGAGGCTGGTTAAACATACCACCCAGAGCTGCTGGATCAGAACTACAGTACCTGCATCCAGGAGTCTGCGTGTTTACAAAGCTCCCAGGTGCCCTGCGGAGCCGGCCCAGCCCATCAGTGATCTCCAGACACAGGAGTACAAGGAGCGATGCCTGGGCTCAGGCCGAGGTTTCTGTGCCAATAGCAGAGGAGCACCAGGTGCACTGCAGCCCCCAAGCACGGGTCATATCGCAGCTGACTGTGCCCAAGCTGCTTTAGGTGGTAGTGACAAACAGGTTTTCTTTGAATAGTTATGTCTTTATTTTTAACACATTAGGTTTTTTGTTTTGTTTTCTCAAATACACACTAGTCCTCTAATTTCAAAGACATGTAGCTTAGAATAAGGCTAAGGTAGATGGTGCCTATTTAAGTTTAAAAAAACAATCAAAGGAATATAGTAAGAAAATAATTTACAAGTGGCATCGAGATGGCCAAGCCAGGAGGTGGTGATCAGTCTCAGGGCCTCTGAACCTCCGAACCCTCTTGTCCTCACAAGTCACTTTCTCCCTTCTGGGCCGCCTCCTCTGACCCTCCCCGGGGTCCCCGCACCCCGCCTCCCCCCAGGTGCTGGAAACATGCATGAAGAGCTGCGGCAAGAGGTTCCACGATGAGGTGGGCAAGTTCCGCTTTCTCAACGAGCTCATCAAGGTTGTGTCTCCCAAGGTGGGTGCTCCCAGCCCAAGCTCAGCCCTGTGCCGCCGACGGGTGACGGACTGCACCTCCTCCTGGGGCCTCCTCCTGGGGCGCTCGCTCCTACTGCCTCGGCCCCCATTAGAACTCCCACCAGCACGAGCACAGACCCTCTCCTGGCCCCTTCACACCGCTGAGTCCGGGGCAGCTGACTTCCAGGCAGAGTGCTTCCGCTGACATGGCAGCTGGCCCTGGAGCTGCTTGGTACTCAGGGGCGGACAGCTGCAGGGAGTGCACACAGCTGCCCCAGCACGAGCTGCTCTGGCTCTGAGATCTCTCCCTGCAGACCTGGCCATGGCGCCCCACCTGAGTCTGTAGTGGAGGGTCTCCCTGTCCCCACTTCACAAGAGTGGCTCCCTTGAGGCCTAGGATGCTGAGGCCCCAACCCTGAGTGATGGAGCCTGCTGGTTCCAGATGGACCACACCCCCAGCTTGCCCGAGGAGTCCTCCCATGGGTCATGAACATGTTTGGTGCCCCTTGGGTGAAGCCCTACCCCCTTCGCCCTTCCTCACTCAGACCTGCTGACCTGAGTGGCTAAATGATCCTGCTGGCCCCCCATTCTTCTCATGTGAGAGCCAGTTCCATGTGAGAGCCAGTTCCCTTAGCCTAGTGTACGGCTGGGGGCTGAGTGGGGTCCATGGCCGAGCATGTCCACAGCTGCCCCTGCCCTCGTCAGTCCGGTGGCTCCTCCTTCCTGAGGTCACAGAGTTAAACCTTACCTGAGCAGGCACTGGGCTCTGCCTTAGCCATGTAAGCTCTGCATCCTCATTGTGGTGCCGCTGTTACCACCCACACTTAACAGTGGGGAAACTGAGGCATACAGCGTTAGCACAGCTAGCGAGTGACAGAGCTAGCAGGTGAGGTCCGTCTGTACCAGGCTGCTTGGGTGGGATGTGAGGGCCTTGGAGCCCAGGTTTCCGAGGGAGTTCTGGGGAGACAGCCAGCCAACATCAGGGCCTTCCCCTCCCCTTGGTCTCTGCAGTACCTGGGCTCTCGGACATCAGAGAAGGTGAAGAACAAGATCTTAGAGCTGCTCTACAGCTGGACGGTCGGCCTGCCCGAGGAAGTGAAGATTGCCGAGGCCTACCAGATGCTCAAGAAGCAGGGTGAGGCCCTGGACCTGGGCTTGGCCGCGCCTCCCACTCCCACCCTGGGCTCCCGCTCCTTTGGAGCTCTGGCAGCAAGGTCATGGGTCTGCCCTTTATAACTCCTCAAGAGCGTAGCCAGTGAGCCTTTTTGTTGCCCTGCCTGAGGCTAGCTTGGGTGGAGAGAAGGTGGGTTTGGGTCAGGCTTCCCTTCAGAGAGTGGCTCCCATGGAGTGGCCTCAAAATATGGGTGCCCAAACTCTTCCCCATGCAATGCAATGTGATGGGTCAGGGGCTGGCCTTGGCCCACCCAAGTCTAGAGCCAGCATGCCGGAGAAAGACTGCCCTCCACCGTCCTTTCTGTGCTTATCTGGCCACGTCCCCGTCACACCCCCTGCCCCTGGGCCTGGGCCCTTTTGACGGCCTTCCCACCACCCGTCTACTCTAGGGATAGTCAAGTCCGACCCCAAGCTTCCAGATGACGCCATCTTTCCCCATCCTCCTCCTCGGTCCAAGAATGTCATCTTCGAAGATGAGGAGAAATCCAAGGTGAGGCTCCAAGGACGGGTAGCCGAGGGTTCTAAGGCCCACTTGGGGGTCAGTGAATTCCAACCCCTGGCTGCCCTGCCCTTGAAGCAGAGGCTCAAGATGAGCATGTGGGGGGTGACAGGCACCGTTTCTCGAGCACTTCCTGCGTGCTGAGTCCTCCCCATACGGTGCCCCGCATTCAGTAAACACAAAAGAGTGTCTGGTGTCCGTGGGGTTGGTTTGAGGGCATTTCAGAGGTTGCCCAGGAGTTTGCATAGCTTTATGCTGTTCTCCCATTGAATGATAATTTCATCAGCTTTTTGTAAAAGAAGCATGTGTTCATGGGCAAGAAATTAAACTGCACGGGAGGTACGATACACAGTAAAAGCTCCTGCCTACCTCGCCCCGCCCCAGAGGGTAACCACAGCTAAGCTTCTTGTACACCTTTCCAGAAAGGCTCTCTAACAGCCATAATGGGATGTTTTGCGCTATTTGTTGAGAATTTATTTCTGCCGGGAACTGTGGGGAGCACTTATGTGCAGTGTCTCAGTTGTCCTGTGGCCACCCCATCAGGTGTCAATAGATTCTCGCCATTTCATGGAGAGCTTAGATAACATCCCACAGCCAGGAAGTGGGGAGCCAGCACGTGACCCCAGGCCCATTCCCTGTCATCGTGGTCATGCCCTTCTGTCTTCGCAGATGCTGGCCCGCCTGCTGAAGAGCTCCCACCCGGAGGACCTCCGAGCGGCCAACAAACTCATCAAGGAGATGGTGCAAGAGGTGATGGCCGAGCCCAGAGCACAGGCAGGAGGGGGCATGAAGATGTTCAGCTGGGCTGCGAGGTGGGGTGGGTGTGCATAGGAGGGATTCTGTAGTGACCCAGCTAAAGGGCGGTCACAGCAGTGAAAGAGCTGACTGACTCCGGGGACCCCAGTGGGCTGAGCCAGGTCCACTGTGTAGAGCAGGGGTCCTCAAACTTCTTAAACGGGGCCAGTTCACTGTCCCTCAGACCGTTGGAGGGCCGGACTATAGTTTTAAAAAAACTGTGAACAAATTCCTATGCACACTGCACATATCTTATTTTGAAGAAAAAAACAAAACAGCAAAAACACCCGCATGTGGCCCACGGGCCGTAGTTTGAGGACGCCTGGTGTAGAGGGAAGAATTTCCCAGCAGCCAAGTTCATCTTCGTGGATCTTTTCCATAAAAATTAGAAATAAATTAAGCTTTACTACATTTAGAGAGAGAGAGAGAGAGAGAGATGTGTGGAGAGAGAGAGAATAATGTATGTTTAATTTATAAATAAATACAGATGCTCCTTGACTTACAATGGGGTTATATCCCATAAATCCATTGTAAGTCGAAAATGTTTTAAATCGAAAAAGTGTTTAATACACCTAAGCTACCAACCATTATAGCTTAGCCTAGCTTACCTTAAACGTGCTCAGAACACACATTAGCCTACAGTTGGGCAAAATCGTCTAACACAAAGCCTATTTTTGACTATCATGTAATTTATGCATATCATTTTCGTAAAGTAAAGAAGTCGTAAGTTGAACCATTTTAAGTTGGGAACCATCTGTATACCTATATCGTGGGTGCATGCGGAAACATTTTTTTATTGATAAAGACAAGTCCTCAGAAAAGTTTGCAGTCTAGAGACCCAGAGGGCAGAAGTTCTGGGTTGTCTCTTAAAGTCGGGCTGCCTGCTCTGACAGCCAAGCGCCAGTCCAGGGTGGCCCCTCGCAAGGAGAGGGATGTATCCCGAGACAGCACGGCACAAGCCCACCGCTCATGCCCCAAGGGAGGAACGTGGGTAGGAAGAAGAGTTGGCCTGGGTAGCAGGGGCACTTCCTGCAGGGGCCTTTCAAGGCCTGGAGTGCCCGTCCATTGACCAGGACTAACGACATTGGCAGGGGTCACTGCACTAGTTTCCAGATGCACTTGATGACCTTTAAGGTCTTTCACTCTCAAGTACCGGAACCTCCTTTCAAGAGACAAACACGAGGAAGGCAAGGCTCATGTGGAACCACAGGTGTCGCAGGTCTGGGCCCTGGTCCTCCAGAACCACCTGGCAAGTGTGTTAGAGACCCAGATTCCTGGGCCATCCCTGGAGACTCTGGCTGAGGCCCAGGAAGTTCTTAGGGGCCCATGCAGACACCTGGGTCCAGGGGGCACCGGCAGGAGGAGAGGAAATGAGGAGGGTTGGCTGAGGGCTTCTTGGACCAGAGTCCCCTACTCTGGGCATGAGGGGCTCTTAGCAGTGTCTGCCTTGACACCCAGCCAGCAGGCACTGGGAACAGAGTAGTGTGGGCAGTGCTTGGCTCGGGGCTGGGCCTGACCCAGCTCTCGGGGGCGTTTGCCGATGCCTCCCTAGGACCAGAAGCGGATGGAGAAGATCTCGAAGCGGGTGAGCGCCATTGAGGAGGTGAACAACAATGTGAAACTGCTGACGGAGATGGTGATGAGCCACAGCCAGGGCGGTGCTGCAGCCCAGAGCAGTGAGGACCTTATGAAGGTGCGCCTGTCTCCACCCTGTCCCAGTCCACTCAGCGACCCTGCAGCCCTGACCTGCCCACCCTACTGCCCCCAGGAACTGTACCAGCGCTGTGAGCGGATGCGACCCACACTCTTCCGACTGGCCAGTGACACAGAGGACAATGACGAGGCCTTAGGTGAGCCCCAGGCAGAGCTGGCTCATCCCTCTACTTCCGTCCCCCTCCTCTCCCAGGGCCTGCTGAGTACCTGCAGTTAGCAGGAGCTACCACCAGGGGGCCCCTTTCTCCAGCATTGACCTTGGGTTTCTCCTAGCTGAGGAAGAAGGAAGAGAAAGCTGATCTGATATCCTGGAGAGACCCTCCGGGCCAAGCCCCTTCACAGACACCTCATTTACTGCCCACAAGCTGCACAGGAGGGAAAATTGCGCCATCTCACAGCTAGTGCTGGGGCGGGGGAGAGGGGCGGAGTGACTTTCCCAGATCACAGAACAGAGGCAGAACCAGGGTAGAGCTGGTTCTCCCTGCAGACTGCCTCCCTGGTAAGGGCTACAAACAGCAGATCCCATAGGCTGGGCAGGTCCAGAGCTGAGCCTGTGGCTTCTGCCAGGGCCACATGTCTGGTTCTTATCCTATTCTCTGCTACCACATCAGCGGTCAGGGTACCATCTCAGCGCTTCATTCAGCGGGAGCTCACTTAGCGCCTCCCATGGGCCAGGGACCTGGTCTCCACCAAGAGGCTCACTGTCCAGATCCCTCGAAGCCCTGTCTCCCCAAGAGTGATACTGACAAGGACCTACTGTGTGCCAGACACTGTTCTAGGCCCTCAGGGATGTGGCAGTGATCAGAATGGACACAAGCCACAACCTCATGGAGCTTGTAGCCTAATGAGAGGAGACAGACAGTAAGCCCAGGACGTGAGCAGTGGCAGTTTGTCAGGTGGTGCTGAGACATGGAGAAAAACAAGCAGGGAAGGGACTGCTTAGTGGGGATGGGATTAGAGGAGGCCTCCCCAAAGTGACTTGGGAGAAGACCTGAAGGCAGGAAGGGAGGAAGCATGCAGAGTTCTGGGCTATCGACAGCAGAGCCGTGTGGAGGCCTGGAGCGGGGGCCACGCACTGAGCGCAGGGGCCGGCACGGGGCAGTGCGGAGGGAGCAGTGGACAAGAGTGACCGAGGGCCTGGGTCTGAGTAGATGAGATGGGCTGCCCGCCGCGCCACTCCCTCACGAGGGCTGGGACAGATGTGGGGTGCTCATCTCCCCACAGAGGCCCCGCCTTCCTTCACACTGGCCTCTCCCTTCCTGCCCATTGCAGCGGAGATCCTGCAGGCCAACGACAACCTCACCCAGGTGATCAACCTGTACAAGCAGCTGGTGCGGGGCGAGGAGGTCAACGGAGATGCCGCTGCCGGCTCCATCCCTGGTGAGGAGGCGCAGGAGATTGGGAAGGGGCCCACCAGGCTGGAGGGGGCAGAGTCTAGGGTGGTGCACTGGTCCCAGAGCTGGTAGCAGTGACCGCCAGGGTGACCCTGGCCCCTTAAGATGGGGAGAGCCCCCGGGAGAGAGGCAGTGCCACGCCTGCAGCTGTGGGGAGTGGAAGTCTGGGTGTGGGACGAAGCAGGGAGCCGAGGGTTTGGCAAGGACAGGCAGAAGGAGGAAGACCTTTTATTTGACAACTCGGGCACCTCTGGTGCAGGGCTGGGTGACACCCCAAGGCTTAGTCCCATTGTCAGAAGTGGTAGGAGGGTCTGACACACAAACAGGCTGATCCAATAGGGTAAAACGCCAGCTCTGGACCCACAGAACAGGCTGGAATTGGCCCTTTGGGGAGCGTGGGGGAGGCACTATGTAGCAGCAGTAGAGTTTAAGCAGGGCCTTAAGGGTGGGAGGCGTTCACCAAGTAGAGAGAAGAAGCAAATCCGTTCCAGACAGAAGGAATGCATGTGCTAAGGCAGTGGTCGGCAAACTCATCAGTCCACAGAGCCAAATATCAACAGTGCGACGATTGAAATTTCTTTTGAGAACCACATTTTTTAAACTTAAACTTCTTCTAACACCACTTCTTCAAAATAGACTCTCCCAGGCCGTGGTATTTTGTGGAAGAGCCACACTCAAGGGGCCAAAGAGCCGCATGTGGCTCGCGAGCCACAGTTTGCCGACCACGGTGCAAAGGAAAGGGCTTGGTGGGCAGATTTAGGGGCAAGAGCCATGTGGCCAAGGAGGGGGAAGCAGAAGAGTCATGACGGGTCGGGGGACAGCTGCCCCTCAACCCCCAGGGACTCTGAGAACCTGAGCGTCCTCCCCCAGGACTTGCCTGACTCTCCTTTCCCACCCCAGGGAGCACCTCGGCCCTGTTGGACCTCTCAGGCCTGGATCTCCCTCCTTCAGGCACCACCTACCCAGCCGTGCCCACCTGCCCTGTCACCCAGGCCAGCCCCGAGCAGCCCAGCGCCTCCGTTTCCCTGCTTGATGATGAGCTCATGTCTCTGGGTGAGGATGGGCCGGGCCCGGCGGGGGCGGGCTCAGCTGCAGGCGGGGCTGGCACCCGTGCCCAGCTGCTTGCAGAGCCTGGTCAGGTCAGCGTGTGAGTCCTCCCCTGAGCGCTGTGGAGCGTGGGGGATGGGCTGGAGGCCCATTTCACAGCTGAGGAAGCTCAGGCTGGAGGAAATCAAGGAGCTTGTGTAAGGTCGGACAGGTGAGACTGGCCAGCCCCCGAACCTGATATGCCAGCAATACCCAGGCTCTGGCGGGGAACAGATTTCCCTGCAGCAGGGATCCTAGAATTGGATGCTGCCCAGGCAAGAGGTCAGCCATTTCCCCACCCTCTGAGGAAGAGGGGCGAACTCTGAAGTGCCCAGAAGCTCCAGGGAACCTGAGGCCAGAGCACCCCATCCTCTGTGGCCCACGCTGGTCCTGGGCCCGGCCTGTCACTGCAAGACAGGGTCAGGGCTCCCAGCTGCCGGAACCAGGCTCGCCCCTGGGGGAGAAGCAGAAGGCGCCCAGCCTGCCGAGCAGTTTTGGGGTTTCCAGCTTTTAGAGCTTAGAAGCAGGAGAGTATAATAGCAGCCTCGTACTACTCTGAGGTTATAAAAATGGAGACGTGGGCAGGCTCTGTCAAAGAAATCTTGAAGGATATGTTGGGAAACTAACTTGGAAGCCAGAGTCAGACTGAGTTCTGAGCTGGTTGGGAGGTAAAACCAAACCTGACAGGCTCGAGGTAGCAATGGTGTGCGGGGCCCCGGGCAGGCCAGCCGGGTTCAGAGCTGCCTGGCCACGGCTGCTGCGCTGTTTTTCCTCAGACCAGCCTCCCTCCCCATCCCAGGAAGTGGTGCTGTTAGCTTCCCCTTGTCACAGGATGCGAGGCAAGGCCCAGAGAGGGCACCCGTGCTGAAGCCTCGCTCGGAGCCTCCTGCGCCCTGGAGGAAAGGGAATGGGGACTTGGGGTGAGGAGTGAGAGGAGGGGGACAGTGGGCCAGGTTCAGTTCCCCTCTCTGGGCATGTCAGCATACCCTTCCTAGGAGGGTCTGCCCGCAGGGTCGCTTACACGCCCACCTGCCCCTCCTCATTCAGAGCCAGAGGCCCCGCCCTGCCTCACAGAGCGGGAAGGGCGGCAGTGACCAGACAGCCAGGGCAGCGGCCACTGACGGGGCGCTTGTGCGTGGCCTAGCCCCCAGTGAGTGGCTGTGGCAAAGCCACCTCGGGAGAAGCGAGGTGTGCTGTGCACTTCCTGTCCCCTGTCGCTTCAGCAGAGGCCTGAGCCTCCAGCTTCCTCTGGTTTCTTCTCAAAGGCAAAGGAGATGTGGGAACAGGAACCAGCAGTGCCAGGCAGCACCCGCCCAGCTCTGGGAGCAGAGGAAGCCTCGGGACCACAAAGGGGGCTTTTCCTAAACGGTTCTGCAGCAGGAAGGGGAGGGGTGGGGCAGGCTAGGCAGTGAGGACTTCCTGTGTGCCCGAGACGGCGTGCACCACTGTGCAGGCCCTGCGTCTGGTCCGGCTCATTTATGACAGCAGTCCTCTGCTGTGGGTGCTGCTGCTGTGGGTGGGCACAGGGCGGTTGTCACCAGCAAGAGGTCACACAGCTCAGTGGCAGAGCTGCACTCAAACTCCAGCAAGTAGGCCATGCTCTGTCCAAGTCTAAACTTGGCCACTTTCCAGCTCTGTGACCTTGGACAGATTACTTAACCCCTCTGGGCATCTGTTTTCTCATCCCTAAAAGAGGGATGAGAACCACATTCCTGCCTTGTAAGATGGTTTAAGGATTAAGTGAGACCCAGGTCTGAAGTGCCTGACACATCGGGGGCGCAGGAAATGTTACCGGTTGCCACCGTGGGTCAGAGGTGTGTCCAGCGGAAGGGAGCCGGTGGCCACAGCTTCCTGCGCCTTGCCTTTGCCTGGCACAGGCTGGCCCCCGCTTACTCAGGATTTGCTAGAAACAGGATAACTTGTCTTCTGCCGGTGAAGTCTGGGGTGAACCTGGCCAGAGTGTGCTTCAGGGCAGGCAGAGGTCAGACTGGTTGGTGACCTGCTGCCTTCTACCGATCAGCAGCCTTCACAGGGCCTACAGCTCTCTCTGGCCTTGTGAGCCAGCCTTGTTGGCGCGTGCCAAGGCGGATGGGGTCTGCACAGTCTGCCCCAGCCCACCCTGCATTGTGCACCTGGGGCCACTACTGCCCAGCCAGCACCTTGCCCCTGGCTGCTCCGATTCTGGGCTCGGCCTGGGCCCAGGGCCCCGTTCACTGTACCACAGCGCCCTGTGGACGCTCAGAGGGCATCCCTCCAGTCAGTCGGCAGGGTGCTGCCCCCTGGCCATCTGGATCAGGAACCCCACTCGGTGTCTCCCACTCCCTGCACCGCTCCCCACCACCATCAGCAGCAGCTGCCAGCTGGTGGGTGCAGATGGAAGTCCTGACATCTGTAGTTGACTGGCTTCTGAGCAGCAACAGAGGAAGCATGTGTGGCCGGGAATGGGCTGTTGGGATGTTAGCTTCCTACTTCTGCTCTGTGGCTGGCTCCCTGTGAAAGTGCTGAAGTGGGCTTTTCCCCTTTGAGCTGAGCCTCTCAGAGGAAGGAGTGCAGGGGGGAGGGGAGGATCCAGGGACCCCAACTTATCCCACAGGAGCCCCATTTCTCTCGCCTCTGCTCAGGGATCCAACCCCTTTATGTCTCTCTTGCTTCCCCCCAGGCCTCAGTGACCCCACACCACCCTCAGGCCCAAGCTTGGATGGTGCTGGATGGAACAGCTTCCAGGTAGGAGGGCCCGGAACTAGCCTGACCCATCCTGGAGCAGAGCAACTGGGTCAGGCAGCCAAGAGGGCAATGAGCGGAGATGAGCCGGAGGGGATGGCCCCAGGGCTGAGGCATCCATCCCCGGGGGGGGGGAAGGCAGGCGGTCCTCTTCCCTCCAGGTGCACCTCCGCCAGCCTCAGCCTCGGGCCTCCCTCGGGTTGAGGTGGGGGCTCTTACTCCTGTTCTCTTGAGGGTGATTTTGAGGTCCCTGGAATGCGATGGTTTCTAGAGTAGAACCCCAGACCAGGCCGACCAGGCCTGACCCACTAGTGACCCTGGAGTGAGAGGGGTCAGGCCTGGCAGGAAGGTGGTCCCCATCCCTGCTGCTTCCCCAGACGTCACCTGCAGGGAGGGGAAGGGGCCTCCTTTTCAGTACCTTTTCAGCACCACCTCACCCACCTGCGTCCTTTGTATGCCCGACAGTCATCTAATGGCGCCGAACCCCCCGCCCCCGCTCCAGCACCCAGCACGGACAGTTGGCACCCCGTTCAGACATCCCTGCCAGCGAGCAGTGGTCTGGATGACCTGGACCTCCTGGGGAAGACCCTGCTACAGCAGTCACTGCCCCCGGAGTCCCAACAAGTGCGGTGGTGAGGGCACACCCTGGCTGGCATGGGGGGAGCCCTCTCTGTCCCACAACCAGACCCGGCAGGGAGAGGCCCAGTGCCAGTGCGTTCCTGGGAGCAGTGGCTGCAGAGTACCACCTTGTGCCAAGCACTGCACTGGGTGCAAGGGTGGTGCTGGGCCCGTCCCACAGGGCATGGAGTTTATGAGAGAAAGAGGACCTGTGCCCCACTCAGGCGCCCCAGCACCTGAGAAAGATGGAGGCCAACAGTGAGGAGGACACAGCCCCAGTGGGCAGGGGTGGGGGGAGGAGAGAGAGCTGCCCATTTCAAGGTGAGGAAACCAGGGCCAGAGAGACAGGGAGGTGTCAGGGACGGTCAGGAAGCCCAGCCTTCCCTGTGCCCCTGATCCCTTGGTCACCGAAGAGTCACCTCTCAATGCACCGCCCTCCAACAAGGGAGAAGCAGCAGCCCGCCCCCCGGCTCACGCTCCGGGACCTGCAGAATAAAAGCAGCGGCGGCTCACCCAGCGCCAGTGCCGCCAGCCTCCACAGCACGTCGCCTGAGCCCCTGGGGCCTCTGCAGCAGCCCACACAGACTGAGCTCTCGCTGGCCAACATCACTGTGCCCCTGGAGTCCATCAAGCCCAGTGAGTAGGGCGGGGCACGGCCCAGCAGCACCACCCACCGCGTCGCCTCTCCAGGAGCTCTTTCTGGGGGACAGGTGGGAAAGTGGGCCTTTCTCCCCAGTCCTTTCTGCCCTGCCTGCCTTTCTGCGCAGCCCTCTCCTCATCCATCCCAGAGTGCCACAGAACTGCCATATAAACTCCAGGCTTACCCAGGCAGCAGGCTTCCGATGGCCGGCTCCCGGGACACAGGTTTGGGGTCTCCCCAAGATCACAAAACCAAACTGAGATAAAGATCCAGGTCTAGGTGTGGGCTTCTCCCGCCCAGGAGCAGTAGGGGGCCCCCGGCAGCACAGGCCCTGCACAGACAGATAGAGACGGCCCAGCCTTCTCAGCCTCGTCCATCTGTGACCAAGGGCGTCACACCTCTGTGTCCCGGGAGGTAGGTGGTGGTGCCCCATCTTACCAGTAGGGAGGCCTTGAGCAGCAGAGTGACTAGACCAAGGTCACACAGTGAGGCAGGACCCCACTTGACTCCAGCATGCCAGCCAGCAGCCGTGCACGGACTGGCAGAGCCCTGCACGGGGCTCCGTTCCCGGCTGGGTGTCTTGCCTCCGCCATCACACTGCACGTTCACCTGCCTTCCTGGGCGTCAGTCCGTACCCCTGGCTGCACTGCTGCCCGGGGTCGAGGCGAGGACCTAAGTTTGTGGGTTCATTCGTTCATTCCCAACTGAGCAGCGAAGACCTGACGGGAGCCGGGTGTGGGAGCTGGTCAGATGTGCTTGGGCTCAGGCCCGGCACCACCCATGGCCCTCTGCCCCTCTCCCCTGCCAGGCAGCATCTTGCCGGTGACCGTGTACGACCAGCATGGCTTCCGGGTCCTTTTCCACTTCGCCCGAGACCCGCTGCCTGGGCGCTCCGACGTGCTGGTCGTGGTGGTTTCCATGCTGAGCACCGCCCCCCAGCCCATCCGCAACATCGTTTTCCAGTCAGCTGTCCCCAAGGTGACACTCATACCTCCCTCCTCTCAAGGCAGGGTGACTCCAGGCTAGATGGGGGGCCAGCTGGGAGCAGGGTCTCTCTTCCTGGGGACTCGGGGTAAAAAGCAAGCAAAGGACAGAGCCCCAGGACCCCCAGAAGAGGAGCTGGCGGGCAGGCTGGGCTTGGTTCCTCGGGATGGGGAGGAGAAGCCGGGCTAGCTGTGCCCGTCCTGCCCTCCTGTCCACAGGTCATGAAAGTGAAGCTGCAGCCCCCCTCAGGCACGGAGCTGCCGGCGTTCAACCCCATCGTCCACCCCTCAGCTATCACCCAGGTCCTGCTCCTCGCCAACCCCCAGAAGGTGAGGGCCCGGCTGGGCCGGGCACTGCTGTGGGGTGGGGGCAGCCTCCTCTCCACCTCTGACCCTCTGCCTTCACCGTCTCTGCCCCAGGAGAAGGTTCGCCTCCGCTACAAGCTCCTCTTCACCATGGGCGACCAGACCTACAACGAGATGGGGGATGTGGACCAGTTCCCCCCACCCGAGACCTGGGGGAGCCTCTAGAACAGAGAGGGGAGGGGAGAGGAGGAGGGGGCAACGGGACTGGCCACTGGCTAGCCTGGGCAGGAGGCTGTGGTGGCCTAGGACACCCTTTGTCCCCATGGCCATATCCCCTGTGCCTGGTGCTTCTTCCCTCACCCCTGTGCCCCTCCTTCCTTATCCCCTCCCCTGCTGAGCCAAACCCAGCGGGAGGCTGGGCCTGGGTTTGCACTGCTGGGGACGTCACCACAGGTGGGAGCCTGCCGCAGGGAAGGGCTGTGGCCCTGGAAGGACTTGGGTCCTTGGAAGAAGCATGGCTGCCGGGCAAGGGCCAGGACCTCAGGCCCAGCCCCGACCCCAGCCTGGGGTGGGGTCATCCCCGCCCATCTCTTATGCCTTATGGGAAGGCCCAGCCATAACTTGGAGCCATGCTGGAGCCAGGGACCAGCTCAGGCCTCCTCCATAGGAACTGGGTAACTATGGGGGGGGGGGGTGATGCCTGCACCCCCAGCTGTTTGCACTCTCTGGTGTGTGGTTTGACTCAGCTTTTATTTCTGAGTGGCCCTGTGGTCACCATCTCAGGGGGCCCAGTTGGGGGAGCCCCACCTGTCTCCTCCTCCTCCTGGGGGTCTCCCTCTATGGGCCTGGCTCCTTTGCTCTCAGGCCTCCTGAGCAGCTGTGGGGGCCATGCAACTGGCCCAAGGGTAATGCGAGAGGCAGGTGGCCCCACTGGGGGCCCCGGGACTTCTGGCCAAGGGAGGGCCTACACTGGTCCTCAGAGTCCCCTTCATTCCTGGGCCTCTGCTGGGCCTCCTGTGGTGTCTCGCCTCTGTCCATCTGTTATGGGCAGGAGTGGTCAGTGTGTGAGTGAGAGCAGGAGTATTTATGGAAATAAAATGTCCTTTTTCCTGGACCAGCTCTCTCGTGGCCCTTCTGAGGTGAGGGAGACGGAGACAGGAGGGGTCCCAGGGCTACCCTGCAGGCCTCTCTGCCTCTGCGTTTGGGGATCAGGCCATGGTTCCTCTCCCCACCACCCCGGAGCCCTGCACAGGAAGAGGCCCTGCTTACGGGCCTGTGGCCAGTGCTGAGTCACCAGAGAGGGCTCAGGGCTGTGGCGGGCGGGCGCGGAGCCGTCCCAGCTGGAAAGGAGCAGCCCTCACTCTGCTTGCTCCCTGCCTGCCAGGAGCCCTGGCTGCTCACAACTTCCTCCTGCGGCACTCAGCTCTCACAACACAACTGTGCTGCAGCCCCGCCCCGGAGGTCCGGCCTCGGCCTTGCTTCTCCCCTTCCCCAGACGCTGCTCCCAGGAAGCAAGGCACCAGTTGCAGCTTGTTTCTGGAGAGGCCCAGGGACCCTGCACTGGGCCCCCTGCCACTCCCAGCTGCAGCGCACTTCCCCTGCTGTTATCAGTTTCTCTTAACTGGGAGGCTGGGGTCCAGGCCCAGGGAGTGGCTTAGAGGCCCTGCGGCTGGGAGAGCCAGCAGTGCTGAGCTGAGCGGGAGGGGTTAATAAGGGAACTGCCGATGGTGTGGAGCCAGCCCTCCACGCTGCTCTGCAGGAGAGAGTTCCTGTTCCAGTAAATCTGGGGAAGGCTGTCCGCCATTTCTGCTCCCAGCCGATGATGGGAAGCCCTGTGTTTAAGAAACCAGTTTCACTTTGTCTAACCTAGTGTTCCCCAGTCTGAACTTGGCCACCGAACCCCTTCCTTAGATACTATTGAGATGTGCTGGAGGACAGCCCAGCCCGCTGGTTTTCGGAGCCCTGCACATCCGACTCCCCAGCTTCTGTGCAGCAGCTGAGGGACGCTTCTCTGTGGCAGGGACACTGAAGGGCAGGGGGGCGCTCCACGCCTGCCCTGCTGCCGAGGGGACAAAAGTGGCACTTCCAGCTCCTCGCCTGCTGGACCTGCTGGAGCCTTCCAGCATCCCCTGGACACTGCCCTCCCCGCTGTTTCCCTCCCCCCAGGCAGAGCTCCTGACTTGTGAGGTCTCTGAGACAGTCTAATTGGAAGGTCCTTCCTTCTAAATGAAACAGCCCTGTTTCC
The DNA here is from genome assembly GCF_027574615.1 of Eptesicus fuscus. Classification (NCBI taxonomy): domain Eukaryota; kingdom Metazoa; phylum Chordata; class Mammalia; order Chiroptera; family Vespertilionidae; genus Eptesicus; species Eptesicus fuscus. Next base: position 101,019,221 of record NC_072479.1, read on the forward strand.
TGTAAGGCCCCTGGGGTCCCAGAAGGACCATCTGGAGCTCAATCTCTGCTGGCCCAGGAAGGGCTGCGTGTGGGCTGGGGGGGCGGGGGGGGGTGACTGCAGCTAGAGTCTGGGGCTGCTTCCGGTGAGTTCCCTGGCTCGCTGTGTGACTTTGAGCAGGGCCCTTCCTTCTCTGGTCTTTAGGTTCCTTGCTTTAAAATAGTGGTGGGGAACATCCGGCCTGCGGGCCATATAAGGCCCAAGAAATCATTTGGTCTGGCCCTGCCAAGGCATTAGGGGTGAGTTAATTAAATGTTTGACCAAATATAGCAGGCTAACTTTTAAAGTGATAATTGTGTATGGCCGCGGAAGATGTTACAAATATCCAAATGGCCCTTGGCAGAAAAACAGGTTCCCCACCCCTGCTTTAAAAGGAAGTGGGAGGGACCCTGTGAGCTGTAAGGACCCTGAAGAGTCTGGGCAAAAGCATACCCCAGCCCTAGTCGGTTTGGCTCAGTAGACTGAAGGTTGTGGGTCCAATTCTTGTCGAGGGCACATACCTCGGTTGCAGGCTCAATCACTGGCCCTAGTTGGGGCACCTGCAAGAGGCATCCAATTGGTGTGTCTCTCACATTGATGTTTCTGTCTGTCTCCCTTCTTCCACTCTAAAAATCAATGGAAAAAATATCCTCGATTAACAAAAAAAACAAAAACGTATCCCAGACTATCAGCTTGGGATGACCCAGATGTTATAGGGACAGGAAGATCCCTTCAGTCTTTCAGACCTCCCACCTTCCCTCGTTTGTAGTCTGTTCATCCAACTGTCTGTCCGTCCTGCCAGTGCCTCTTGAGTAGCCCCTGTGCCAGGCACTGCCCTGTCCTCCGCTCACAGCCTGGCATGGAACCTGTGAGCCAGGAGCTCAGCATGACACGCTGAGAGCCGGGAGGGAGGGGACATGAGATGCCCAGCAAGGCCCGAATCTGTGAGGGGTTGGGGGCCTCTAGTCGGAGGAAGGGACCCTTGGCTTCTACTCCCTGGAGGAATCATTCCCCAAGTCCCATGTGTCAATTCAGACCGAGGTGGGGAGCCCAGCGCAGGAGACCCAGAGCCTTTGGAGTCCATGGGCTGGAGTGGGGGCACAGGAAGGGAGTGGGCCCTGCCTCTTGAAGGGTGACCCCACCTCCACCCCAGGAGCAGTGGGACTTCCCAGACCTGAAGCCACACTTCCACTTCTATTTGTGGGGCTGGAGGCAGCAGCTCGTGTTGTGTGTTTTTTTTTTAGCAACCGCAGCACACTGCTCATCCGCTCATGGCAGCCAAGAGAAACAGGCTGCTGCTCGCCTGGGGAACCTGCCCTGCTGTCCTGGTGCCCCTGCCCCCAGCCGCCGTGGGCCTCCTGGCCAGGGCACAGGCGAACCAGGCAGGTGACAGGGGCCAGCCCTAGGCCTGGCGCCAAACTAGACCTGAGCATGCAACCTCTCCCTTAGTCCTCATAGCTGCCCTGTGAAATGGGAAACTGAGGCTCAGGGAATGAATAAAGGCCACCTGTCGTCATGTACTTCATTTAGCACATCCTCCAGGGACATTGGTGTCCCCATTTAGAGCCTACACACCTCTGTCAGCTGCTGTCCTCTGCGGCTGGGGTGAAGGTGCAGGCTCTCTCGGGCCATCAAGGTTGTGCTGGAGGCCTTGTGCCCCAGCCCCACCCCAGCGTTTCCTGGGAAGTCCTTTCAACTGGAGCAGGAGGCGAGGACGTTTTTGGAGCCCCAGCAATCATACCACATGCCTCGCTGCTCCGGGTGGAAGCCTCCACTCGGAGGGCAGCACTGATATGCCAAACAAGCCATATGGCGAAGTGTCTAAAACGAGAGATGCTTGCTCAGTCCTGCGGCCCCACAGCTGACCCCTGCTACCACCACTGCACTGCCCCAGCCACTCGCCTCCCTGCCCACATCCTGCCCTAGCTTCACAGCAGACACTTCCCAGGCTGTCACACCTCAGCCTGTACTGAGGCCCCTGGGCTCAAAGCAGCCACGGGGATTCCGGTGGCGGCAGGGACCAGCATTTCTGGGTCTTCAGGCGGTGCCCTCTGGCACAGCAGGAGAGCGCATGGGGGCTTTGGAGAGCTGGTGTCAGGTCTGCTTTCTAACTTGGTCTCTGCCACTTAACCAACTAGGAACCTCGGGACAAGAACCTCAGTCGGCTCACCTGTAAAATGGGGGCAATACCAACCTCACTGGAGGATGGGCTAAAGTACATGACAGTAAGTGCCATTGTCCCAAGGCAGCAGGACACATTTAGGGGGCAACTGAGGCAGGTAAAGGTCTTTGCATTCCTGACTTTGCAGGCTGAATGAGAAAGGGCCAGGCACTGTCCTAAGCACTTTACATATTAACTCTTTCCATCCTCAGCAGGTAGCTGCTATTATAAGTCCCACTTTACCGAGGACACTGAGGCTCAGAGAGGTGAACTACCTCACCCAAGGTCACCCTGCTAGTGAGAGGCCGAGCCCAGCCAACTGGCTCCATCCACACCCTTAAGTTCACGCCCTTGTTGTCTTTTGGGTTGGAAATAAGTTCATTGATGCAGGATCTTCATTTGTGATTTGAGTCAGCTGTGTGTTTTTGTTTTGTTTTTTTTAATATATATTTTATTGATTTTTTACAGAGAGAAAGGGAGAGGGATAGAGAGTTAGAAACATCGATGAGAGAGAAACATCGATCAGCCGCCTCCTGCACACCCCCCACCGGGGATGCGCCCGCAACCAAGGTACATGCCCCTGACTGGAATCGAACCCGGGACCCTTCAGTCCGCAGGCCAACGCTCTATCCACTGAGCCAAACCAGTTTCGGCTCAGCTGTGTTTTTGAGCACATTGCGGAGGCTTCAGCATGAGCCCGACAGGACTCGGGCCCTCCTGGAGAGGAGACCCAGCAAGGTCAACAAACCCCTGCAGCCCTAGCTGGTTTGGCTCAGTGGATAGAGCATTGGCCCGAGGACTGAAAGGTACAGGGTTTGATTCGGGTCAAGGACACATACCGTAGTTGCAAGCTGATCCCCGGCCTTGGTCGGGGCATGTGCGGGAGGCAACCAATCTGTGTCCTCTCACATCAATGTTTCTCTCTCTGCCTCTCCCCCTCCCTTCCACTCTCTAAAAGTCAATGGAAAAATATCCTCAGGTGAGGATTAACAGAAACCCTTGCAGTGCAATGTGAAGGTCTGGTGATTGGAATAAGGGTTGGCTGGTGACCTCCAAGGTCCCCTTCTGCATCTGCAGTTCTAAAACTACAACTTCAACACCCACTGATGGAAACTTCTGAGTCCCAAAATCTCTGGTTACAACATCCTTTGAAGGAACAGCCTATGATCCTTCAACTTGTGGGGCTGCCAAGCTTTTATGATTCAACATCCAAGTGTGCTTGAACTTAAATATACCCTAAAATGTACCCCTCGCCTAGCCAAAAGGCACGGCACCCCACCCAGGCTGCGCAGAAGAGCCAAGTGCCTTTCCTGTGGAGCCTGGGTGGGAGGGAAGCCTGGAGCGCACGTGGCCTGATTATACACGGCTCAGGGTGTTTCCCCAGCAGCTGCTGCTACAGCCCATGGCCTGGCTGCTCCCCAGGCTGGAGCTGGGGCTCAGGCCGGGGCAGGTCTAGGAGGGACAGAAGTAGAAGCCAGGCCTTCTCCTCAGGGACCCCAGTGTGGTCCAGGCTGCAGGTGGGGCTGAAACAGGGTGGGGACGCCAGGTAGCCTGTAGATCTGCCACATGGCAGGACAGTGGTAACCTGGTGTCAAGCTGGCTCGGGAGTCCGTTTGCTAATTCTGCACACAGTAGGTTGTGCCTGCTGCAGAGACAGGGGAAACTGAGCCACCACAAAGTTCCGGTTCTGGCCAGTGAGGAAGGTGGAGAGGACAGGACTAGAACCCAGACATTGCAACCCAGCCCCACATTTTAAGAAGCCAGGTCTACACTGGACTCGTGTCTCCCTTCATGGAGGCATTCTTCAAGCCCTGCTCCCTTTCCAGGATCCCCTCCAGGGGCTTCCAGTTGGGGCAGGGCAGGTGGGATCTCCTCATCCTGGCCTGAGCCTTTGACCCAGGGGCCTCCAGCTTCTCCCACTCAGGTGGGAGCCTCTGGTTCAAGCAGCAACAGCTGAGGGTTCCCCTCTCCACCCCCCTGGGGCCTGCCTGGCTCTCCCTCTGAGGACTGGAGAGGCAGCCAGAGTCCAGCAAGTGCCCACTGTGAGCCAGGCCCCGTGCTGGCACTGAAACACTGAGATGCCTGAGGCCGAGGTCCTGCCCTAGAGAAGTGCCCAGTCTGCCCACTCGCACAAGTAGGTGCTCAAGTAATCCTCAAACTGAACTGAAACTCCAGCAAATCACCGTGCAGGGCTCTCCCCTGCGCCTTTCCCCCTGCCCCACCCGGGGCTCCTGGTGTCTAAGGGGTGCAGGGGCTCTGAGGAAGGAGGGCCCCGTTTCCCAAAGGCTCTCATCTTGTATTAGAGGTATCTTGTCTGCTCTTTGAGCCAGACAGGGCCAGGACAGCTGGCTCATCAGGCCACCAGAGACATCAAGGCCAGTGTTCCAGGGACTTATCCAAGGGCACGCAGCAGCAGGATGACCCCAACCAATTGCCCGGCAGGGAAGCATCGCTGGTCGTCGGATGAGGGGAGGGGCAGTCAGGGCCACAGATCCTGGGGGAGGGGAGGAGACAGTCCTGGTGCTGGGAGGTCCTTGGGGAGGGAGTCCAGGGCAGCAGCATCCTTCGGCAGGTCCAGCCACACCAGAGGTCCGAGAGGCCTGTCCCTGGCCTCTGTCTCCCAAGCATGGAACCCTTTTTCCCTTTGAGTGGGGTGCAAAGGTTATTTAACCCAAGGCGGGCAGGCCGGTGGGTGGGGCAGGAACCTGGGGCAGGCGCGGTGGCAGGAGCGGGTTTACCTGCTTCCCGCCACCGGGACTGGGTGAGGCGGACGAGGAGGAGCCGCGCACACACCTGTGGACGCCCGGGCGGACGGCCGACCGACACTCTCCGGGACGGCCAGGGGCCGTGGGGAGCCCGGAAGACGGGGAGAGCGAGAACCCAAACTTGCAGAGAGGAGTGACCTGGGGGCCGAGGGCGGAGCCGCGAGCGGGGAGGCGGGAGCGAGCGGAGCGGGAGCGCGCTGGCCCAGGAAGCGGAGAGCGCCGCCCACCCAGCCCGGCGAGAGCGCTGCGGGCACAGGCAGCTGGGCCGGGGGCTGCCGGCCCTCGACCCCCACAGTGACCCCGCCGCCGCCAGCCCGCCCCCAAGATGATGAAGAGGCAGCTGCACCGCATGCGGCAGCTGGCCCACACGGGCAGTTTGGGACGGTGAGTGCCCACCCTTCCCCTCCAGCCCCGCGCTCACCCCCGCTTGACCCAAGGGGAGGTGGAGGAGCGGGGGAGGCAGCTGGACCTCTGAGTAACCAGAGCCCTCCACTCCCCCGCCCCTCTGAACTCACCCACCGCCCAGCTAGAGCGAGAGGGAAAGGCGCTGGCTTTTGAGGGAAGGAGCACCCTATCAGCCCCCCCCCCCCATTAGAGAGGGGTGCAGGGAGGATCGAAGATGCTGAGTCTCCTCTGCTTCCATGGGCCTCAGAGTGAACGCTCCTCCCTGGTCTCACTTGTCCCCTCTGTGCAATGGGGACAGCCATCGTTGGTTGTCTGGTGGGGGAGGGGCGGTCAGGGCCCCAGACCTTGGGGGAGGGGAGGAGACTGGGCCCTGGCTGGTGGGAAGAGCCTGTTCCTGTCCCGCTGTGTGCCCCACTCCCCCAGCCCGGAGGCCCGCTTCTCTGTCCTGCTTCTGCTTCCCCAGCCTCAGGTGGAAACAGCGCCGGCCTCCCTGTTCCCACCCCAGCCCCCGAGCTGGTGGAGTGGAGGCCGGAAGTTTGGGGAGCTCCCCTGGCCTGTCTTCTCTCCTCTTCCCCCTGCATTGGGTGTTTCTCATCTCTGGGCCCAGGGGAGGGGACGGGTGCCCAGAGACCTGGTTCCAGTCTCACACAACACAGATGCCTGTGTGGCCTGGGCAGCCAGGCCACCTGGTGCTGGGCCTGTGTCCCCGCGTGTCCCGGGCAGGGGCCCAGGGCCTGCCCACCACTACAGTCCAGAGTCCTGTGTGACTGACAGCCCAAGAGCCCGCGCTCACACACTTCCCGTTCTTGGGGCCGGCCCAGGCCTCCTCTCCTCAGGTCAGCAGAAGAGAGAGGCTGGGCTCTGGGTGGCTCCCCAGTCTCCCCTTTGGTTTCATCCGCCCTCTCTCGGGACTCAGCCCTGGGCGGAGGAGGAAAAGCCATGTATCCTATTGCTATCCCCATGGAATGTGCTCTGACTGGGATAAGGCAGGCGGGCCACCCAGGGCGGGCCCCAACTGGGAGGGGTACTGGAAGCACCTGGGGTTCAGGTGCTCTGTTGGGGGGCCAGGGGGGTCCTAATCTGGGCCAGCTCAGCAGAAGCTCTTTACCACCCCACCCCCCCCCCGCCCCGCTCCATCAGCACCCCGGAGACGGAGACTGCCGAGTTCCTGGGTGAGGACCTCCAGCAGGTACATGCCTGGGCCAGCTGCGGGTGGCAAGGCAGGTCCATGCAGGCTGTCAACAGAGGGCTGGGCAGGGACACCAGTTGGGGGCCTCGGTTGAGTCATTCCCCAAGCTGTGGGCCATAGGGTCCCCAGGAGGAGGGAAGAGGAAAGTGGTTCCTGCTCTGGGAAAGAACAGGGCAGTGGGGAGGGGGGCAGTAACCTCCCAGGATCCATAACCCCCGTGCCCCTCCCAGGTGGAGCAGCGGCTGGAGCCAGCCAAGCGAGCGGCCCACAATGTCCACAAGCGACTGCAGGCCTGTCTGCAGGGCCAGAGCGGGTCGGATATGGACAAGCGGGTGGTGAGTGGGGGTCTCAGGGAGGAGGGGGCCTCGTTGAGACACCTCTGTCCAATGGGGGAGTGATGTTGGGGCTGGGGTCTCCCTGCCAGTCTGAGCCTCTGGCCCCAAGCGGGTGAAGACTGCTCTTTCCCAAGGCCCCGGGGCACCCCACTCATGAGGCCCTATGTCTTCCCCATCCCTTCCTGACCCCGCCCCCCTCTGCACCAATCCCCTGAGCCAGGGCCAGACTTCTGACTGCACCTGAACTTCCTTGTCCAATCAGGCCCTCTCAACTGGGGCAATCTGTGAGGGCTTCCTGAAGGAAGTGGCATTTGAGCTGGATTTTGAGTGATACTCACTGGAATTCATCAACAGCAGCATTTATGGACTGTTTACTGTTAGTGTGTTGCTAAGATGTGTCAGTGCAATGCCTTGCTCAATGCTGACGATGGTAGGTGGAGGCTGCTAACAAAAGCTCTTGTGTAGATGAGGAAATGGAGACTTACAGAGGTAAAGAGGCTCACGCAAGGTCACCCAAGCTAGTAAGTGGCCAAACTAAGGTTTGAACCCTGACCCTCGTGACCAAGGCTGGTGCTGTCTGTAACTCCAGGTGGGAATGGGTCGGGCATGTTTTGGAATCAGTCAACAGTTCAGTGCAGCCAGAGCTCTGGCGAAAGGGGCGCCAGAGGAGCGTGGAGGGTTTGCGCTTCACCGTGGCTGTAGCAGCCGCCTGTGCCCGGGGCAGGGCGAGCCCACTGGGGGCCTGTCCCAGCTCCCCCACTCTCCCTCCCGCTGTGTGACCTTGGCAAACCCATGGCCTCTGCTCTTAGTTTTCTCGTCTGTAATGGGGTTTGGTCCTTCCCTCCACCCCCATCACGTGGCTTCTGAGAATGGGAAAGGGGACCCCATGGGAGAGGAGCTCTTCACATGGTCCCAAGGAGAGGTCACCCCCACCAGGCCTTGTCATCACCCTGTGACTGTGGCCCTCCTGGCTTCCCTCCTCCCACTTCCAAGCCCAGTGCCTCGGTGGGGTTCTGCCCCCCAGGGACACACTGAGGGGGGGAAGGGAGGCCCGGCAGGCAGCACGGGCACGCGTGCTCACAGCGCCCTGCCCCTCCCTGCAGAAGAAGCTTCCCCTCATGGCTCTGTCCACCACGATGGCCGAGAGCTTCAAGGAGCTGGACCCCGATTCCAGCATGGGGTGAGCATGGACAGAGGCCTCAGCTCTCACCTGGAGAGGCCAAGGAGGGATCTGGGCTGGGAGGGGGTCCGGGGCAGGGAGGGCAGCCACAGTGGAAGGATGACTAGGTAGGGGGAGTGTCTGGGCTGAGGACAGAGTCCAGGTCAGTGAGGGCGGCCAGGCCTGGGAGGGTGTTGGACTGAAGGATGAAGAAGAGAGAGAAGGGGCAGGAGGTGATGGGGAGGAAAAGTCCAACTGAGTCTTTCTAGATTGGGGTGGGGGGCTCTGGGAGCCTGGGCCCACTGGGTGCTGTGTCCACAGGAAGGCCTTGGAGATGAGCTGTGCCATTCAGAACCAGCTGGCTCGCATCCTGGCCGAGTTTGAGATGACCTTGGAGAGGGATGTCCTGCAGCCACTCAACAGGCTGAGTGAGGTGACCCCTACCCCTGCCCGCAGCTTCCCCAGTCTCTACCTCCCACCTCCCCAGCCCACTCATCGCTCCCTCCCCATGCCTGCCCTAGGAGGAGCTGCCAGCCATCCTCAAGCACAAGAAAAGCCTGCAGAAGCTGGTGTCCGACTGGAATACCCTCAAGAGCAGGTGGGAGCCACAGCGTCTGGGTGGGGTCCATGCCTAGGTCGGCCCACAGAGGTGGCCACAGGGCTCCGAGGCCCTTCCCATACTAGGAGGACAATACAGGGCCCCTGGGTACAGGGTGTGTACTGGTATACATGTCTGGTCCTAGGAACACATATGTGAGGGTACATGTAAGGGTGTCTCTGTGCATGTGTGTGTGCATGTGCTTATGCCAGCTGCAGTGACCCCAAAGCCCAAGATAGCCATAAACAATCCTCCCGGATCCCTGGATGGCGGACGGGCCCCAACCTTCTACTCTGGAGTTGGATGGTTGTGACCACCAAGCCTACCACCAGGTGGCGCCCCCAAGCACTCATGGCCCAGGCCCAGTGGAGCTCTGGGATTTGTACCTATAAATCCCAAAATCCTGTGGTCACGCACATGAAAGGGACATGCAATGGGGACCGTGACCACTCCACCTTGGGATCATCCCCAGGCTCAGCCAGGCAGCTAAGAACTCAGGCAGCGGTCAGGGCCTGGGTGGAGGCCCAGGCAGTTACAGCCACAACGCCACGGCCAACAAGGTGGAGACGCTGAAGGAGGAGGAGGAGGAGCTGAAGAGGAAGGTGGAGCAGTGCAAGGTGAGGGGGCACTTGCGGTTCCCTGGATGGGTGGGGGTGGCGGGGTGGGCACTGTTCCCATTTCATAGATGAGGAAACAAGCTGGGGTTCACCCAGGTCTTGGTGTATTTGCTAAGTGAGTGAATGAAGGAAGGTGAATGAATGAATGGTGCATGACACAAGGCACTGTGCTAAGTGTATGGGGACTCAGAGGCGAGGACTGGAAGCTGCAAAAGCCCCTCGGGGGTTCAAAGAGTTTTCTGGGGGCTGTCCCCAATGCAGACCTTGGCAGAGAGAGGAGAGCTGGCTGGACCCTCCGCACACAGCTTGAGCAAGTTACTAGCCCCTCTGAGCCCCACCTCACCCCGGGGCCCAGCCTCACTGATAGAAGCCCTCCCCTCTCTGTCTCCAAGGACGAGTACTTGGCCGACCTGTACCACTTTGCCACCAAGGAGGACTCATATGCCAACTACTTCATAAACGTGAGTCCAAGACTGGGCTCCAGCCGCCCAGAGCTCTGGTCGACGCCAGAGCCAGAGGCCACTGAGGCCCCCTGTGAGCCGGTGGGCGAGAAGGGTCTACCCTCGCGGAGGGAGGCTCGGCTTCCCTCACTCTCCCCTGTCCCCACAGCTCATGGAGATTCAGGCCGATTACCATCGCAAGTCTCTGAGCTCGCTGGACACAGCCCTGGCGGAGCTGAAGGAGAACCACAGCCAAGCAGGTGAGGACATAGACAGGCCCTGGCCCCACGCTCCTGACCCCCACGTGCTCAGGCGTGTTCAGAAGCTTGCACTCTATCCCTGAAAGGCAATAGGGAGCCACAGATGGTTCTGAGGAGGGGAGGGCGCGATTCGATTTGTGGTGGAGAGATTGCTGTGCGGAGGGTGGAGGGGGTGGGGCGGTGGAGTGGGGAGCCAGGAGACCTGTTAAGAGGCAGAAGGGAAGTGATGGTGCCTGGACTGGCATGGAAGCAGTGGACGTGGGCAGATTCGAGAGATGTGTTGGATGGTTTCAGGGTGTGTGGCATGGGTGGTTGGGTGGTACCGTTAGCCAAAGCAGCAGTCACTTAAGGATGTGTGGGGGGGTGCTCCTGGCTACCCGTGGGTGGAAGGACCCTGGGCCGCTGATCCATCTTGTCCCCGCAGACCCCTCCCCTTCGATGACGGCCGCCCCCTTCTCCAGGGTGTATGGGGTGTCCCTGGGAGCTCACCTGCAAGAGCTGGGCCGGGACATCGCCCTGCCCATCGAGGCCTGCGTGCTGATGCTGCTCTCTGAGGGCGTGAAGGAAGAGGTGGGACCCCCTGGGGCAGGTGGGGCGGGAGCAGCGGGGCCCCCAGCCTATCCCATGCTGTGCCCGTAATCTGCCCTTAGAGCAGGTCCTGGGAGAAGGCATGGCCTCCTGGTGCTGAAGTGATGCCTCCCGCTTAGTGATGCTCATGTGGTCCAGGCTGTAAGCCTTTTGCACTGAGGGTTCATTATCCCAGTAACCCTTGAAGGAGGCTCAGGGGCTGCATTTTACAAGGGGAGACGGAGATCAAGAGGTGGAGGTGCCCAGTCGCACGTGAGCAGGGGGCAGTGAAGTCCTCGCTGCACATGCCCTCTCCGTCCTTGGCCCTCAGGGTTGCTAGTCCATCAGCTCTTTCCCGAGGACAGACCCTTAGGAGGCGGAACTACTCAAAGACAGGCTTCCGCTCATCCTGCGGGGCCTCCTTGCTCCCTTCCTCCCCTAACCAGACGCCTTGCCCCAGCCCCTCCCAGACTCCCCCTTTGCTCAGAACCCAAGACCTGCGTGCTGAGAGGATCCAAGGACCCTGGTGTCCACTCTGCCTGCCAGACCAGGGGGGACACAGGGCCAGCGAGGGCCAGCCATCTGCCCCAAGCCATGAGTGACGCGGGGCCTTGCAGCCAGGGTGTCCCGTCCACCACCCTCCGTGACCCTAACCTGGTCCCTCTCACACCAGGGCCTCTTCCGTCTCGCCGCTGGGGCCTCGGTGCTGAAGCGCCTCAAGCAGACGATGGCCTCGGACCCCCGCAGCCTGCAGGAGTTCTGCTCTGACCCCCACGCCGTAGCGGGTACCTGCTCCGAGGAGCCCTGGGTGGGCCCGTTCCCCAGACCCCTTCACCACCGCTGCCTGACGTGATCCCACGATAGTTTGCTTTGAGGCCTGATAATCTGCCCAGAAAGCATAGCGGGCCTTAAAGCGGGGTTTGCGATGAACCCCCTGAAGTGTATGTACGCTTTTCTGAGAACAAGATCACTAGCCTTCATCATTTTCTCTAAACGGCCCCAGAAACGATAGACCTAGACATGCTAGTATGAACAAGGACCAGAGGCCCCTAACAGATGGAGAGAGCTGGGTATGGGGTGAAGGTGGAGGCTTGGGCTGCCTCTGAGCTCACACCACCACTTCAGGTGCCCTCAAGTCCTATCTGCGGGAGCTCCCCGAGCCCCTGATGACCTTTGACCTCTATGACGATTGGATGAAGGCAGCCAGGTGAGGTTGGGGGTTGTGGGGAGAGGAGGCTGTAGAGGTGCCACCCCGGGCTGGCTCACCAGGGCTGTTCCCCTCCGCAGCCTGAAGGAGCCCAGAGCCCGGCTGGAGGCCCTTCAGGAGGTGTGCAGCCGCCTGCCCCCAGAGAACTTCAGTAACCTCAGGTGAGCCCACGCCGAGCCCGGCCCCCTCGAAGCCAGGCCCTGCGGGGACTCCGGGGCCTGGGTTTGAGTCCTACCTCCTTGTTCTAAGCAATATTTCTGAAAACACAGCTTAGATGTCCTAGTCATATTTTTATTATTTTATTTCATGTTTTAAATAAGGAACACTTCACGAATTTGCGTGTCATCCTTGCACAGGGGCCATGCTAATCTCTGCACTGTTCCAGTTTTAGCATATGTGCTGTGGAAGCAAGCACTGTACTAGTCATGTTTTTTAAGATATATATATTTTTTTAATTGATTTCAGAGAGGAAGGGAGAGGGAGAGAGGGACAGAAGCATCAATGACGAGAGAGAATCATTGATCACTGCCTTCTACATGCCCCCTACTGGGGATGAGCCCCCAACCGGGGCGCCAGGAATCAGACCGCTGGGGCCTCGGTGCTGAAGTGCCTCAGCAGACGATGGCCTACGACCCCCGCAGCCAGCCTGATTCATAGGTTGGCACTCGGTCACTGAGCAGCACCAGCCGGGCTGCACTAATCGTATTTTTGATACCAGACATTGAACTAAACACATACTTTGAACCTTTGAAGCCACACCCCCTGGCTTCAAGTCCCACCTCTGTGACTGTGTGGCCCTGAGCAGGCAAAACCACCCCATAGATTCCTCAACTTAGCTCAGCGCCTGACACGTAGGTGGCACTCAGTAGGTCAGCTAATTTAACTATCAAAAAGTTTTAAACCAGCCGAAACCGGTTTGGCTCAGTGGATAGAGCGTCGGCCTGCAGACTGAAGGGTCCCAGGTTCAATTCCGGTCAAGGGCATGTACCTTGGTTGCGGGCACATCCCCAGTAGGGGGTGTGCAAGAGGCAGCTGATCGATGTTTCTCTCTCATCGATGTTTCTAACTCTCTATCCCTCTCTCTTCCTCTCTGTAAAAAATCAATAAAATACATTAAAAAAAAAAAAAAGTTTTAAACCAGCCTGTGTGCTGTCCTGGCCACACTCTGGGAACCCCAGGCTCGGAAAGGCTCCCTCTCGGGGGACGTTGATGGGTGTGGGTAGCCCAGGCCCCCGCCCCGGGCCCAAGCCCACCTCCTGTCTCCCCAGGTACCTGATGAAGTTCCTGGCACGTCTGGCCGAGGATCAGGAGGTGAACAAGATGACACCCAGCAACATCGCCATCGTCCTGGGGCCCAACCTGCTGTGGCCCCCCGAGAAGGAAGGGTGAGGGGCCGTGGGAGGGGAAGGTGGCAGTCCCCACCCCAGCTACCTGCTGCCTGGCCTTCCTCCTGGGCCTCGGTTTCCTCCTCCTTGGAATGGGTTGAGCAGCTCTTATTCTCAAGGCTCCATGGAGAGCAGCCCAAAGGGATCCTGGACCCTCGGGGCTTTGGAGATAGCATTCTGGGTAATGGCAGCAATGGGGTGCTGGGAAGGCTGGGAGCCCGAGATCTGGTTCTAGCCCCTCCTCCACCTTCCCGCGATGGGCCTTAGTAAGTCCCTCTCTCGACCTCCATTTCCTCATCAGTATATTAGAAATTACACAAAGTCCGAGGACTTTTGCTGTGGGGACTCAGTGAGGTACTGAGTGGAGGAATGCCGTATAAACTGTAAGTGCTCTTGTGTGAGAGGTCATGACTGGTCACCTGGCCGTGGAGGGGAAAGGGTGCCGCTCATTTGCTGAATGCAGCTCCTTGTCGAGGCTGCCTCGATCCAAGAAGTGCGGAAAGCTGCCGTGACTGAGGCGACGCCTGTCGTGTGTGAAGGACGGGAAGTTGGGTGTGTGAGCGACACGTTTGCCATCCACAGTGTCTGTGAGCTTTTGAGAACAGGGACTGGATGTGACGGATTGGTCCTGTGTTCCCAGTGGCCAGCACAGGCCAGAGTTGGGGCCACTGAGACTTGGCTAAGTGATGGCTCACTTCACCCCCTTTTGTCCCAGGGACCAGGCCCAGCTGGATGCCGCCTCAGTGTCGTCCATCCAGGTGGTGGGCGTGGTGGAAGCTCTGATACAAAACGCAGACACCCTCTTCCCTGGAGGTGAAGCCCCTGCCCGTGTGCACGTGCCCCTTCGTGCCCTCGGTGCCCAACTCGGTGCCCTCCAGACCAGCTCCGGTCCCGGCAGCCCCATGCACTCCCCACGAGGCCTGTAGGAAGTTGCTTCTCCGCTCTGAGCCTCAGTTTCTCATCTGTAAAATGGGGATGATCCCGCCTGCTTCCTAGTGTCGTGAGGCTCCGGTGGGAGTGGGAAGGCGAATCATGGTCCAGACAATCTCCGGGAAAAGGGAACGTGGCCCCGGCACTGGCTGCGCGGGGGAGGCTGGTGGAGACCCTGAAAGCCAAGGCCGGCTCCTTCTGTCTGCAGACATCAACTTCAACGTGTCCGGCCTGTTCCCAGCCCCCACCCCCCAGGACCAGGTCAGCGATAGGCCGGCCTCTGAGGAGCTTCCAGCCATTGCCGTGCCGGCCCCGGCCCCGGCCCCGGCCCCAGCTCCTACCCTGGCCCCAGTGCCTACCAAGGAAAGGTAAGGACTCACAGGTATGAATGGCCCCTGTCCCAAGGCACCATCTCTCATGGCTTCCAGCAGCGTTTTAGGAAATGTCATTGTTGAATTTTTATCCCAGGTGCCAGGTTTCCCGGTTTGGAGTGGGTGGATGGAGGCTCTGAGATAATATTCCTCTCGGCCTCTGACATGTTTCCTTGTTCGTCATATGGCTATTTACTGAGCACCTACTGTGTGCCAGGCACTGTTTCGGGCCATGCGGATGTAGGGAACTAGAGAGCTGGTCCCTGTGGAATGTGCTCTGATCCCCGATATCTGAAAGGCCGCGTGTGCCCCGCTGCCTCCCTGCCCAGCAGGGATCGTGCGGCTGTCAGACTGTTGGGCCCAAACTGTGAATTTCCTCCCGTGAGCAAGACAGACAAAGCTGCCCTTAGAGCTGTGCTCCGGGGGCGGAGAGAAAATCAGCAAGTACACCCGGGAAAGGTCAACAAGGTCAGGCAGGGCTGCGTGCGGCACCGGAGAACAGAGCAGGAGAGGGGACCGAGGGGGAACGGCTGCAGCCCCGGGGTCAGGAAGGGCCTGAGGAGGAGCCGACTGAGCAGAGACCTGGAGGCAGGCAGGAGACCTCCCTTCTGCTCTTGTCCCCTCTCTGGCTCCCAGGGGCCAGAACATCCGAAAGATCAAAAAGAGGCCCAGCTGCCGTGGCTCAGCCACTGAGCCGAACTATGAACCAGGAGGTCACGATTTGATTCCCGGTCAAGGCGCATGCCCAGGTTGCAGGCTCGATCCCCAGTGTGGGGTGTGCAGGAGGCAGCCGGTCAATGATTCTCTCTCATCATTGATGTTTGTATCGCTCCCTCTTCCTTCCTCTTTGAAATCAACAAAAATATAGATTTAAAAATATATCACAAGGAGGCTGAGAGCTGAAGCAGAGGGGAGGCCCTGCTTTATCTCCCGTCCTGGCCCCATAGGGGACCACGGACACGGCGCAGAGTCACCCAGCAGCCAGGGACTCTGGATGCAAACCCTGACCAACGCCAGAAGTGTTTTGGGGCCGGGGGCAGGGGCAGCCTGGGGACAGGTCCCGGCCCTGCCACAGGTGGAGGGCCCAAACTCGACCTGTTGGCTGGGAGTCCCTGAGATTCAGGAGACATCTGGGAAATGGCCCAGCCTGAGCCTGACCTTCCTCTTCCTCACAGGACGGAGTCTGAGGCTCCCCCCAGACCGGCCTCCCCCAAGGTCAGCAGGAGCCCCCCAGAGGCAGCAGCCCCAGCGGAGGACATGGCTCGGAGGAGTGAGTTGGCTGTGGGAGGAGAAGGGATCAGAGGGTGGCCAAGGGTGGGCAATCCAGACCGTCCCATGTTTTCAGGCATCCAGGGGAGGCCAGGTGGCTAAGAGCCAGTCTGTTGCCTAACACGCCGGGGTCAGAGTCCAGCTCGGTGACCTTGAGCAGGTGACTCCAGCTCCCTGCGCCTCAGTGGACAATAACTGCCCCTACCTTGTAGGGCTGTTGGGGGAATTAAATGCTGCTGCCTGGCTCATGCAGTAAATGCTCCATAAAGATCGGCCATCGTGAGCATGGGGGGCAGTGGGGTCCTGGGGAAGCCCAAAGTCACAGAGTGAAGACGGAGAACAGTCTTCAGCGCAGTGAGGAGGGAGGGGTGCTGGTGGGGGAGGAGACCTCCTTCTGAGCCCTTTGGGACATGCACCTGTTGAGTTGGCCGAAAGCCAGGCAGGTGAGGTTCAGGTGCAGAGTCTTGTGAGGCCCTGCCCAGCCCAGGAGGTTCTAGAGTTTTCCACGGGGTACAGTGTAGAGCCGGGAGTAGGTGGAGCAGCTGCAGAGCCTCCAGACCAGCAGGAGCGGCGGGTCACACAGGATCCTCCCTGCAGGAGGCGGGTGTGTGGGCACCCTTCCTGGATGCGGGGCCATGAGACTTGCTCACTGGAGCACAAGCCGAAGGACAGTCAGCATCACTGAGCTGGTCCTCACGTCAGCCCCTGGCTGAGCAATCATCCCATCTTACCGATGAGAAAACTGAGGCCCCAGGGGCAAGTGATTTGTGGGTGGAGGCAGAGCTAGGACCAGAGTCCAGACCTCCTGGCCCATCCAGTCCTGTGACTGCCTTGGGGCGTCAGGCCTGTGCAGTGGGGTCTGTGCGCTGGGTGGGGGAGTTCTGGTGGGCTTCTGAGAGGAGGTGAGCAAGAGCCAAGTGTCGGGGGACAGGCAGCATTTCCTTATTCGACAGGATCGTGCTGGACACCTGCTCTGCCCAGCACTGTGCTAGGCAGCCATACATCAGATGCCGCACGTAGTTTACGTTCTATTGAGGGAAGCAAGCAATATTCAAGTAAAACAAAAAACAGAGTAGAAAGCCCTGTGAAGAAAACAGAACTGGAAAATGTGACGGGGGGCGGGGGGGAGTTCTCTAGCTGAGGGGGTGAAGGGACATGTAGAGAGGCTTGTGATGAGGAGCCAGCATGCACACAGTGTTCCCGCAGAAGGAGCAGCAGATGCAAAGGTCCTGAGGTGGGATCGAGCTTGGGGGTTTTGCCACAGGCGATACAGACACCTTACTGCCCCTTTCCTTCCTCCACAGCCAAACGCCCGGCACCAGCCCGGCCCACCATGCCCCCGCCCCAGGTCTCCAGCAGCCGCTCCTCCCCTCCAGCCCCATCCCTGTCCCCTGCCTCTGGCAGTCCTGTGATCCCCCGGGCTCTGCCTCGCCGTCTGGTTGGCAGCAGCCTCCGGGCCCCCACAGTGCCACCCCCACTGCCCCCCATGCCCCCCCAGCCTGTCCGGCGCCAGAGCCGGCGTTCACCAGCCTCCCCCAGCCAAACCTCCCCAGGTCCAGCCTCCCCCAGCCCGGTCTCTCTGAGCATGCCTGCCCAGGTGGACCTGGGAGAGGCCACAGAGGATGGGGGCGGCCCTGAGGCTGTAGACAGCACCCCCACTCCCACAGCTGTGCCCCCTCAGCCTCGGCCCAGGAGCCTTGCCTCAGAGACCGACTGAATGAGTGGCCCTCCCCAAGAGCCCTCGGTGTCCCCTCTCTTCCAACTTGTCCTCCCAGGACACAGCCCTCACCCCTCCCAAGAGGTGGGGGCCTCTAGCCTTTGCCTACAAGTGCCTCGGTGCCCGCTGGGTCGGCCCCCACGGCAAGGAGGGCTCAGGACAGTCCTCCACTTCCATTCCTTCTCCTCTTGGATCCACCTTGGGCTTGGGGGGCTCATCCCACCCCCCACTCTCTGGCAAGGTCCCAGGGGAGCCACCAGGAGGAAGGAGAGCTTGCCTGCTCCTACTAGGACTTTGATTTTTCTCTTGACAACATATTTTTTTGTAAGGCAGGTAAATAAATTATTTTGGACAAAACTGGAGCAGCTGCCCAAAAGATAGCTTTATTTTCTGTACTCGCAATAAAGAAGCCACTTTCATAACGGGGAAAATTCAGCTATTCTTTGCCTCCTCTCCTTCTTCCTGTCTGAAAGGCTCGCAGCCGGAGCTTTGCGGCACTTACTCTGGGCTGCACACTGCTTTTCTGTGCATGATTTCCATTTAACCCTCTCCCTGGACAGTAGACCCCATGACCTCTTACAGGTGAGGAGACAGGCTGAGAACATGACCTGCCGAGTTCACACGGTGCGTGAGGCATGGACCTGGGATTAGGACCCAGGTCTGACTGATTCCAGAGCCTGGACCTGCCCCTCACATCCTGGGCAACGTACTTAATTTCTCAGTTTTCGTCTGGGAAACGGGTGACAGCTCCCACCGCAGAAGTGTTGTGTCGGTGATTAAATGAGAGACTCCTGTAAAGACCTAAGCACCACCTTCCCCTTGATGCCGGGTCCCCCAATCTCCAGTGTCCCTAGGGAAGGCAGGAGAGGTTTCCTCCAGGAGCAGGGATGGATCTGTCTGCCAGCCTTCCCACAGGCTGCCCTGCCAGACCTGGGCGAGGTCCCTGACACGGCCCTGGTTGCTCCTGGGAACAGACAGGCAGAACTGATGACTAGAATCAAGTGTTATGACACTGGAGCCCACATTGGCCTAATTGGGCACAAGCCATCTAACCCGGACCAGTGTGTGTCTGCAGGGTGGGAGGTCACGGAAAGCTTCCTAGAGGAAGTGATATCCAAGGGGAGTCTTTCAAGGGCTGGCCAGGTGGAAAAGCCAGGGAAGAAGGAAGAACATTCCAAGCCATGGAGACCACCTATGCACCTGTGACCAAGGCCAGGACATTGGGGAGCAGGAAATACCTGGTTAGGTTATAGGATGTGGCTTTTCCCAGGTCTTTGGAGCGCCCCTTGTTCCTGGAGGTGAAACAGGTCTTCAGAGCCTTCCCAGACATCCCTCCCCAAGGGAGGCCTAGGCAGCTGGGTCACCCCATCACTGCCCTGGGCCACTGGCCACTGCTGCTCTGGCTCCTTCCCCTCCTTGGACTGCTTGGTGGCAGCCTGTCTCTAGCCCAGAGCCTCTTCACGCTGGCCCCACAGTAGAATCCTTGATAATTAAAACAGAAAACAAAAATGCCAGGCTACCACCCCCCCCCCCAAACAATTAAAGCAGACTCTTTGGCGTCCTACCACGTATTGCTCCAGGGGTCTCTACAGTATAGCCAGCCTAGAGAATCACGTGTAGGCCAAGGGCCCCAGCGCTCAAGAAGACACCAGGCGTCTCCCCATCAGACCCACACGCCCGGACCCGGAGCATCCACAGTTCAGAGGGCAAGGAGATTTGACCCAAAGGTATCAGCTCCTTTAGCATCTGTTTTCCTCTTAGCAACCAGCTCTCCTAAGCTTCTGATTGGCTGAGGGGCGCAGGGCCTATTCGCGCCACATTTTCTACTTCTAACTCGTTATTGGCCAAGAAGAGCGTCAGTCTCCCACCCCTTGGTGCCAATCGCGATTCCGCCCTTCTCTCCAAGCCCTGTTTGCTCGCAACCTGGCTCCTTAACTTTCGCCTCTATTGGCCGCGGGCCAGGCCGTAACCCCACCCCCCGGCCCTTCCTGAGCGCCTATTGGCAGGTGCGAGGGACTAGCGGGATGCGGGCGAGCGCACCGTGCCCGCGGAGAGAAAGCGGCGCGGCGCGGGCGTGCGGGCAGCCAGCTGGCTGCATGGCGCGCTGCGAGCGGCTGTGCGGCGCGGCCCTGCGCGACGTGCTGGGCCGGGCGCAGGGGGTCCTGTTCGACTGCGACGGGGTGCTCTGGAACGGCGAGCGCGTTGTGCCGGGCGCCCCGGAGCTGGTGGAGCGGCTGGCGCAGGCCGGCAAGGCGGCGCTGTTCGTGAGCAACAACAGCCGGCGCGCGCGGCCGGAGCTGGCCCTCCGCTTCGCGCGCCTCGGCTTCGGTGGGCTGCACGCCGAGCAGCTCTTCAGCTCCGCGCTGTGCGCTGCGCGCTTGCTGTGCCAGCGCCTGGACGCGCCTGGCTCCGTGTTCGTGCTGGGTGGCGAGGGGCTGCGCTCCGAGCTGCGCGCTGCGGGGCTGCGCTTGGCCGGGGACCCCGGCGAAGACCCGGGCGCGGCCCCGCGCGTACGTGCCGTGCTCGTGGGCTACGACGAGCACTTTTCCTTCGCCAAGCTGAGCGAGGCGTGCGCGCACCTGCGCGACCCCGACTGTCTGCTCGTGGCCACCGATCGCGACCCGTGGCACCCGCTCAGCGACGGCAGCCGGACTCCTGGTGAGCGCGAGGGTGGGTGGACGACCTGGGCTTTCACCTCCCTGCCTGGAGGTGAGGGGCGGGGAAGGGGCGTCTCCAGGTGACAGGGAGGGGACTGGAGGATTGCTAGCGCAGCTACAACCCAGAAAGAGCCCACGGTGCTTTCGTGTCGTGTCGAGGTCTGGTCATTCTTGCAGCTGCCACACGGTGAGGGTCAGCAGGGGTGTCCTCGTTTGACAGATACCCTTACCCCCAAGCTCTATCCTTCCTGAACCAGCCCTAAGGAATCCTGTCATTTTGTCTCACCCGCTATTGGGGTGAGGTCGGAGATGTGAGGACAAAACCCGGAAGGATCGTCTTGCTGTGGGAGAGCTGGGACACCATGTCCAGCGGCAGGTGTGCAGGAGCACAGGAGGTGGCTGGAGTTTGACCTGAGTCCAGCTCCAGCTCCAGGGCTCTGTAATCTTGTCGGGTTACATAACCTCAGAGTGTCTCTCCTGGCTGTGAGGTGGGAATGCTAACCATGCCAGTGTCATCGGCGTGAAGAAGGATCTGTGCCCAAAGGTGCTCAGATGATGTAAGTTGTGTCCAGAGCTGTCATGTCACAGCATCCCGCTATCTGTTCTTATTTACTTTCCAGATTATTCTGGAGATGGGGGTTATTGTCCCATTTCTCACTTAAAGGAACCGAGGCGCAGAGAGGGGGAGTGAGCTGCCCAGGAGTTCAGGGAACTAGAACTTGGATCTTGTGGCCCCTCAGCTCCCACCCCCTCCATCCACGGCACTCTCCACTGCTGTCATCTGGGTATTCAGACCCGCAGAGGAGGCGGGAGCAGGCGGAGGGTCCTGCATCTTGGAAGGGTCCAGTTAGATAAGAGCAGATGGTAGCGGAGGCTAGCAGAGCAGTGAGTGTGTGGACACGTCAGTGCCCCAGTCAGTCAGTAGGCTGAGGGCAGGGACCACTCTCCCCTCACCTCCTGCTTGCTGGTGACTGACCCAGGCAGGTGATACCCAGTCCTGGCGGGGCAGGGTGGGACTCATTGAGGGTTTGTATTACGATGGGGTGGCAGGGAGGGCCTCGAGCTTAGCGGGTCTGGAAAGGCTTCCCGGAGGAGACATCTTGCAGAACAGGGCGCTAGGGGAGGAAACATGGGATAGGGCTTGGGCCACGGCAGAACCAGTTCCAAGCTGGGGATCTGTAGTTCTAGACCTGTCCTGTCTTTTTTGCACACCTACTTGCTGCATGGCCCCTTCAGCCTCAATTTTCCCATAAACGCAAGGTGAGCCTCCCTCTTCCCCCCACCCCCTCCCCCAGCAGCTCCTGCCTGCCGTAGGCCAGGCTATGAAAAGTGAATCTCTCTCCCTGGAGGCCTCAAAGCTCAGGTTAAGGCTGTGGGGTTAGAGGCCCCCAGGACTCAGGAAAGGTGGCGTGGAAGAGCTGGGAAGAGACCAGGCCCTGCCCGTGCCTGCCACTTCCGTCTCAGCACCCACTTGGCCGTGCCTTGCTGGTCATTCCCACAGCCTAGAGGGGGAGGCAGAGGCTTAACAAAGACGAGAAATACCGCGCTGCTGTCACGTTTGTTCACTGCAGGATGCAGCTTTGAGACCGCGGTATATAAATATTAACAAAGGCCTCTTAACGCATAAAATCTGAAATAATGCCAATCTCTCACCTCAATTTTTCCTCCCCCTGCACGTCTCCTTGTAACCCTGTGGCAGCCGCTCCAGCTGCCAATAGAAAAGCCTGCTGTTTTAGGACTACGTCACCACCCACACATGTGACAGTCCTGGGTTATAGGATGTTGAGAGAAGAGGATCATGGTGGCCTGAGGACAGAGTTAAGTTCATAGACTCCCCAGCGAGGAAGCCCACTCCCCCAGGCTAGGGCTCTTGGTTGTGTCCACTGCTCTGTCCCAGTGCCTAGCACGGTGCCTGGTATGTAGTTGGGCTCAGTAAGTGTTAGCTGAGTGGGTGAAACGGGACATGGGGACCAAGGGTGATCAGCTCTGTCCTGGTAGAAGAGGAAGAAGCCGGCAGCTGAGAACTTTCTTGAGCTGAGAGACAGAGTTTGGGGTGACTCAGCTGAGCCGTTCCCATCCGAGAAGGAATCTCTCGCCCAGGGGGCAAATGGCTTTTCTTCCCTCCCCACATCTTATGAAAACAAGTAGGCGAGTTCTCAGTCAGATGGCAGGGAGCACCTCCCCTGTCCTGTGACACTGGGGAAGTTCCTCCTCCTCATCTGGGGCCACTTGACCCTTCTGAGCCTGTGGCTTCTCTGTGAGCAGGGGGGTAGGAGGCCAGAGCCCTGCGGTCAGACCAACTGATAAATGTGTAGTAAATTGGAGCGCCCTGATTTATGCCACTTGCCAGGGTCCATGGTGTGAGTACTCCCACCATGGCAGACTTTCAAGCTCCCGATGTGAAGTCACTGAACACGGAATTGGGAAGATGTGTGCACACCATTACATAGTATTTCTATTGGAACAGCTATAAATCATGTTAGGAGCATAGATCATGGTAAAATCATTAGGAAGTGATGAGTTTTGAGAATTACCTTTGTTTTAAACATAATTCATGTTATTGTAACTTTATATAAGTGGACTTTAGACAGTGGCTTTGTTTAACCACCAGCTGACAGAATTCCTGAAAATGAAACCGTCGGGACTGCCAAATGTGTAGAAGCTGGCCCAGCACATGAGTGGGTCGTACCCACCTGAATGCAATTTATCGGCCACTTTTTAAGCTGTGCAGCCCTGGACAAGTCACTTAACATCACTGAGCCTCAGCTTTCTCATCTGTAAAATGGGCTTCCGTGAGCACCAGCCCAGCCCCGGGCACTTTAAAATGTGCTCAGTAAGTTGTAATTACTGTCATCATCATCATCGTTTGTTCAGGGACATGAGTGTGAAGGCAGAACATTCTGGCACCAAGATGTGCCTGTGGGACGGGCACAGTGGACTCCTTGTGTGGGGCAGATGGCCAGGAGTCGGGCTGTCCTTTTCTAAACAGGCCCCTATTGTTCAGCACCTGGGCGTGGTCCGCGGTTTGGGGTATTAGAGTGCCTGTGGCCACAGACATCTTCAAGCATGTAGCCTTTTGTCTCCGGTCTGAATTCTCTTCTTGTGACCGCTGTCCCGGCGGAGGCCGACTGGGTCAGAGGTGCGAACGGTTCTGTGCCCTGCTGTGTTCCAGAAGGGCCGCGCCCGTTCCCGATGCCAGGAGTGCGCATTCTCGTAGCCATAACCACAGCTGCTGTGTGGGAAGTGCTTTTCCATTTCCAGAGCCCTTGCCCCGGGAGGCCTACATGAGCGCCTCTTTGAAGGGAGGCATTGCGTGGCTCTTCCTTTCCCAGCAGGTCCAAGGAACTCAGGAGGTGGACGGCTCGCCCGAAGGCACCCCGCTGCCAGGGTAAAACAGTGAACCTCAGTTACATGCAGTGCTCGTTCACGCCTTACAATACCCCCATGAGATGAGTGCCATGTTAGGGAAGGGGAAACTGAGGCACAGGTGAAACAGCCGGCCTGAGAAAGGTGGAGATTCTGGTTGCAGAGCCTGGCCTCTTCACCTCTACAGTGAGATTGGAAGCAGGACTTCTGACTCTGGTGCCTAATTTTTTTTTTTAATATATATTTTATTGATATTTTACAGAGAGGAAGGGAGAGGGATCGAGAGTTAGAAACATCGATGAGAGAAACATCGATCAGCTGCCTTCTGCACACCCCCCACTGGGGATGTGCCTGCAACCAAGGTACATGCCCTTGACTGGAATCGAACCTGGGACCCTTCAGTCCTCAGGCCGATGCTCTATCCACTGAGCCATACCAGTTAGGCCCTAATTTTTTTTTTTTAATTTATTTTAGAAAGAAAGAAACATCGATTTGTTCCACTAATTTATGCATTCATTGGTTGATTCTTATACATGCCCTGACCAGAAATCAAACCTGCAACCTTGGCGTATCGGGACGACACTCGAACCAACTGAGCCCCTAACCGGGGCTCCAGCGCCTCACTGGACCCCCACGCCATGCGGCCTCCCTGCGGAGTCCAGTTTCCGGGCCTGGATTCCTTCCCCGCAGCCTCCCCACACTGACCGCGTCTCCGTCTCCTTGCAGGCACGGGGAGCCTGGCTGCCGCGGTGGAGACGGCCTCGGGACGCCAGGCCCTGGTGGTGGGCAAGCCCAGCCCTTACATGTTCGAGTGCATCACGGAGCACTTCAGCCTGGACCCCGCCCGCATGCTCATGGTGGGCGACCGCCTGGAGACCGACATCCTCTTTGGCCACCGCTGTGGCATGACCACCGTGCTCACACTCACGGGCGTGTCGCGCTTGGAGGAGGCCCAGGCCTACCTGGCGGCCAGCCAGCATGACCTGGTGCCCCATTACTATGTGGAGAGCATCGCAGACCTAATGGAAGGGCTGGAGGGCTGAGCCCACCTGACCTGTCACCGCAGCCCCGCCCCCGCCCCGCCCTGATCCCATAGGTGGAGGTGACGGGCCAGGAGCTGCGTTCATTGCCACTGGCTCTCCGGCCCCAGTGTCCACACCCTGGTAGGGCTGGGACCCAGGGAAGGTTTTAGGACCCTCGTACCCCCAGGGGTGGCTGAGCACACTTGCTGCTGCCCTTGCCGCCCTGGTTTGCCCTGGCATGACCCAGCCAAGGTGGCCTTATTTCCTGCCCTGTGACTTCCCCTTGTTGAACTCTGGGCCCTGATGCCCACGGAAGATTTCCCCCAACCCTGAGCTCTTAACGTGCTCACCTCTCCCTGCGGCCTCCAGAGCTCTACCTGCTCCCCGTGTCCTGGCCTTGGGTTCCTGTTGACCAATCAGAGGTCGAGGTAACCACAAACCGTATCGTCCTGAGCCCTGAGTGGACCAATCAGAAGGCTAAGTCATAGTGATTCATTGATGTTGGGTCCTGAGTAGACCAGTTGGGAGCCTGAGTAACAAGGACCCTTGGATGTCCTGGAGCCTGACGGGACCAATCAGAAGGCTAAATGATAATGGCCCTTTCATGGCCTAGATCCTGGGTAGACCAGTAGTACAGGTGATAATGACCCATGGGTCCTTGAGGTCCTGCATGGAACAGAAGTTGGAGACAGTGGTCTCCTGACAATCTTGGTCTGACTGGATGAGCCAGGGGTCCAGGTTTCTGTCGATAGGAGGTCCACGTACTAAAGACACCCCCCCCCCCCAATCAAGACTGCTAACCGGGGGCCACTCAGTGGCTCTGCGGGCTTCTGTAGCCCAGAGCCCGCCCTCCCCTGATCATGGTCCAGTGTTAATGGTGGCCACCACTCGAGTGGGGACGTCTGTGTCCCTCCCTGTGCCGTCAGTGTTTGCTGTGCCACTTCTCCCCTGTGCCCGCCTAGTTGTTTGTTTATTTATTATCATGTGCCGGTGATGGTGGGGGTGGGGGCTGGGCCTTCCCTGCCATCTCCACCCCCGTTGTGACTAGTCCTCCCGGACTTAATAAAGTGCGAGTGGGAGCGTCTCTGTGGGTTCACGTCTGTTCAAGGCGGACCGGGAGGCAGAGCCCCTGGCTGAGCCTCATCTCCCCAAAACTGCCCCCCCCCCCCCCG
The DNA here is from genome assembly GCF_027574615.1 of Eptesicus fuscus. NCBI lineage: Eukaryota > Metazoa > Chordata > Mammalia > Chiroptera > Vespertilionidae > Eptesicus > Eptesicus fuscus. The sequence continues at coordinate 101,044,831 of NC_072479.1, forward strand.
GCCTTCCCCCCGGGAAGTGGGCCGTCCCAGCTCCAGGGTGTCCTCTGCAGTAGGGCCTAAGCAGTGGGGCTTATCCCTGGCTGAGTCCTTATGTAGCGATGTGTTTCAGTCCCTCAGAAACCCAGCAAGTTTGTATCACTCGTCCCCTCCTCAAAGGTCTTGGGGATGCAGGTTGGAAATGCAACGCTAACTTTCACAAGAGCGCACATCTAGAAGGAGATCAGCTGAGGCAGGATTTGAATTTGTGGCTGACTCCAGGAGGCTGCAGCCCCCTCTCAGTACAGACTGAGGGTCCCCACCCTCTGGGTGCTCGGGTGAGATACTGGGGCACCCCCCTCCGGGCATCCTTCCCCCCTGGGTGCTGCTGTGCCTGTGCCCAGCTACCCTGAGCTCCTGCAGGCCTCGCAGCGCCTCCTGCAGAGCGGCTGCCCAGCTGTGAGCTGGCCACAGAGCAGCCCAAACGGCCTACAGACGCCAAGCTGGGGAGATGCCGTGTCTGTTCCAGGCCAGGCAGTCACCGACATAGTCAGCAGATTGCACTTGCGGAGACTTCGGGCTGTGACAGAAACGGCTCACCCGGGCTAAGGCGTGAGGGAGTTTATGGCCTCCCCCATGAGGCGATCCAGCACTCCCCAGGTGCATGCCTCGGCTGTGCTGCCTCCCAGACAGTGGTACCTCTCCCGACCAACACCCCAGGGCGGACTCATTGGCCTGGCTTGGGTCCCTTGCCCGTCTCAGCCTGTGCACAAAAGGATGGGGCACAGATGCTGACCAGCCTGAGTCATGTGCCCCCCTGGGGAGGGCAGTACCTACCTCCCTGGCCTCACTCGGGACCTAGAGCCACCCCCCACCTTCCTTGCTGACGGAATCCTGGTTTCCCTCAGGGGAGCACTTGGTGGCATGGGAGTCAGAGGGGGTGGGCATCCCCGTCCCAGATAGTGAGTGCATCTCTGGTGTTTAAAGCTTGAGTCTAAGCCAGTCATGGTTACTCGGTTTCCCCTAGCCCAGTGGTCGGCAAACTGCGGCTTGTGAGCCACCTCGGTTTGCTGCTCTGTTGACTAATGAGTTTGCCGACCACTGCCCTAGCCAGTGATTGAGTTAGCTGTGGACCTGTGCTGCACTTCTTTTTTTAAAAAAATATATATTTTATTGATTTTTTACAGAGAGTAAGGGAGAGGGATAGAGAGTTAGAAACATCGATGAGAAAGAAACATCGATCAGCTGCCTCCTGCACACCCCCCACCAGGGACATGCCTGCAACCAAGGTACATGCCCTTGACTGGAATCAAACCCGGGACCCTTCAGTCCGCAGGCCGACGCTCTATCCACTGAGCCAAACCGGTTAGGGCAGTGATGCACTTCTTGGTTGTTTTTGTTTTGTTCGTCGTCTTTGTGTGTGTGTGTGTGTGTGTGTGTGTGTGTGTGGTGTACTTCTGACCAATAAGACACGAGGGGAGATTCTAGAAATGTTTGCCTCACTTTTCAAGAAGGACATGAAGCAGCGACTCGCTCTTCTGGCTTTGGGTATAGACGCTATTGCAGCCATTCTGTGCTCGTGAGGTGCGACCCAACATATTTCTCTCCTTTGGGACAGTGGAGCAAAAAGATGGAAAGAACTTCCTGGGGTTGTTCAGCCTTTAATTTAAAAAAGTTCCAGATCAGCAGAAAAAGCGCAAGAATGGCACAAGAAGCACGCTTCACTTGGGTTCCCAGTTGTTACTGTTTCAGGAAGCTGGGGGCATCAGTTCGCAAAGTGAACCCTTCAGGCTGCACCCCTGGTTTCCATCGTTTCCTGGTTCTGCCTCCCATCCCCCTGCAACTGACTACTTTCTTGGGGACCAGATGCCTTAGAGCAGGGGTGGGGAAGGTCCCGCCCACGGGCCTTGGGAAGTCATGTGGTCTGGCCCTGCCGTGGCATAGGGGTGAGTTAATGCAGCGTTCGACCAAATATAGCTAGTTTTTAAGGTGGTCATTTTGTATGGCCCACAAATATTGTTATAAATATCCAAATGGCCCCTGGCAGGAAAAAGGTTCCCCACCCCTGCCCTAGAGGTACTTTCTGTTGTCCCTGGGTAATTTTTCCCTTTGGGGGTGACTTTGAGGCTAGGGGCCCAAGCTCAGATTCTGAAATCAAGATGCCACCCACCACTCTCTCAATTTCATTTTAGCTGTTACCAATAACCATAACCAAGGGACTATATAGTTTGTTTGTTTGTGTTGTTTGGTGGTTTTTTTTTTTTCTATTTCCGTAAGCATCCCGTAAACCGGCTCCCCAAGAGTTAAGAGGCATCTCTAAATGCCGCTGGTAACTTTCACAGTCGCTGGCGCACGGCTCCCGGTCCCCACCACGGTGACTGACGACGTGGACCCAGGAGTCAAGGGTTCCTCGTGCCCTTTCTTCCTTTCCCTTCCCAAACCACACGTTTCCATGAGCCAGGGCCGTTCCAGCAACTCCCACTTCTCTGACGCCACCTTGAAAGGGAAAACGGTTCCCTCTTCCACAGAATACTTCTGTCACCACATGTGGGTTTTCCACGTCCAGCAATTCTCCAGTTTTCTGCCGACACCAACGGGGTGTCCTACGGTTTAATTCAATTCCGACACAACCAGAGTGTGTGCAGAACCCATGGGCTAAGGGGTCAGTCCCTCAAGACTTCCCACTTCCAATGCCAGTCCCAAGTCCCAAGTTGTCACCTGTCCTTCTGACCAACTGGCTATAAATCGGGGGTTCCCACAATCCCTTTCTCAGGTTGGATATTGTGCCGTAATGGTTTGGAGAACTCAGGGTAACACGTTTGCCGGTTTATTATGTGATGAAGGATATGATGAAGGGCACAGATGAACAGCTAGATGAAGAGATCCTCAGGGCGAGGCCCAGGGGCCGCCACCCTCAAGCATGTAGTGTGTCCACCAACCCAGAAGCTCTCCACACCCTGGACTTTGGGGAGTTTTGTGGAGGCTTCATCAAGTAGTCGAGGTTGATTGCTAACTCAATCTCCAGCCCCTCTCCCCTCCCCGGAGGGTAGGGGTGGGGGTGGGGGGCTGAGAGTCCCAAGCTTCTAATTATGGCTTGGTATTTCTGGTGACCAGCCCTGAAGCCATCCTGGAGCCCACCCAGAGTCACCTCATTAGAACAAAAGATATTCCTGTCCTGGCTGGTGTGGCTCTGTTAAAGCCTCGTCCCGTGCACCGGGAAGTCATGGGTTCGATTCCAGGTCAGGGCACATACCCATAGGAGGCAACCCAGCGAGGTATCTCTCTCTCCCCCTTTCCCTTCCTCCCTCTCTAAAAGAAAAACAAACCAAAAAAGATATTCCTATCACCCAGGAAATTCCAAGGGATTTAGGGGCTCCCTGTCAGGAATTTGGGTCATAGACCAAATATTAAAACAAAAGATGCTTTCCGCATCTCTATTGCTTAGGAAATTACAAGGGTTTTAGGAACTCGGCCACTAACTGGTCAGAGACCAATTATACATTTATTATCTCACACTCTCCAACTTTCATTTTAGAAAAATTTCAAACCAGCAGGAAAGGTGTAAGAACAGCAAATGGACGTCCATATGCCCTTCACCTAGATGCCCCTTTGTTGATATTTGCCCAATTTGCTGAATCATCCTTTACACTTACCCTTTTAACTGATTCATCTGAGAGTACACTGCAGATGTTAAAAGACAGCTCACCCCAAGTCTTTCAGCTCGTCTCTCCTAAGAGCGAGGACTGTCTACACAGCTGCGATCCATGGTCAGACAAGAACCCAGATCTTTGATGATGTCACTGATCCCCTGAATTAATTTGCCATGGAAGCCTCCTAGCTCCAGACCTCTTGTTACCTGAGCGTTTCCCTTCACTTCAAAGCCATTTCCGATGTTTTGCAGCCAAAAACTCTCCTGATACACAGGCCCAGGCCCATCATAGAAAACATTAAAAATCACCCACATCCCATATTGTATACATGTGGAATGTGTTTTTTTTTCTATACGTTTTTCAATGTATTTTAATACTTTCATTTCAGACGTTATTTGGCTATGGGGATCTCATTTAGGAGTGGCCAACTTCTAGGAAGACTTGGGCCCACTTTTGAAGTAAGAAAATTCACCCTACACAATTGTTTTAAAATATAACACAATTTTTATAACGATCGCCCTCTAAGTTTGAACACAGTAAACATTTATTCATTCCAGCTTTGCAGTTTCAGGATTTGGGAGCCAATACTTTTTTTTTCTTCTTCCTTCAGGTCTCAAATATTTTCTAAGCTCTTAAAAAGCCCTTAGCTCCCTGTAAGTCTATAATTAGGACCAAAAAAATGTTTAAAAAAAAAAAAAAAACCTGAAAAAGACTGGCGCCTGAGCCCCGGAGGGCTAATGAATCCAGCCGGACCTCACGGGAGAAGAGGGACCGTTCACTAAAGACGAGTCAGGGCCTGTGCTCAGAGGGGGGTTGGGGGGGGGGGGGGACAGACAGCAGGTGGGAAGGCAGAGTGACAGGCCTCTGCTGTGTGTGGGGAGGTGGCTGGGTGGGAGGGACCCCACAAGCAAAGGCAAGGATGAGCAAGGTACGTTGGGGGTTGGGAGGCAGGCTCCTGCACAGACCAGTAGGAAAAGTGCCTGAAGTGTGTGTGTGTGGGGGGGGGGGGGGGAAGGGGAGGGCGCAGAGGGTGTCAGGCATTCTCCACCCCCACACTAGTTCTTTCTTCCCTTCATGGAACAGGATCCAAAGAAGATCATTGTCTGAGGTTCAGATACGCCAGGCCCACAGCGTTCTTTCCTTGGCTCAGCAGATAAAGGCCTCAGTCAGCCCCAGCTTCCTGTGTGACCTCGGTCAAGTGGCCACCGTGGCAGGTGGTTGCTATGTCATCAAATGAGGGAGTGGTATGTGGGGGTCCCTCCCTGCTCTGACTTCCAGGACTCCTGGCTCCGACCACCACACCTCCCACCTGGCCAACCAGGGGGGCAGCGGGTGCGGCTGTGTCTCAGTGGGCCCAGCAGCCCTCTCCACCACTGCCAGCTGGAGGAGGCACAGCCTTCGCAGGGCAGGGCAGGCTGGGGCAGGGCCGCACAGCGCTGGACCCCCTGTCCGAGCAAGCCGAGCTCCTCTCATGCAGCAGCCAAGGTGCAGCCTATAGGACAGGCCTGGAGGATGGAGGACTTCAGAGAGCCCACTGCCTCCATTGCAGACTGGTGAGGGGGAGAGGGCCCTGGGGGAGGGCGTTGGCCTGGGGAGGTGCAGAGAAGAACGCTGAGTCCCTCACACATCATCCTGTAATCCTCCAGCCAGCTGGTGCCTGGGGACAGTCCCACTTCCCAGGCCCGGAAGCAGGTTCAGAGAGGTCAAGGACTTGGCTCAGTCACAGCCAGGCAGCCCCAAGCCTTTCTTCCTTTCTTTCTTTTTTTAAAAATATATTTTTATTGATTTCAGAGAGGAAGAGAGAGGGAGAGAGATAGAAACATCACTGATGAGAGGGAATCATTGATAGGCTGCCTCCTGCAGGCCCCCTAATGGGGATCGAGCCGCAGCCCCAAGCATGTGCCCTTGACCGGAATCGAACCTGGGACCCTTCAGTCTGCAGGCCGACACTCTATCCACTGAGCCAAACCGGCTAAGGCAGCACTTGCCTTTCTTCTCCCGTTTCTACCATCAGCTTCACTTCAGGGCCCAGAAACGCTTCCCTGTGCACTTCAGCCCAGTACGCAGACAAGAAGAGGTGAGGAGGAGATGAAATGAGATAATGTATGAAAGCGAGGCGCCGGGCACAGGGCCTGGCCGATAAGTAGGCGCCACCACACAATCCACCCTGTCCCTGTTCCTCCCCCCAGGAAAACCACGGGCCCTGGAGACTCCTGCCCCCTGCCTCGGCAGGAGACTGATGGGGATGAGGGGGGGTGGAGGGACCTCGCAGAGGGGTTGACCCCTGGAGGTAAACAGCCTGGGGAAAGAAGCTAAGACCTTCTGAGACTATGAAAAACACACACCATCCATTTAGACCAGAACTCCATCTTGGGCTAACCTTGTACAGAACAGGTTTCACCTCCCCATAGTACAGATGGGGAGACTGAGGCAAGCAGGGAGAAGGGACTTACCAGGATGCCTTGGGGAGGGCATGGCAGGGCTACGACCAACACCCAAGTCTCCAAACTCCCGAAGGGGCCTTTCCGGGGCCTATTCTCCGTGCCACACGGTGTCTCTCTCTCTCTCTGCCAGCCCGCGGCCAGCCAGATGCTGAAGAGGAGCAGGCAGCCCCTTGTCCGACGGCAAACCCTCCGGGTGTGGGCAGTCTTCCAGGGGGAGGGATGGAGAATTAGCTCTGGGTCCTGAGAGCCTAACTACTGGGCTGGAACGCCGGCCTGGCCCACCTGGCCCAGCTGGGCAAGGACTGGGCCCGAAGCACCTCTGTCCTTGGCCTGGGCCTCCTCCCGAAACGCCCTGACTCGTGATCAGGCAGAGAGGGTGCCTGTGGCCCTTGGAGGAGAAGCACAGAGGAGAGGCAGTGGAGCTGCCCCCCCCTCCTCACCCCCTCCCTAGGCTGAGGTTTGGGAAAGGCCCTGGAGGAAAAAGCGCAGCTGCTGTGGTTGAGTTCTGAGGCCGCAGGCTCGGTCTGGGAGGAGCGGGAAGGGGCTCACAGCGGGTATGGCTCAGCCTCCCCTCTGGGCCTGCCTTGCGATCCCATGTACTCCCCATCTTCCTGGTCCTCCCGTGCAGGGTGGGCTTCAGTCCTTGGAGGAAGGTGGCCCGTGGGGTGTGGGACAGTGGAGGCTGGACTGGGGAGGTAATGGGGGGCAGGGTGGATTTGCTGGCCTGACCTCCAGATGTGAGTCACTCCTGGTCCACATCTTCTTTCCTTTTGGGCGCTGCCAATTGCAGGAGGAGGACGGTGATGTGGAGAAGCAAGTTGTCCCGTTGACAACCTCCCTAGTAGCTTCCCACCTTGCCCAGTGCTCCCCACACCCTCTCTCCACCTGGTTCCTGAGTGTGACATGAGCACCCCTCCAACTCACCCCAACTCTGCTGCTGCAGTGATCCTCCCTGAAGCCCAAATCTGGCCTCAATACTCACCCTCCCCATAACCTCCTGTGGCTCCCCAGCACCCTCAGATAAAAGCACGTCCAAGCCCCTCAGTGAGGCCTTTCATCATCCAGGTACTGTTGGCCTCCCAGCCTCATGCTCCATGTTTCCACAAGACACCCTAAACTCCAGCCGTGGCCAGATGCTCACTGCTCCCCAAGCCTGTGCTTTCTCATTTCGGGTCCTCTGCCCAGGCTGGAATGCCAGCCCTCCTCCTGCACGCATCCTTCAAGGCCACCCTCACATTCTGGACAACCTCCATCCCACCAAGGTGCTTACTCGTGACTTGTCTTAGAGCTGACATCATGCTATTCCTTCATTGGGTTCATGGCCAGATTCCGCCCTAACAGTGGGCTACCTGGGAGCAGGGACTGGGAGGGTTCCATTCTTTGAATCCTTTCAGACCAGCTCAGGGCCAGGCACATAATAGATGTTCAGTAAAATATCTGCTAACCAGATGGGAAAGGTAAGGCTGTGCCTGGCCTTGGAGGGAGAGATGTGAGGAGGGTGGACGGGGTGCACAGAGCAGGGACCCTAACCCCGCAAGGCTTGGGTCAGCAGCTGCCTCCCCTCCTCCCTCCTCCCCCGCCCCCCCACCTGACCCTCTGAGACAGGCCAGAGGCTGTCAAGCAGGGGCTCTTGGAGGATCCCCTGCAGGCGCCTCAGGAGGGCCGAGGCCTGAGCCCTGAACCCTGGCAGCTGCCTCAGACTTGGCATCCGGCCCAGCCTTTCTTTAGCATTAGTGACAAGCACGCGCAACTGCAGCCACAATCCCTGCTTCCGGGGGAGGCCCGGGGTAGGGCCGGGCCTTGTGGTTAATGGGTCCTGGGCCCTCTGCATAGGCCTACAGAATGGGTCACACCCTGGCCGTGCCAGGGTGCAGCCTCAGGAACCCCAGGTCTAATTCCCCGAAGGACCCTGCACCCCCTCCGCGGTCTTCCCTGGGTACCCCCTAGCTCAGCCTGCTGGCCCTAGGCCCCTTCCCGCCAACTCCTGGGCCTAGCTCATCCTCAAACTATTTTCCGTTGGCTTCCCCCAATCCCTGCCACAGCACAATTTTTTCCTGGGGGCTGGGGAGGGATGAGGGAGAATGAGAGGAGGAGCCTGGGCCCTGGGGGCGTGGCTACGGAGGCATGGAACGGGGGGTCACCATTCTGATTGGTCAGCTCTGCTCCAGAACTGGCTACAAAAGTCCATTGACTCCGCCTCCACTGGCCCCTATCCCTGTCCTGACTTACAATTGGCTGAGCTTCCAGGGGGCGGGACTCACCGGGGTCTGGTCCAGTTAAAAGGGTGGGAGCAGCTCAGGGCCCATCTCTCGGGTGGAGTCTTCAGACAGCTGGTGCTGCAGTTCCCAAGACCATTTTTCTGTCCTCAGTCATGGCTTGTGTGAGTGCGGGGACCCCGCCCCAAGGCTCGGGGTGGCGTGGGGGCAGACAGCTGGGAGAGTGGGGGCAGTCAGGGTTGTAGGCCCCACGGTGTGGCCACGAGCAAGTATCTTCTCTTTTCTGGGCCCTTAGTGGTCCCATCTGTAAGATGGGGGTGGGCACCAGGGTCTCCCATGACCTTCTCAGGCTTAAGAATTTTCTGGATTCCTCCAGGGTCTGACAGCACAGTTATTTCTGCCAAGGTCCGACATTCAGCAGCTCTCTGATAAGTAGGAGTAGAAAGGGTGTGGCCAGCTTGGGGGGGGGGCGGGGGTAGGCCCTTTGATGGCACCCAGGCCACTGTCCCTTCCCCCTCCTCCACCCCAAAAAGCCACCCCGCTGCAGCTGTTCCCAGTCACCCGGCCAGGGCCGTCACCCTCTGCTCCAGAGAGCCTGAAAAGGCGCCAGGACCCGAGATGGCTGCCCGGGAAAGGGGCCTCCCCGGGTTAGTGGGTGGAAGGGGCTCTGTCCAGGCTGGTCAGGTGGGGGCTGGGGGAGAGAAGGAGGCGGGGATCTTCCCCAGGCCCTGAGGGAAACCGTTCAAGTTTCTGGCAGAAGGAACCACTCACTGGCAGTTAATCTGTGCGTTCAATCTTGTTAACCCCCAGCCAGCCAGACTGCCAGCTCGGACCAGGTCTCTCCTCCTAAAGGAGCCTGGCCCTGCTCCGTGGGGCCTCCTCTCCACCGCCCTCCTCTCTGCAGAGGGGCTGGTGGGGGGTCTCCCAGCCCCAGGCCCTTCTTCTCCAGCAGAGGGGCAGGCCCCGCCATCCACCCTCCTTTGCACCGGCTCCCTCCCTCACAAAGAGTCTGATTCTCTCCGTCTGTTCCACGAGGCACTAGAGCACCCTGAATCCAAAATCTCCGCGCTGAACCGCAGAAACTTCTAGACCTTGGATTCTAGAACCTCAGTCATGTTACAGAGAGGAAACTGACCCGGTTGGGAGCAGGGAATCAGGGAATCGCCCAGGGCCACAGAGAGAGAGAGGAAAGCTAGAACTTGCACCTGATTTCCCAGCTGACCAGGTCAGAGGACCCCAACCCCAGGGACACTGCATCCTCTAACCGGTCTGGGTGGGGTCTTGCCTGCAGAATTTGGTCGTCAGCAACCTGAGTCTCAAACCTGGGCAGCGCCTCCGAGTGCAGGGCGAGATAGCCCCCGAAGCCAAGAGGTGAGGGGGCGAAGGCGGGAGTGGCGGGAGGCAGTGGCCGGGTCTGGGCGCCGGAGGGTCCAGCACAGGTCAGGTAGGGGCGTGGCCAGCCAGGCCTGACTCTGCCCTCCCTTCTGGCGGCGGGAGGCCGAGGCTGGGTTTTCTGGATGAGTCACTTCCTCCGCGGGATCTGGGTGCCTCCACCATGGTCGCCCCCTCCCCTCCCTGCTCTTAAACTAAACCAGCTGCGGCTCCATCGCCTACCTCGGCCTCCTCCAGGCTCTGGGCGGGACCTGAGGCTGCCGGGCGGGAGCAGGGCGGGGAGAGGGAAATGGGAGGGGTGTCCCGCCCTATGCTCTCCCTCTGAGGTCCCTCCTGCGTTCTTCACCCGCAGCCCAGCGCTCAACCTTTCATTCCTTCAGTCCTTCCTTCACTCATCATTCGGCCAGCTGGTCTATTTTCTCAGCAGCCAAGTGACCGACCTTGGACTAGTCAACCAACTGCATTGAGCCTCAGTCTGTTAATCAGTAACCAAAACAAGGGGTCTGTGGTTGTGTGGAGGATGTGAGATGCCGGATCTCGCAGTGAGGAGGAGATGATCAGCTGACATGATCAGAGCCGCATGCATTATTCATTTCATTCTTACCAAACCTCAGGGGCCAGGATTGCTATTACCTCCACTTAGCAAATGTGTTATGATTTGTTCATTCGCCCCACAGCTATTGAGTGCCTATTGCACCAAGGATACAAAGACAGACGGGACACTTACACTCCCTGAGGTCTTCTGGAGCGAGTCTCCGACCTTGGCCAAAGGGCTGGGCCGCACACTACAGTCTGCAAGTGTCTTGGCTGTCAGCACAGCAAGACCCACAGAGATCCTTCTGGTGTGGTCCTCATTGTGCAGATGAGGAAACTGAGACCCAGAGAGTAGCAGGGCCTTGTTCAAGGTCACACATCAAGGTGGCGGCCAGGCCAAGAGATAGAATCAGGTTTCTCACCTCCGGGCTCAATGCATTCTCCCAGCTCTCTATGCATTGAATGCCAGAGAATGGTTGGTCTGAGGGGGCTGCCTTGGCCTTGGAGACCTCAATCCCTCCCACCTGTTACCCCCTAGCTTCTCGCTGAACCTGGGCAAAGATGACAACAATATGTGCCTGCACTTCAACCCTCGCTTCAATATGCATGGAGACATCAACACCATTGTGTGTAACAGCAAGGATGGCGGGGCCTGGGGGGCTGAGCAGCGGGAGTCTGCCTTCCCCTTCCAGCCTGGAAGTGTTGCAGAGGTGGGCTGGGGCCTGGGGCTGGGTGGACTGGGGCAGAGCTGGGTTTAGTGGCTAGAGACCTAGGCCCCACCTTGCCCTTCCTGCCCACCCCCTTCTCTCCCTCCCTCACCTGCTGTGTCATCCCCCTCTCCCAAGCTCAGCGGACTCACCCGTGAGGTAGGGCTGTCAGGGCTACGGGAGGAAAGGGCTCTGGGAGGGCCCGTGGCCTTCGGGCCATGGCTGTAGCTACACCCAGACTCGCACTGGGGACACTGCTCACTGCCCTTTTCCTCTCCCAAGGTGTGCATCTCCTTCGACCAGGCCGACCTGACCATCCAGCTGCCAGATGGACACTCATTCAAGTTCCCCAACCGCCTCAACCTGGAGGCCATCAATTACCTGACAGCTGAAGGTGACTTCATGATCAAGTGTGTGGCCTTTGATTGAAGCCAGCCAAACCATAGCACCCAATAAAGGCAGCTGCCTCTTCCCCCTGAACCGGCCTCGTGTGTGTGTGTGTGTGTGTGTGTGTGTGTGTGTGTGTGAGAGAGGGCATGTTCCACTAACCCCCCCAGGCTCTGCCCCTTTCTTCCATCCACTGCCTTGATGCACACCTGCTAAGTGCCAGGGACATCTGAGTCCCCTGGGCCGAGAAGAGAGCTTCGTACATAGTAGGAGACTTGGTGACACACAGCTCCCAACCCTAGTGGGCCCCAGCACACAGTAGGTGCTCAAAAGATGAATAAATGAAACCAGGGGGAAAGAGGCAAGGACAGACTGATTCATGCCATGGTGTCTGGGGCAGCACAGAGAAGGGTAACTGGGCCCCTCATTTGTTCTCATGAGCTCGAAAGAGCTGGTTCAGACAGTGGTGAGGGCGACAGCTGTGTGGCCTTGTGTGCATTAACTGACCTGAGCCTTGGTTAATCATGTATGTGTGTGTGTGTGGGGGGGGGGGGGCGGTTAGCACATAACCAGTTGTGAGGATTAAGAGAAATGTGTGAAAGAGGTGAAGATTAGTGCAAGGCCCATGGTAAACAGTGGATTCTCACCCCCACTGCACTCAAGGCTCTGAGTGGCAATGTGATGCCCTGGTCTGTACCACACCCAGCTGAGCTTGGCAAATCTCACTCCCCAGAACAGCCAGCAGCAGCTGTGGGGCCCTGGGTAGGTCTTGTCTGTCTCCAGCCTTCGTTTCCTCACCTATAAAATGGGGGTTATTACTCACACCTGGGCCCTTTTGGGTGGAAGATTCCCACCTCGGCGGGTCCCCTAGGAAGCACATTTCTATGAGAGGGCCAGGAAGGAAGGAGCGCACATGCTGGGCCTCCTAAGAGCCACACCCAATCTCCAGGCTCTCCTGAGTCACCCAAGTGGCCACCCAGAAACAGCTTTGGAAATCTGGTTATGGGAGGGCGCCCTCTGCTGGACATTGGAGAAAGTGTCCCCTCAACTGCCTTTCTCTGGTCCTGAGAGTTCACTCCCATTGATTCTCCCTAAACTGGCTGAACACCCACAATACACCAGAACTGGGACTACATGGAGCCAGAGGAAAGCCCTGGGACAGGTAAGCAGAGAGACCACTACCTATGAAGGAAGGAAACTGGGCTGGGGTCTAACCTGTGTTCAAACCCCAGCTCCATCACCGTTTGCCCTCAGATCAGTTACTGAACGTCTCTGAACCTGTTTCCTCATCTATCAAATTGCATTGATACTAGTATCTGCCCTATGGGGTTGTTGCAAGGATTTGCTGAGATAAGGTACAGAATGTATGGGGTGTGGCACATAGTAAGGACTCTGTAAATGTTGGTTTCCTTCACCTCTTTTTTTTTTTAAATAAATTTTATTGATTTTTTACAGAGAGGAAGGGAGAGGGATAGAGAATTAGAAACATCGATGAGAGAGAAACATCAATCAGCTGCCTCCTGCATACCCCCCACTGGAGATGTGCCCACAACCAAGGTACATGCTCTTGACCGGAATCGAACCTGGGACCTTTCAGTCCACAGGCTGATGCTCTATCCACTGAGCCAAACCGGTTTCGGTCACCTCTTTTTAAAAAAAATATATTTGTATGGATTTCAGAGAGGAAGGGAGAGGGAGAGAGATAGAAACATCAATGATGAGAGAGAATCATTGATTGGCTGCCTCCTGCATGCCCCTTGCTGGGGATCAAGCCCGCAACCCGGGCATGTGCCCCTGACTGGATTCACCTCTTTTAAGACTCATTGTGCATCAAGAGCCTATGAAACTCGGTCCAGAAAAATTAAGAACTCTGCCCTTAGACCACCTGGGCGCCACCCTCGGCACTTGATCTTCTTGCCTTGGGCAAGTGACTGTACCTCTCTGGGCCTCACTAAAATGAGGCTCATGCCTCAAAAGAGATAATTGTGTAAGGAGCTAAATAAATAGCAAAATTCCTTTTGCTCATTATCTTCATCAGCACTTCTACTGAGAGAATGTGCCATCTCTTGCTATGCCTGGCACACAATAGGTGTTCAAGAAACATCAAAATATCAAAAATAATCCCCAGAAGGTGGTGGGTGTTTTAGACTGTGAGCTGCAGTAAAAGGCTCTCAAGTTTTTGGAATCTGGATGGGATTGCCAGTCCCTCGTTTCCTTAGCTCGGGCAAGAGGGCCTGAAGCTCCCTAGGAAGAGTTTGGAGCAAAAGCACCTGCCAGAGATGGCGGACTTCACTCTGCATTGGGAGCTTTGGTGGCTGAGGCCTTGCTGAGCCCCACGTGGGCCAGCAGCTCAGGCTGGGTGGGCTGCAAAGGCCAACTGCACAGTTCCCCACACGAGGTCCCGCACAGAGTAGCAGTGTAACCCCGGACAAGTCACTTCCCTCTCTGAGATAATACTGTAGTATCGTTCCTTTCTCTCTCTCTTTTTAAAAATGTTTTTTATTGATTTCAGAGAGGAAGGGAGAGGGAGAGAGAGAGAGAAACATCAATGATGAGAGAGAATCATTGATCAGTTGCCTCCTGCACGGCCCACACTGGGGATTGAGCCGCAACCTGGGCATGTGCCCTGACTGGGGGGAATTGAACTGTGACCTTCTGGTTCATAGGTCGACGCTCAACCACTGAGCCAAGCTGGCCGGGCTCGTTCCCTTCTCTGTGTGCCTGGCATTCAACCGGCACTCAGAGTGCTTACTTGCTCTCTGGGATCCATTCACTTATCAAAGGAGAGGGATGGGTCCTAAGAGTCTTTTTTTTTTTAAGAGTCATCTTTTATATATATATATATATATACATATATATATATATATTATATATTTTTTACAGAGAGGAGAGAGAGGGATAGTGAGTTAGAAACATCGATGAGAGAGAAACATCGATCAGCTGCCTCTTGCACACCCCCTACTGGGGATGTGCCCGCAACCAAGGTACATGCCCTTGACTGGAATCGAACCTGGGACCTTTCAGTCCGAAGGCCGCCGCTCTATCCACTGAGCCAAACCGGTTACGGCCTAAGAGTCTTTTAATGCTTCTTATATCCCCAGTCTCAGCTGTTCTGGGGTCACCACCTCTGGGAAGCACTCCACAACGGAGGAGCCAACCGTGAACTCCTGCAGTCTGTAGGACCACCCAGCACAGATGCCTTGAGAATGGAGTGCTACCCTAAGAATTAAAGGGGCCCTTCAAAGTAAGAGGTCAAGCCGAAACCGGTATGGCTCAGTGGATAGAGCGTCGTCCTGCGGACTGAAAGGTCTCAGGTTCGATTCCGGTCAAGGGCATGTACCTTGGTTGCGGGCACATCCCCAGTAGGGGGTGTGTAGGAGGCAGCTGATCGATGTTTCTCTCTCATCGATGTTTCTAACTCTCTATCCCTCTCCCTTCCTCTCTGTAAAAAATTAATAAAATATATTTTTTAAAAAAACACAAAGTGAGAGGCCAACAAGCATTTACTTGAGACCAGTAAGGATAGTTATTAAGGAATCATTAATGCAGACAAAAGCCCAAACAATCACTCTGATTAGGAGACAAAGGCAAGTGGTATTTATGAGACAGGGAAGGGGGACAATCATATCATAGAAGGAAGGCATTTCTATCGGTGCAGATAACAACATAGTGATGTGAATGCTAAACAATGTTTTAAATTTTCCGTCCAGTAGTCATCATTCCATTAGTCACCATATCTGCTTTCTTATTATCTCTGCAAACAGTTCTTAGGGAAACAAGGTGGCTGAGGCCCTGTCTAGAGGTTCCTTTGCCCTGTTTTTTACTTTCCAAAGATTTGAGGCATAATCTGGGATGGCGGCTCTGGCTCCATTTTAAAGTGGCTCCATTTATATTATTGTTTACAGGGAGATTCAGGCATGTAATCCCAGTTACTAAAATTCCCCTTCAGGTGTTGTTTTAGTGAATTGCTTTAACCACCGTGCCTTCATTTCCAGTAGAGGGTTAGTTATGACACCCGTACTCCATACTTGGAGAAACTGAGGCATAGAGAGGGGAGACGGCTTGTATAGTAAACGTGTGGCATGATTATGTTATACACGTGTTACATAACTCATTTAGTCCTCACAATCATGTTCTCAAAGTTTGGTACGTGGACCAGCAACATCAGCTGGTGAAGTGTTAGAAATGCAAATTCTGGGGGTCACTCCTGACCTGCTGAATCAGAAACTCTGGAGTGGGGCCAAGGGATCTGGGTTTCAGCAACCCCCACTCCCACCCCAGGAGATTCTGGTGCACACCAAAGTTGGAAAACCACTGCCTTACAGTAACACTACAAAGTTCGCTATAATTATCCCCATTTTACAAACGGCAGTTCAGGCACAGCAAAGGCAACTGGTCCAGCACCCACAGTTGTAATTGGGATACCAGGTTTCTAATCCAGGTAGTTTACGTCCAGAAACGTGATCTTGGAGAGCACCCGCAAGTGAACATCAGAATCAAAAGCAAGATCAGGCCCGTCTGGTGTGGCTCAGTGGCTGAGCATTCACCCATGAACCAGGTTTGATTCTTGGTCAGGGCACATGTCTGGGTTGCGGCTCTATCCCCAGTAGGGAGCGTTTAGTTCTCCCCTTCTCCCTTCCTCTCTGAAATCAATAAGCCCTAGCGAGTTTGGCTCAGTGGATAGAGCGTAAGCCTAAGGACTGAAGGGTCCCAGGTTCGATTCCGGTCAGGGGCACATGCCTGGGTTGGGGGGCTCGATCCCCAGTAGGGGGTGTGCAGGAGGCAGCCGATCATGATTCTCTCTCATCATTGATATTTCCATCTCTCTCTCCCTCTCCCTTCCTCTCTGAAATCAATAAAAAAATATAAAAATAAATAAAAACACTAAAAGCAAAAAAAAAAAGGATCAGCAATCTTTGGTCATTCACTAATAACTCCATATTGAGGACCTACTCCGCGTCAGGTACCGTGCTTGTCTAGAAGGAATGGGGCTGGGAGTCGCCGGGCAGATTTCTGCTAGTTACACGCAGAAGGGAGGAGTGGGGAGACCGGCTGGGGCGGTCCCTTTAAGAGACAAGCTCTGGTGAATGGAACCGCGGAGCGTCGTTGCGAGGCGCGCCCGGAAGGCTGAGGACGCTACACCGGAAGTGTCTTAGGGAGCGGGAGCCGCACGCCCAGGCCTCACAGTTATGGGCCGCAACAAGAAGAAGAAGCGAGACGGCGACAACCGGCGGCCGCGGCTCGTTCTCAGCTTCGACGAGGAGAAGCGGCGGTGAGTGCTAAGCGGTCCGCATCCCCTCCGGCTGCCGGGCAAGGCCTACGCCATCCCCGCGCCGCGCACGCTCACGCCCAGGGCCCTTCCGGCCCCGCCCTCGCGGCGTGCTCCGCGGCTCCCCGGGGACGCTCTACAGCGGAATGGAAGCGGCCGCTCTCGGCCCCCGGCCTGAGGAATGGAACCGCTCGCCCCGCCCTCCCTTCGCTCTCCTCCGCGCCCCAAACCACTGAGCTTCTTTTGTGTGCGGAGGGAGGGGGGTTCCGAGAGCCGAGAGTTCGGGTTTCAAAGCAATGGCTTCGACCTCCCTAGCCCAGCCGGCCGCCCCGTATGCAGTGCTCTCAAATGTTGAAGATAAACGATAAACGAATGAAACGAGTGGCTTAAGTTCATTTTATTCTCTCACCAGACATGTACTCCTACATGTGTGTGCCACCTTAGCGTAGGGTAGTGTGTCATCGAAAAACCTAGTGTTGGGGCCCGGAATAGATGGGAATGGTGCAGTCAGTACTACAGAGGCGAGGAGGGGCTGAGGTCGGATAGATGGAGGGAGAGAAACGCTGGGGCACCCACAGGCCCTACACAGATGGATGGGTCCAAGGAACAACTGCCCTGGAAATGCGGTGTTGGTCCAGCAGAAAGTGTAGAGGTCTGAGTAAGGGTGGCCTTGAAAGTCCTGCTAGAAGTGGTTTGATTCACTGGGGAATGGGATTTGGCAGTATAGACGGGGCCCCACCTGTTTAGGTTCAAAGGCCCACAACCTACGCCCATCACCTGTCTCTTGAAGCTGAAAGCCCTGGAGGGTAGTGGGTAGGAAGAGGCACCATCTCCTTCTTTTTCATACCTTACACTCTGTGACCTTGGGCAAGTAACCCTGTCTCTCTGTGCCTCAATGACCCCATCTGTAAAACAGGGATTGGTACCCACTACACAGGTAGTTGTGAGGATTACATGAGTTGACAGGTACATTTTTGGGATGGTGCCATTTCGCTGTTTTTGGAGTGAGCCTCTCTTCCTTGTGGCTCCTGATTCTCCCCGGCCTCTTTCCTGTAGGGAGTACCTGACAGGCTTCCACAAGCGGAAGGTGGAGCGAAAGAAGGCAGCCATAGAGGAGATCAAGCAGCGGCTCAAGAAGGAGCAGAAGAAGCTCCGGGAGGAGGTGCAGAGGGGAGGGCGGGAGAGTCTCTCACCCCAGGGGACCCGCAGCCTTGGATGGCCTGAATGGGGCATCTACAGGGATGAGGGGAGGTGTGAGCAGGCCTGGGAAGCAGTTTGTACAGGTAGAGACACCGTGGGCCCAGGTCTGGGGAAGGTTTAGGATGGATTCTCCCGGTCTTTCACTCACCCTGGAGGTGAGCAATGCCCCTGCCTGAGGTGGGGCTGAACAGCCATCATACTCACTGTGTCCCCCTCCCTTTTGGTTTCAGCGCCACCAAGAATACCTGAAAATGCTGGCAGAGAGAGAGGAGGCACTGGGTAAGGCCCACCCTTGGCCTGACCTGGAGAATAGCCAACAGGCCCGGGTTTATTAATCCCTTGATGGGTGGGAGGTTAGGGGTGTAAGGCTGCACAGAAGCTGACTTCCTTAACTCTGAGGGTCTTGGTGATGACCCCGGGGACAGGAGTGGTCCTTGGGTACCTCAATATCTGAGTGGCTCAGAGACAAGGAGGAGACCCAACCTCTTGGTAAACCGATTCTGAGCCGACAGCCCAGTGTCTGAGGCCTGGAGGGACTGGGGATAGAGGGAAAGGACAGCAGCAGCTCCTGGTGTCACACTGGGCTTGTCTTAGGTGGGAACCATGTGGTCTGGGGGTTTCCTGGAACACAAAAGGAGGAGTTGGATAACTTATAGCATTTGTTGGCAGGCCAGGCTCTGGAGCCAGTGACCTCCCAGACACTCTCCCATAGAGTAGAGGGGGCCATTGCACTCCAGGACTGGGCGGGGCTGGGGCCTGGTTACTTATGCCCTCGTGTTGAGGCCCAGTTCTGTGCTCACCCTGAACAGAGGAGGCGGACGAACTGGACCGGCTGGTGACGGCAAAGACAGAGTCAGTGCAGTATGACCACCCCAACCACACAGTCACCGTGACCACCATCAGTGACCTGGACCTCTCAGGGGCCCGGCTGCTCGGATTGCCCCCGCCTGATGTGAGTGTCACTCCCAGCCCTGGTCCATGTCATGGAGATTCCAGTGCAAAGGGTTCTTTCCCTTCTGGGCCTAGACACAGTCCTGGAGTCGGGGGCTTCAGAGGCTAAGTCCACCCCTGAGTGGCTTCGGGAGCTTGGGCTTCTCTTTGCTTTGCCTCTTCCTTTCATCAGTAAATTGAGGTTCGCTAATGGTAGCACCTGCCTTGTGGGACTTCTGTGAGGTTAAAAGTGGTGAACCCACGAGAAGCACTTAAGATAGCTGTTTACTGTGGTCACTCGCATTGCATGGTAAGCAGCAATAATAACACGGCACATCTGTGTGCACTGACAGTGAGTTTTCAACCTTTGGGGTGTGAGTTATTAGCAGGTTTCTAATAGCACTAAGAGAGAGAGAGAGAGAGAGAAGCGGGGGG
The DNA here is from genome assembly GCF_027574615.1 of Eptesicus fuscus. Classification (NCBI taxonomy): domain Eukaryota; kingdom Metazoa; phylum Chordata; class Mammalia; order Chiroptera; family Vespertilionidae; genus Eptesicus; species Eptesicus fuscus. The sequence continues at coordinate 101,063,971 of NC_072479.1, forward strand.
CGGGGAGAGAAAGAAGTAGCCCTGGCCGGGGTAGCTCAGTTGGTTGCGGCGTTGTCCCATACACCAGAAGGTTGCCGATTTGATTCCAGGTCAAGGCACAGACCTAGGCTGCACGTTTGTTCTCAGTCGGGCAACTGTTGATGTTTCTCACATTGATGATGTCTCTCTCTTTCTTTCCCATCCTCTCTCTCTAAAATCAATAAACACATCCTTGGGTGAGGATTTAAAAAAAAAAAGAAAGAAATAGAATAGAATTATCATTGAATATCAGAAAGCATCTCAGTAAGTTAGTTGCAGTTAGAGTCTGTCTGTCCGGGTTGTGTAGGAATTTGTATACACGTATATACAGTCACAAGGTAAACCACATTTTCTATCATGGGTTACAGTGTGCTTAAGTCCTGGAGCCACTGCCTTACCACGTGTTATTATCCACCTTCTATTTTGTGCTCCACCTTCTGAAAGGTCCAATGCAAAGACAAGTTTTGTCCCCGTTTTAGAGTTCTTCCATCTGTGAGTGTTGCGTGCCCACTGGAAACTGAGGCAGCAGAGGACTCTGAAATACAGCTCTCCCTTGCGTGATTCCCGCTCCAGGGCATACAGAGCCTTCCCTGAGTCCCAGCCCAGGCCTGGGATGTGGCGAATCGTGCCCCCACTCGATAGAGCCATGGTTGCCTGGCCTTCCAGTCCACTGCTCTCTGTGACAATCTTTGTCCTATGCTTCTTTAGCCAGGGGCCGGGCCTGGGTCTGAGGAGGAGGTGTCATCGATGGAGAAGCCGACCAAAGCCTTACCCAGGAAGTCCAGAGAGCCCCTGCTGTCCCAGCGGTGAGCCTGGCCTGTCCTCCCCTATGAGCCTGCTCTGCATGGCTGCCCTGGTGACCTGGCCTGCAGAGCCACCTCCCGCTGGCTTGCGGGGAGTGCTGTGGGTGGGGCAGGTATGGGGTCTCATGTGGTCCTCAGCTTCTCCTCATTGTCCCCCACCCCACCCAAAGAACGGCCGACCCTGGAAGCCCTTCGTACCTGGGGTAAAGACCTTTCTCTCTCTGAGCTAAGGAGCTGGCTGGCCCTTTGCGGTCAGAGCAGGCTGCCTTAGGAATGGATTTGGTTTGGTACTCCTGATATTGTGGTCTTGTCCTCACTTCCCCTTCATGAGCTGGGCTGTCAGTCAACCTCAACACAACCTTTCACTTACGCCCTGTTCCCCAAAGTAAACACAACCTTTCACTTATGCCCTGTTCCCCTAGCCTCACTAGCATCCCACTCTCCCACAGGATCTCCTCTCTCACGGCATCACTGCATGCACACAATCGCAAAAAAGTCAAGAAGAAACATCCGCGACGAGCCCAGGACTCCACCAAGAAGCCCCCGAGTGCCACTCGGACCAGCAAGACCCAGCGCCGCCGGCTGACCGGCAAAGCCCGGCACAGTGGAGAGTGAGCCCGAGAACCAGGCCAGGCCCCAGCCTGGGCTGCAAGGATCGGTCCCGCCTCTGCTTGGCTGTCCCCGTAACCCAGCCTGCACTGACACCGGGGGCTTTTACCCCAGAAGAAGCAGGCAGCTGAGAGCTGGCCTCCCTCAGGAGGAACCTTCTGAGCCACATTTGGAGCATCTTCCTAAATGTATACAGCACTGGGCCTTCCTCAGGTTTTTGAAACTAAGTGCACTGTGGTTTGTCCTTGGCCCCAATGCCATGCACCAAGGGTAGGCTTCTGGGTTGGTGGGCGTGGTCAGAGTTGGGTCCATCCTCACCCTCCAGCACTTTCCCCTGTGGGTGTGAAGAGGCAGCGTCAGGTCTAGGCCCCCTAAGCAGGGGTGCAGACCAGCATAACCACTGGTGGAATCCGGAGTCCACCTGCTGCCCTGAAGAGCGGGCAGCTGGGTGGGTGAGCAGTTCCAGGCTTGCCCTTTACTAGCTGAGACTTGCAGTCTGTCCCTTCTTGGTCTTCGTCTCCGAAGTAGAAATTGAAATGGTGGAAGCAGATGACTCTTGGAGCATCCCCCACCCCCAAACAGGCAGCTTCTCAGGTGCTAGGAGTGAATAACCTTTTTAATGAAAATGCATCTTGTCTGAAAGTGTGTCCCTTTCCGAGCAGACCCCTCGGGAGTCCAGCTGGTGTGGTGCGGGTCTTCACACTCCTTCCAGGCCTTCAGATTTGGCTTCCCAGCTGCTGAACACCACCCTTGTCCCTGCTTGTTAGTGACCCCTCACTTACTCTGCTGTTCCCTGACCAAGAAGGTGGAGCACAACCAGAGCACTGTTCTGGAGCATCATTGACTCCCCCCTTGCCACTTACTGGTTCCTATGATTCTGAGCGGGGCACAGGGATTTTGAGTTTACCCTGGTCAGGGCCCTAACACTAGGACTGAAAGGGAGTAGATGTGCTCTCATCCCCAGTGAAGTTCATGACTAGTGAGAGATGGTCACGGTGACAGGAGAGTGCCCTGATGGGAGCACAGCTGCAGTGTCTGTGAAGTCTGTGGGGCAGGCCATCCCCCCCACTCATCCCAGGGAAGGCGTTCCAGGCGCAGCCCCACCCCACCATTGGGCAGGCTCAGGAACAGTGGCTCTGTTAGGCTGCACCTGGGGGTGGGCAGGTGCTTTCCCATGCCGCCATCAACACCTATCTGGTGATATCTGATGCAGTTCTGAAGGCCACACCTGGGCATGGGAACGCACAGCTCAGGGCTTCTGGCCAGGAGGCCTCGTGACCTGCTGCTCAGCTCCTTCCACCTGCTCCTCTTGTTGCCTTCTGGTTGTCCCCTCCTGTGCTTGGGTCAGGTGACTCAATCCCATTTGGTTGCCTCCGTCCAGGGCAGAGCCTGCTACCAGGCTCAAGTCTGTTCTGGTGCTCAACCCAAGATAGCCGAATGTGACCCCAGCCCTCACAGGCCCTGTGAGCAGGAACAGCGAGGCCTGGGGTGTCTGCACGCAGAGTGTGGATTTGAATCTGGGCCCTGCCACTTGACCACTGTCTGAGCTCCTCACTCTGCTAACCTCCCTGGGTCTGTTCCCCTGTAGGAAGATATGAGACACCTACCTCCTAGTGCTGCCCCTAAGGCTAAAATGAGACCCTGCGTATGAACCGGTTCTCTTAGCACAGCGTTCTCCGGTGCGCCTGCAGTGCGTGTGCAGTTCTGACTGCTGAGACATCTGACCTGGGTCTCTTCCCATCCCCAGTGACATGGGGTCGTGTATAACTTATATCTACAATTTGTAAAGTTGGTTAGTATTCTCATCGCTCTTATGTGTGCCACTAGTTCTTCCAGCAGACCAAGGACACTGAGGCATGTGGCTTTGCTAGTCCTAGTATCAGCTGTGGTGCAATCAGAACCCTCTGGAGAACTTGTCTTATTTCGGGAGCTCCTCTCTCCATGCTTACCTTTGGTTCTTTACCCCCATCTCTTGGGCCCTGTGGGTAGAAGCCTCTAGCAGCTTTATCAAGTCATGAGTCTCTAAAGGGGTCAGTAAAAGCAAGACTGGCCGCTTTGGATCACTACTGTGCAAGGTAACCACGGGCTGGAGCCAGCCCTGATGACCCTTTTAGAGACTCGTGCCTTCCTGTCCCTGCTCCATTGGGCCACACTCCCCTGCATCTCTGTCTTGCCTGCCAAGAGCATGTGATTCTCCACCAGGCCTGTGGGCAAGGAGAGCTGGGATGACCATTTCCACTTGACGGAGAGGAAGCTGAGGCTCAGTGGGGTATAGTGGGAACAGAACCTACCCTGCTTCCCCAGATCTCTGAAGAGGGGTGTCCCAGCCACATGAAATGGCATGAGCAAAGGTGGAGCTAAGCAGAATTCAGAGAGTAGAAAGGGGGATGTGAGGCTGGGAATAAACGGTGACGCTTCCTTGACTGCCACCACTACACCCTTAGCCCTGAGCCATTCCACAGAGGGGGCAACCAGGCAGCTCCAGAACTAGGAAGAATGCTCAGGACGGCCCACCAACCTGCCCCTGACTCTCCTCTCTCCTTTCCACCCCAACCTCTGCGTCTGTCCTCGCAGCTGAAAACTTGCCCAGGTCCTGCGTGCTCACTGCCCCATCTTCTCCAGGTCTTTGCTCAAATGTCACCTCTCTCAGTGGGGCCTTCCCTGACCGTACCAGCCACTTCCACCCTCTCCCTCTTCATTTTTCTCCCTTGTGCTCATCACCAGCCAACACACTCCATATATGCTTATTTATCTAGTTTGTGGTCTGTTTGTCTTCACTGAAGTATAAGCATTACAAAAGCAGGAGATTTGATCTTTTGTTCACTGATCTCTCCTCAGTACACACACTGACAAAAGTAGGGGCTTCATAAGTATTTAATGAATTTGTCAGGAGGGCCACTGTGAGTTGTCTTCAAGTTTTACTGATGGGTGGGAGCTAGAGGGCTGACATCATATCCTGAGCTTCAAACTCGAACTGAGTGCCTACCCTACTCCCACCGTAGGCTCAGAGAGGTCAAGGAACTTTCTCAAGATCACACAGCCAGGGAGTGCTAGAGCCAGATATTGAACACAAGTCTCACTATTTCCTGTTTTGCTTATAGTAATTGGGACCAAGCAGAAAGCTTATTATTCTTGTTATGAAGCTGTATCTTCACCTGTTCCATCCTGGGCCAGAATGACCTGTTCAGAGTCTGTCTCTCCCACTGGTCAGTGGGCTCCTCATCTCAGAAGGAGCCACATTCTATTTATGTTACCATCTCCCCAGTACCCAGCTCAGCATGCTATGCCGGTACATGTGAATGTCTGACTGGATTGTGAGGATGCTCTGTGGACGAAGGTAGAGGCAGACATCCAGGGTTTTAGTCGTGCCTCTGCCTTTTACTAGCTGTGTAACACTGGAAAGTTAGTTAATTTCTCTGATCCTCAGTTGCTATGAAATGAAGATCTTTGTACTTAGTCCTTCACATGATTATGTCTTCATAATTGTGGAGATTTGGACCAGGAGCTGCCACATAGTGCAGAATAAATGTTAGCCTTTTACTAGTAAAAAACGTTTTTATTAATTTTAGAGATAGAGGAAGGGAGAGAGAGACACCTTTCGGACCAACTGAGCCACACTGGCTAGAGCAAAATGTTAGACTTTTTATTTTGTTAAATGTATTCTGTTGATTTCAGAGAGGAAGGGAGAGAGAGATAGAAACATCAATGATGAGAGAGGATCACTGATTGGCTGCAGGGGCAATCCAGCCCACAACCCGAGCCTGTGCCCTGGACGGGAATCAAACCCAGGACCCTTCAGTCCGCAGGCTGATGCCTTAACTGCTGAGCCAAACTAGGTAGGGCGAAGATGTTAGACTTTTTAAAAGGGGAGAGCTGTGCATTGGAGTGAACGTCGCATTAGTGGAAATGTGCATATCGAGGTTGAAAACCCTTGGGTATTTAATTTTATCTTCACAGATAATATTACTACCCATATTTTATAAATTAGAAAACTGAGGCACAGAGAAGTTAAGACTCTAGCCCAAGGTCTAGGCAGAAACCAGGTTAGCGGACTGTGACGGGAATGAACCAAAGGGAAAGAGAGCAGAAGGAGCCATGGAGGATCCAGACCTGGTTGCTCAGGCTTAACGTGCAGTGGGTCCCGCGCTCAGAGGCATCTGGGCACCGCCCGCCTCCGCCCCGCCCCTTGCCCTCGGATTGTCCAATCGCACAGTCTTCATGTAAATAAAGAACCTAGAGAGAGCCTATGAGAGAGCGGCAGAGGCGTGGTCTTCATCCTCCTCCCGGGCAATGTTCTGATTCATTGTTAAAATAAAGAGGCTGTGACCTCCCTACCCAACCCTGGCACCCCCTTGTGCGTGGAAACTCGAGCCGAGGTTAGTTCTGCGCATTGGAAAGGGTGTGGGGGAGGGGGATAAGCGGGAAAAGGTAGAGGAGTGAGGGATATGGGGAGGGACTGGCTGAATGGAGAGAGGTCTAGGGTCCATTCTCAGGGTGGGGCATCCGTGTCCTGGGCAAGTTTTTCCTTGTTATATCCGCATCTAAACTGCATTTCAGAGAAGAATTCTGCCAATTGGTTGCGGGTGGGGAGGAGGAAGCGGGAGCAGTGAGGGGGACATGGAGTAGAGTGCTCTACATCCGCCCCCAGGGAAATGAGCAGCGGTCTCCATCCCAGAAGATACTCCTTTATGTGGTCAAACTGGGAAAGAACTGCGCAGGCTGGGCGGGACCAATTCACTCCTGGTCTACCGCGGGAGCTGGGAGCAGTGATGCTGGGAGAAGAACCCAGAGAGGATCTGAGACCCCACCGAGGGGTCAGTGGGTGCCCCCTCCCCCAAGACTGTGCCCTGCTGCCTCCCAGGTCTGATGATGGAGGAGCCAAGAACCTTCGCCCTGGCTGCCCCTGCGGAGGACATGAAATTCCCCAGCTCTGGGGTGAGATTGGCAAGGAAGGCCTGATCCCCTGGGATGCTGTGGAGGAAATTCTCCAGGTGAGGAAAGGTACGGGCAGTGACTTGAGGTACCGTAAGGGGCAGGTGTGTTTGGGAATATGGATTCCTCTCGCCCTCCCCCCCTCCTGGGGCTCTGTGTGGGTTAGGAGGGCATCTTCAAGTCACTCTTCTGTTGGGGCTCCCCCACCCCTCCCCGCAGGGCATGACAATGGAGCTGTCAGTGGCACAGAAGGGACAGCCATAGGCACAAGTCAGAACACTAGGGTTTCTCTCTGGCCAGGCTGCCACAAACTTGCTGTGTGACTTCAGGTTGTTCACAACTTTGTCCTCAACTCTGAAAAGACCTGGCTGGCCTTTTGCCTCCCAGTATTTCCCAAAGGACCTGTGTGAGTTGGCAGTGTGATCCAGAGTCCCTCACTTCCACCGCCTTGTGTGTGTGTTTGGAGGGAGCGGGGAGGAGGAGGTACACAGACCTGGTTTTGAATCCAGTTCAGCCACTGGGGCCTTGCAAGTTATGGAACCTCGGTTAGCCTTCCTTGCTTCATCTGAAACTGACATTAATTTTATCCACAATGCAGGATAATTGTAAGGCAAGGGCACTCCAACTTTGGGGTGCATGAGCGCCCTAGGAGACTTGTTTAAAATGCACACCCCTAGCCTCACCTCCAGAGAGATTCTGAGTAGGCAGATCTGGGGAGGGAACTGGGAATATGCATTTTATAAACAGCTCTACTGAGTCTAGCAGGGTCCTCGGAACACACTTGGAGCAACACTGCAGTAATGACTAGGAAGTACATGTCAAGTGTTTGGCAGAGTGCCTGGTGCTTAGTAGGTGCTTAATGAGTGTTTGTTGAGTGAATAAATGAACAGATGAATACATAGATGAATAACCTTATTTCTTTGGTCTTTGTCCAGGGGCAAGCTGGGCCTGGGGTCCAGGTACTACTAGCCAGTCACCTGGTTCTCGCCTCCCTGCTCCATTCTTCCCGGGCCCACCAGTGGATTGCAGGAGCTGCCCTGGCCTGACTCACCCAGTATGGAAGGGGAGGCTGGGAATGCCCCCTGCGAACACTGTGAGGCCAATGTGCTTGCCCAGAGCTGCTGTCAAAACTGCTTCCACCCTGAGGAGGCCTACAGAGCAAGGCACCAGGTGGGCTGGCGTTCCTGAGTGGTCGGGTGGGGCAGTCCGTGATGGACGGGCTGGGGCCTGACTGAGACACTCACTTGCCATTGAACCCAGACACCGGCTTTCCTCCTGGGCAGAGCCTCAGTTTTTCCATCTGTTCAATGAAGTAGTGGGACCATGTGAATGTTTCCCAAATGCCAGTCATTCTCCCGACTTTATGGGTTTGTGTGTTGTTGTTGTTTTGCCATTGCCTCATGTAATCTATTACATACCTTATTCTTTAAACCAACTCCCTTTTTCCACTTACACTAAAGCCGAACTTTCACCACCAGATAGAAAACTAGGATCATATCCTTTATATAAAAGGTTAAAAAGAAGGGAAGAGAAAGAGAAAAAACAGAAGTGTCGTTAAATTCTAACTAGAGAATTTGTTGGCCGAAGGTTCTGAACCTGAGTCCTGCTGTCTGTTAAAAAGGGAGGTTGGGGGAAAAGGGGGAGATTGGCAGGTGTTAGAGAGATGTTACAGATACCCCAGCAGCCACTGCAAAGTTCTCCTTGAAGGTGTTGAAGGAGTGAAGCATTTTCTCACTTTGGGATCCATATGGTCTTGGGCCAAGTCTCTGTACACATAACCCCAGAGCTCCTGGTACACACGCTGTGAGAAGTGTGGGACCGTGACTCTCCCTGGGCCCTTCAGCTTTGGTCCATCATGGCCCTGTCATTCCCAGAGGGTCCCGAGGCTCCTCGTAAGCCTGGCAGCCAGCACCATGCAGGGGGTTAGGCTCCAAAGTGACCCCTATCAGTGAGTCATTGTTCCGCTCTGGAGCCACACAGCCAGCCTTCCAGTGCCAGGTTTGCATTTCCCCGCCGTGTGACCTTGGGTCATTTACCCTCTGGCTTCACTCTCCTAAAGAGTAAAGGCAACAAGGCTTCTCACTCAGGGCATCTGGCACTGCTTAGCCTCAGTCACATGTGGCTAATTCAATACGCCTTAGTTTCCTCTCCCGCCTTCCTGATCAGGCAGACAAACCTGGGAGATTCCTTTTTGCTCGTCCTGATACCTGTAATAACAGCTTCCTTCCCCCCAAGTTCAGGGAGCATATGCCTGAAAGCTCAGTGAGTCCATCTCCCATGCAAATCACCTCTCCCAATGGGTGGAGAGATGGCAAGTCGGGAACAGAAGACATTTTGATTCAGACAGGCTTGGGTTCTAGTGTTAGTCCCACCACTTCCAGGCTGAGATGGGCCAGTTCACATGTTCACACATATTGAATGGGTGCAAACATGTGCCAGGCATTATGCTAGATGTTGGGGAAACAGTGATTAACACAGACACTGTCCCTGGTTCATGGGGCTTGATAACTAGCAAGAGAAATGAAAACTAACTAATCATGCAAAGAATTATGGTTGTTGTAAAGGTTGTAAGGAATAGCAAGTGGCATGAGGATCAATGGTTGGTTTCTCCAAGGAAATGATATTTCAGCTGCTTGGTAAAGGCTATGTGGGGACATTGGCCAGTGAAGTTGGGGGAAGAGGAGAGGGAGGGAACAGTAGGTGCAAAGGCCCTGAGGCAGAAAGGAGGAGGCACATTGGAGGATGGAGAGAGGCCACCAAAACGGGGAGGCACAGGAACTCCAGGGCAGTGCTGGAAAATGAGGTGGGGGCTGGTGTCCCCGGGCTTCCTGGCTCCTTATAGACATGCTGACTTTCAACTTTTTCCTGAGAGGCATGGGAGCCACTGAAGATTTTAAATGGGAGTGATGTGATCAGATTTGCATTTTCCAAAGTCACTTTGACTGCAGGACAGAGAATGGAGTGCAAGGAGTGAGAGTAAATCAAGGTGACCCTTGAGGAAAAGGTGTTACTCCTGCCAAAGATGATGGAGACTTTGAGATGGAGAGAAATAGACACATTTCAGAACTAATTGAACAGAGGAATCTAAAGGATTTGGTACCTGAGGAACATGGAGGGGTGAAACATGGCTGACTTCTAAGTTATTTCCTGAGGCAGGTACTTGGGATAGGAAATCCATCGGGAGTGGTTTGGGGTGGTGAGTGAGAGTTGCCTGTGGCCACACTGTAGATGAGGGAAGGTACTGAGTTATGGAGCTGAGGAGCCAGGCCTCAATGGGAGATAAAGGCTCTCGAATCATCAGGATCTGACACTGATGAAAGTCTTGCTCATGGATAAGTGGTTCAAACATGTAGAGTCACAAAATCTGTGTTTAAGAAGCATCCCCAAGCCTGGATGGGATTGTGTGGGGCCCAGCTGGAGCCTTAGTTGACCTGGGCTCCAACTCTTCCCTGGGGCCTGGAAAGATATCTCTTGGGGGTGGAACTAGTTCTGACATCTTTACCGCCTTGGAATATGCAGGAATGGCCAGGTCCCTCCCCAAAGCTTGTGCTGGCTCCCCTGGGATCCCAGCTCTGGATATGCCTCTACTCTGTTCTCAGCTGAGTCCCACAGGCCAGGGGAGGGCTTATCCCTGGAAATCACACGGCCTTGACTAGGTCATGGCCAGGTTCTGGAGGGAGGGAGGGAGCCTCGGTGGGAGGGTCGTGCTGTGTGCCAGGTACTGCACATCCCTTTTTAATGTATTTGTTCCCATGTGTGTTTAACATTCTATCGATTCAACACTAATAAAATTCTATTTCATCTTTATACGTTACCTATTATATTTAAGATGTACAGACTAGACACTGTTCTAAGCCCCTTACAAATATTAACTCCTTTCATTCTCATAACACCCCTAGGAGGTGGGTCTTCTCATTATCCTGGTTTTATAGATGAGAAAACCAGGCTCAGAGAGGGGAAGCCACAGGGCTGAGGTCACTAGCTGGGAAGTGGAGGTGCCAGGATTGGGCTTGATGTCTGTCTGAGGCCAGAGCCTGTGCTGACCCGCCAGACAGGAAATCAGAGCCAGGGACTGGAGCTGGGCTGCTCAAGTGGGTGATGGGTATGATGGGGGCTGGGGGTGAGAGCAGGAAGGAGGTGCCATGACTGGCTGGGGTCTTATTGGGCTCAGCTGGGCTGGGACCCCTTGGCAATGCCCAGCAAGCTGCTCCCGCCTCATTCATGCTGCGAGGTCCCTGGGGTGGCCCAGGCGCCAGGCCGGGCTGTGGATCTGACACCTCCCGCTACGAGCTCTGATCAGAATCTGGCTCCAAGGCAGGGGGCGAAACTGAACCCAGACGGGCTCCTCTGGCTTGGATGGCATGGCAGACACCCTCGCCCCACTCCTTGGCCTTGCCTAGGACCTGCCAGGGGCCACCTTCTTGGAACCCAGAGAGTCTGTGCCCACCTCGGGGTTGTGTCCAAGCTGTGGCCTCAGCCCTGAGCTCTGGGCTCCAGGGTCCCCAGGGAGCCCATGCCCAGGCCCCCGCCCTGCCAGCTCTCAGGTGAGCTGTGGGGATCAGGTTCCTGTGGTTTCATGTCCTGCATTGTTCTTGGCTGGGCCCCGGCTTATGAAACAGTAATGAGGGGCCCCTGCTCCCGCAGTCGGCCCCTCTAAGGTTTCTGCTGCCTCGGCCGCCGCCGCCACGGCCCAGAGTCGGGGCCTGGGAGGGCCGCAGCGTGGGGGCCTGAGCCGGAGCCCCCCGGGGACGAGGGTGCTGACAGCCGACAGCCGCCACCGCCGGAGCCCGCCGTCCAGGTAACCCGAGAGGAGGCGGGGTGCAGGGTGCTGTGGCCGCTGTCTCCCACCACCAGGGGAGGGCCCTGCCACCCCAGGAGGTGGGGAGGAATGGGGGGGCCTTCCCAGAGGTGAGCAGCCGTTCCCCCTGGGTGAGCCCAACGCCAGCCATCACAGGTGTGGCTCAGTGAGGGCGGAGGGAGCGAGAAGCCAGCAGTCAGCTCAGGGCCTCGCCTCCACCCCAGGGCCCCCTGCCCTCCTTCAGTGGGGCACATCTCTCCTCTGAGGCCTTCTTCCCCATCTCCTCCCTCAGACAGCCTCTTCCTCCCTCCCGCTGCAGGCTAGCTTAACCCTTTCTCCTCACCCTCCTTCCTCCTCCTGTTCTGGCTACAGAACGCTTTGGTTCCTTCTGTGCACTTCATGTCCTCAGGCACACACACCTACATATGTGCCAACACATGTAAAGGAACTTGCATGCACTTATGCAAACATGCACTAGTGTACCCCCCGGCCTTGCATACACATGCACGCACGTGTGCACAGTTGCACACACACAGGCCTCTAAACGCCCACATACCTGTACATACGTGTGCATACACACACTGTACCTCGGCCTGCCCTCAGCCTGGATCCCCAGGGGCGCTTCCAGCCTGATGGACAGCTCTCCTGGGAAGTCTGAGATCCTAGGAGGAGATGCCTGGAGACTTCCACAACGCCTGGTGGGGGGAGGGGCCGCGCAGGGGGAGGGGAGCCCCCACGTGGGCCATGAGGTGCCTCCTCTCTGCAACTCTGTCTCAGGAGCCCGGGAGCCCTCCAGGTGCAGAGGCACCCTACTGCGACCTGCCCTGCCGCCCGGCTGCATCTGAGGACCCGCACAGAGCCTCAGCCTCTGGGTGCCAGTCTGTGGTGGGCCTCGGCCTTGAGCCAGAGTCCGAGAGGTGGGTAGAGCTCCAGGGCCTAGGGAGGGGCTCCCTGGGGTAGCCTTCACTTACCCCACCCCACACCCCTTCACAATGGCAGCGTCTGTCTATGATGGCTGCTGGCGTGGGTCACATGGTCACTCCATAAACAGCTGGGCACACGGGCATGTTCCTGGGGCCCTAGCTCAGTTTTGATCCAGGGTGCAGAGCACCCCCGCACCCACCCTGCCGTGGGCATGGCTCACAGCCGCTCACATTTCCTTGTTCCCTTTGCACAGCTTTAAACAATTAAATAGGCTTACCACCCACCTGCCTGACTGTGCACGGCTCCAGGCTCTGGGATTCCCTCCACCACCACCCCCGACCCCCCCCCCCCCACTCCCACCCCTGTCCTGAGCTGCACTAAAGTCCCTTTGGGGCTGAGGGGCTTTGGGAGGGCATGGCTGAGGGTCTAGAAACCTGGGGTCCTGTTTCAGCTTCATCCCTGTTGGGCTGTGGGACCTTGGGCAAGTTACTCCCTCATTCTGTGCCTCAGTTTCCCCATTTGAAAAATAAGAAGAATTGAATTAAATCAGCATTGCTTTGGGATCATGTGTTCCTCACAGGCAGACATTTAAAAAAACCCAAAAAACTCTGCCATCAAATAGTTTCAGAAAGTCTGGGATCCACAGAGTTGGAAGTCTTTCTTGCAGGACTTGTCAAAGCCTTTAGTTTGCAGGGTGCATTGTATTTCTGAAGCAGGAGGTAGACGTGTGTAGTATGTCCCAAAGGTATTTGACTGCAGGCCTCTTTCTTGGGGGTCAGCACCCCTTTCCATCTTGTAGGCTAATCCGTGGGCCACTCTTTGGGGATGCTGCCAGCTCTAAGCCTGCTGAGGCCCGTGGCCACCCTCGCTGGCTTCCCCAAAGCAGGGCTTTCTCTGCAGCACCCTCCCTTGGCATCCAGACCGGTGCCCCTGTCACTGCCCCGGAGTTCTGCTACTGCTCAGAGCCCCCCATTAGCTCAGCACAGTTATGTCTGGGCTTCCTGAGCTTGGGTCCCCACTGCTGCTCCAGTGACAGGGTAGGGGCTGGCACCACAGCCCTGGTTCACAGTACAGCTCTTCCCTTTGCTAGTTCTGTGACCTTGGCCAGTCCCTTGGCCACTCTGAGCCTCAGTTTCTTCATCTGTAAAATGGGAATCATTACACTCCTTTTAAGGAGAGGCTGTTGTAGCTAAACCAGGCAGACATAGAGAGCCTTCAGTGTCAGCTCCCTCTTCCCCTGTAATGTGAGGTGTGTGTGTACCTGGGTGGGGGTGTCACTTCTTAATTCCCATTACTTTGGGGAAAAGTCCTGTGTCTGTCTCCTCTCTCAGGGGCCCATCGGCAGGGCTCCCTGCAGAGGGCCCCTCAGCCACCCCCAGGAGAAGGAGCTGGGACTCGGAGGCAGTGCCCTATCTGGAGGGCCCGGCCTCCTCCCTGTGGAGCTTCGACGAGGGCCCCGACTCTGGCACCAGCTCCAGCCCTGACTGCGACGCCCCTGATGATACCAGCAACTCGTCCTCTGTGGTGAGCTGGGGGCGGGAGGCTGAGGGCACAAGCAGATCACCCCTCCGTGCCAGCCCCAAACTCCCAGAGGAGAGCTGGGCCTCACACCAAGGACCTGGGCCAAGGGCCCCTGAAGGCCTAGTGGGCACCTCAGGCTGCCCAGACCACCCCACCTGGGAGAGGTAGGGGCCGGTGCGGGAGGGCCGGGCTCTGCCTGTGAAATAATGGAGGAAGGAGTTTCGGTTGATTGGCGCTCCATGTGAATCACCAATGGGCTCAGGTTGCCAAAAACTCTCAGGTCACAGGTCACAGAGGGCCAGGAGGTTGGGTATTTTGTCCAGAGCAAGGATGGGATTGGTCCTGGCCCTGCCTTGGTTACACACCACTGCACCCTATGACCAGCCCTGGCGGAGGACAGTGGGAAGGGAGCAGGCTGGGGGCGGAGGGGTGGGAGGGGACACCTGGGCAGGGGCAGAGCTGGGCCGTTTCGCTGAGAGAAGAAGGGAATCAGGAACTTCCTGGGCATTCACCCCTCAAAGGGCCGCCCCAGGGTAGAAGAGGCAGACCGCCTGTGAGACCTCCAGGAGGAAGTGACAGGGAAGTGATGAGGCGGCCAGCATGGGCTCAGGAAGGCTCACCGCCCTGCTTGATGGCCCTGTTTGGGGGCAAGAAAACTGAGACTCAGAGAAGGGAAGCAATTTAGTGGAAGCCATACATCCGGGAAATGGTAGGGCAAGGCTTTGAAAGTACTTCTCTCTGGATCATGGGTTGTCTCTGGGGCGGGGGACTGCTATGCCAAGGCCCTCCTACCACATGGTGTTCCCTGGGTTCAAGTCCCCTCCCACGTGAACCATTTCCCAGCTGTGTGATTTCGGGCAAGTTCTTGGCTCCACAGACTGCCTGCCTCAGGAGTTGATTGAAGATTAGTTGAGTTGACACCTGCAAAGAGCCCAGCATAGTGCTGGGTATACAGTAGGTGCCCTTTCAATGCCAGGTCCTTTCCCTTCCTTCTATACCCATCTCCTGCTGGGCGTCTCTCTTCTTAATCTCCAAGCACGCTTCCTCCTCTCCCTCCCTGGCAGGACTGGGACGTTGTCAAAAGGCGGGAGGAGGCCCCCGGCGGGGACAACAACACCGAGATGATCCCTCGGAAGCTGCAGGAGGGGTCAAGAGCTGACAGTACCCAAAGGGCTCCGTCTGTCCTCGTCCGGTCCCCTGTGGGAGGAGACACTGCGAGCCCAAGAAAGGAGGGTGAGTCCTTCTGCCTGACCAGGTTGGTTCCTGTGACTGTGGATGGAGTGATTGCTAGGGGCCATCTGGGTCCCTGGGGATGTCTCACTTTGCTGGCTCAAGTCTTAATAATAGTAACAGTCTCATATAATTATGGAGCAGGCATGATGTCCATGCAACCTGCTTGACATACATTCTCCCACAATTGGTGGGTTAGGATCTTCAGGTTGCAAGCAACAAATTAGTTGAGTAAAAAGTCTATGGGGAGCCTGACCGGCATGGCTCAGTGATTGAGTGTTGACCTACGAATCAGGAAGTCATATTTCAAGCCCCTGGTTTTAGGCTTGATCCCCAATGTGGGGCATGCAGGAGGCAGCCGATCAATGATTCTCTCTCATCATTGATGTTTCTATCTCTCTCTCCCTCTCCCTTTCTCTCTAAAATCAATAAAAACATATATGTATATTTTTAAAAAGTCTAAGGGGAGATGACTTCAGGCATAGCTGGATCCAGGTGCAAACAGTATCAGAAATCAGGCCTCTGCTCTGCTTTCTTCTGTGGGGGCTTCATTCTCAGCCAGACCCGCCCCCATAGTGACATGATGAGCAGCAGCAGTGTCAGGCTGTATCCTACTTGCTTATCAACTTCCACAAAGAGAAGGTACAATCTTCCCAACAGATGTAGCTAAAGTCCTAGGAAGGCTTCTCCAGGGGACCCAGCTTGGGTCATGTGCCCAATCAGGTGACCAGGGATAGGGTCAGCCGCCTGCCCAAACCGCATGGCTTGAGAGTGGGGAAGAGGAGACGGCCCAAAGGAGATCAGGGTGGTGTTCCCCAGGGAAGGGGAAAGACTGCTGGTCAGGCCAAGCCCAGAGATGCACATGACGCTGGCTCCCACAGCGTGGGCCCTCCCATCACTACTGCACTGTGTTGCTCCTGATCTGCGTTTCCAGCATCGTCAGGGTTTGGGGATATGGCCAGAGCATGCAGGTCCTACCCGGGTGGGCAGGCCTGGCTTCCTATGGCTCCTGTAGCATTCAATCACCAAGCATGCCAGTCCCTGCCCAGACAGCTCATCCCCCAATACAGCAGCACAGGACGGAGGAGGAGCAGAAGCGCGTGCCCTGCTGTGAGCCAAGGGCTGTGTGGGAAGTGGGGGCAGAGGACAAAGAGCTTCTTTCCAGCCAGGGAGGGACTCACAGAGGAGTGGCTCCTGGACATGGTGCTCTGGCTGAGGAAACAGCCTGCAGAGGCGTGGAGGTGTGAAGGGGAGTACTCTGGAATGTGCAGCTGGGGCATGTTGGTCAGACCACACTGGGCCAAGGAGTTTGGACTCACTTCTCTAAGTCGTCGGGAGCCATGGTAGGTTTTGGAGGAGAGGAGCGATATGATTGGACCTGTGCCTAAAGAAATTCACCAGGGCTAAGTGTGAAGGATGGAGTGGAGCAGGACGGGGCTGAGAAACCAGGTAAGGGACTGTTGCAGCCACTGTAGTGATAACTGATTCAGGCAGGAATCACCGGCTGATGCTAAATTCCTGGGTGAAAGGTTGTTGGGGAACAGGATATTCACACGATCTCAAAGTATCACCCCTCAGATTACACATCGATTACAGAGGGAAAAGGCACCTTTAGGATGGGAAGATCTGGCAGATCTTCCGTAACCAAGTGGCCGCTCAGCATCCCAGCGGGGGCAAAGTGGCGTCAGGTGCCCCCATGTGATGCACAGGCTGGGGACACAGCATCCTTTCCAAGTCTTCTGGCTAAAAATGCACCACCTGCATCTGTTCCCACCAAAATATCAGAGAAACCCAAATTGATGGACTGTTTGCAAAATAACTGTCAGGACTCTTTTTTAAAAAAAAAATTTTTTTTTAATTGATTGATCTTAGAGAGAGAGAGAGAAAGAGAAACTTCATCAGTTGCCTCCCATATGCTCCCCGACCAATAGAACTTGAAACCTTTTGGTGCATGAGGCGACACTTCAACCAGCTGAGCCACCCGGCCAGGACTCTATGGAAGACGAAAAAGGTCTGGGGAACTATTCTCAAATAAAAGAGCTTACAGAGACAGAGAAGCAAAATGCCATGTGGGATCCTGGATTGGAGCAAGGATAGGAAAAGTTATAACTATGGGAGACATTATTGTGACAGCCAGGAAACTTGAATATGAAGTGTATGTTCGATAACGGTTTCAGATCCACGCTGTATTTCCTGAGTGTGGTGATGGAAGGAGATGGTCCTTCTTCATAGGAGATGCATTAGGAGAGCATTAGGGGTGAAGTGTCATGAGGTCTTCAACTCTCACATGATTCAACAAGATAGATGATAGGAAGATAGAGAGATAGACACAGGTAGATGACAGGTAGGTAGGTAGGCAGATGGGTGAATAAAGCAGATGAGACAAACTGTTAACAGCTGGTCACTCTGGGTGAAGAATTGCTCTGTGGGTGATGGACGCACCACTCCTGTAGCCCTTCTGGAGTCCGTTGTAATTGTCCAGGGGAGAGATGGAGAAACCTGAATTAGGGCAGTGGCTGTGGGTGAGGAGGGGACAGGGACGGAGAGAGGTTTAGGAGGTGGCCTTGATGGGACGGTCCCGGATGCTGGTCTGGGTGTCTGTGTGGCTGGCGATGCCTGCTTTCAGTGACCATGGAGAACTGGGGAGGGCCAAGGTGGATCTAGAGCCCGGGAAGAGGTGTAGATTCGGGGAAGAGGTGTAGAGCCGGCTGCTCGGTGATGGGTCAGGACCATTCTCTGGCTACTCCTTTGCTGATGCCTCTTCTTCCACTTGACCCTCAAATATGGATGCCCCAAAGCCCGGTCCTGGGCTCCCTTCTCTCCTCTCTCTGACAACTTGACAACACCTGGCTTTCAATACTATCTGGAAAGATCGACATCTCCTGGGTTCACACCTCTGGCCTTGATTTCTCCCCTGACCTCTATCTAGTTCATTGTACAACTGACCTCTTCACTGGGGTGTAGGATGGCTCCTCACACTCAACACAGCTTCTTCATTTCACTCATCCGCTAAGTATTTATCAAGCACCTACTGTGTGCCAGGCCCCGTCCTAGTGCTAGAGAGCCAGAGGGGAGAAGACAGACAAGACCCAGCCCCTGGAGCTGGCCCTCCAGTGGAGAGAAGCTGACAGAAAACAGAAAGCCAGATCAGAGAGCGGCAACTGCTTTTGGGAGAATTAAGACAGGAGACAGTGAGAGCGACTGGCCAGGTGGACAGGGAGGGCCTAGTGGGAGGGGGACAGTGGCATGTGGCTGAGGTCTGAGTTCACAAGCAGAAGGAACAACCAGTGCAGAGGCCCGAAGGAGTGGACAGAGGCGCTGGGTTCGAGGAGCAGAGGAAAATGGGTGGAGAGGAGGCTGGTGTGGGGCCACCAGCCACCTAACTCTCCCTCCAAACCTGTTTCTCCTGCAGTCTGTTCTGTGTCACCACCCGCCCACAGTTAGGCCCCAAATCCTGATTCCTTTCTTTCTTCACCCTTTCTATCATCAGGAGCTCTGCTCAGCGCTGCCTTCAAAACACACCTCCAATCTGTCCCCGTCTTGCTGCCTCTACCATTACCCCCTGGCCAAGCCACCATTATTGCCAGAGCCCCTCAAGCTCTCCCGTTCCTGCTGGCCTCTTCAGTCCATTCCCCCACCCCCAACCCCCGCCCAGCAGCTGGAGCCATTTTTCAAAACATTAATCAGATCTTGTCACCTCACCGCCCCATCCCACTGCCCTGTCCCCTCAGGCCCCGGGGAGACTGTGGTGAGAATAACACACGGAGACCAAAAGCCTCCCTGGTGTGAATGGGTGATAGGCACCCGCTTTCTTGCTCTTAAACACGTGAGCAGTGGGTGGGGGGAGCCTCACTCTGTGACCTGCTGATCAAAGGCAGTCACCTCCTCTGTCCACCTGGTGGCAGGGACCCAAATTGCAGGCAGGGTGCCAAGGCCCAGGAGGAATTAGCCAAATCCAAGATGCTAGAAACTCCTTGACACCCCTCTTGGGGCATCTCTCAGTTTGCAAAGCACACTCTCCCCTCACCTTGAATCGCCTCTTCTCTCTTAGATACTGGTGGCGGGAGCCGAAGCGCCGGGCAGCACTGGGCGAAGCTCCGGGGAGAAAGTGGGTCCTTCTTGGAGCGGCACCGGGCTTCCTCTGCGACACCACAGAGCGGACCTCGAAGTACCACCCCCCAGGCTTCCCCTCTCCATCGCGCTGCCCAAAGGGACGCTGCCCAGACTGATCCCCCCCGAGCTTCCTCTCCCTCCCAACCAGCCCAACGGGACCACCCCAGAACCTCATCCACCCAGCAGGACACGCACAGGGCTTCTTCCGCACAGCAGAGCACTCCCAGGACGGCCTCTCCCTCAAGAACCGCCCAACGAGACCACTCCAGGACCTCATCCACCCAACGGAGCAACCCTCGAGTTTCCTCTTCCCCCAGAGCCGCCCAACAGGACAACTCCAGAACCTCTTCTACCCAACAGGACAACCCGCAGACTTCTTTTTCTGCCTGTACTTCTCCACAGGAAAACTCCAGAACATCCTGTGCCCAGAGGGACCACCCCAGAGGCCCCTCCCCCAACCGGACCACCCAGCGGGAAAACTCCAGAACTTCCTGTGCCCAGAGGGACCACCCCAGAGGCCCCTCCCCCAACCGGACCACCCAGCGGGAAAACTCCAGAACTTCCTGTGCCCAGAGGGACCACCCCAGAGGCCCCTCCCCCAACCGGACCACCCAGCGGGAAAACTCCAGAACTTCCTGTTCCCAGAGAGACAACCCCAGAGGCCCCTCCCCCAACCGGACCACCCAGCGGGAAAACTCCAGAACTTCCTGTGTCCAGAGGGACAACCCCAGAGGCCCCTCTCCCAACCGGACCACCCAGCGGGAAAGCTCCAGAACTTCCTGTGCCCAGAGGGACCACCCCAGAGGCCCCTCCCCCAACCGGACCACCCAGCGGGAAAGCTCCAGAACTTCCTGTGTCCAGAAGGACAACCCCAGAGGCCCGTCTCCCAACCGGACCACCCAGCGGGAAAGCTCCAGAACTTCCTGTGCCCAGAAGGACCACCCCAGAGGCCCCTCCCCCAACCGGACCACCCAGCGGGAAAGCTCCAGAACTTCCTGTGCTCAGCAGAACACCCCCAGAACCTCTTCTACCCAACGGAACAACCCACAGTCCTCTTCCTTCCGGCGGGACAACCCCGGGAGCTCCTCCCCTCAGTGCTGCACCCCAAAGAACAATCCTGGGCCATCATCTCCCCATCGCTCCACTCAACGGAACAACCCCAGGAATTCTTCTCCCCATCGTACTAACAAAGACATCCCCTGGGCCTCCTTCCCCCTCCGGCCCACCCAGAGTGATGGCCCCCGAACCTCCTCCCCATCCCGCTCCAAGCAAAGTGAGGTTCCCTGGGCATCTATCGCCCTCCGGCCAACCCAAGCTGACAGGCCTCAGACCTCGTCTCCCACCAAACCAGCTCAGCGTGACTCCCCCCAGTCCTCCTCGGGCCCTCCCCAGCACAACTCACCAGCCCGGGCCTCTTCTTCCTCGCACAACCCCGGTCCCCACAGTGCCCCCCGGACTTCCACGCCTTTGTACCTCACCCGAGGGGCATCCCAGACCTCTTTCGAGTCCTCCCAGCCTCCATGTGCTGTGTGCATTGGGCACCGGGATGCCCCCCGAGCCTCTTCGCCTCCTCGCTATTTGCAATATGACCCGTTTCCCTTCTTCCCAGACCCCCATGCCTCTGAGAGTGAATCAACTCACCATGAGCCTCCCTATATCCCCCCAGCCGTGTGCATTGGACACCGGGATGCTCCCCGGGCCTCCTCACCCCCTCGCCACACCCAGTTTGACCCCTTCCCCTTCCTCCCAGACACATCAGATGCTGAGAACCTGTCGCCCCAGCACGACCCTCCCCAGTTCCCCCCACCGGTGTGTATCGGATACCGCGATGCACCCCGGGCCTCCTCCCCTCCGCGCCAGGCCCCTGAGCCCTCCCTCTTGTTCCAGGATTTCCCCAGGGCCAGCACCGAGAGCCTTGTCCCCTCCACAGACTCCCTGCACGAGCCCCCCCACATCCCCACCCCTGTGTGCATTGGGCACCGAGATGCACCATCCTTCTCATCCCCCCCACGCCAGGCCCCTGAGCCCTCCCTCTTCTTTCAGGACCCCCCTGGGACTAGTATGGAGAGCCTGGCCCCCTCCACTGATTCTCTGCATGGCTCCCCAATGCTGCCCCCCCAAGTGTGCATTGGGCACCGGGATGCACCTCGAGCCTCCTCCCCACCCCGCCACCCACCCAGTGACTTAGCCCTCCTGGCACCCTCACCTCCTCCAGGCAGCTCAGGGGGCTCCCGGGGCTCAGCACCCCCTGGGGAGACCAGGCACAACTTGGAGAGGGAGGAGTACACCGTGCTGGCTGACGTGCCCCCACCCAGGAGGCTGGCACAGAGGGAGCCAGGGCCCCAGGGCAGCAACGGGGGCCGAACCCGCAGCCCTGGCCGCGCAGAGGTGGAGCGCCTCTTCGGGCAAGAGCGCAGGTGAGCCCAGGGTGGGGTCAGCCAGGTGGGCTGGGGAGGAGCCTCGGCAGCAGGACAGGTGGAAGTTTCAAGGCTTAGGTTGCCAGATGGAAAGGGTTGTCCCCTGCGCTGCCACTTACTGGCTGTGTGACCTTGGGCAAGTCACTTCATCTCTCTTTCCCTAAGTTAAGAGTTTTTTTTGACGATGAAGTGATATTGTGCATAACCTGGTGGTTAAGAGCAAAGACCAGGGTCAGGCAAGCTGGGTTCAATCCTGGGTCAAAGCCACTCCCCATCTTTGTGACCTGGTAAAGTTATTGCCTGAAATTTCCTCATCTGTAAAATTTGAACGTTCTACATTAATTGAAATGCGGTTAAGCTCTCAAACCCTTAATTTGCTCCATAGTCACAGGTTTGTTTATTTCCCCCCCTCCTTACGTGAGGGAAGAGTGCCCATGATTTTCTTCTGCCTTAACAAAGAAAACTCATGGCTACCCATGCCTCTTGGAAAAGAGATGTCAGTTTAAAATATATAGCCAGAGCATTGTTGTAATTAAGAGAACTCAGAATCACAGACTTCTTAGAGGTTAAAGGTTACTTTCCTGGGATGTGGTGAGCAGCCTAAGTCCAGGTATCCTGCGAGTGCTCCGTGCTCCGTCCTGGGGCCGTTCACACAGCCTGGGGGCGGGGGAACAGTGAGTGCCCCCGCTCTGGCTGAGATCTCTCTCCAGCAGTCCCAGCCTCAGGAGTTCTCAGGACCAGGTTTGGAATTCCATTAGTCAGGGTTGAAAGAACAGCAAACAGTAGGTCTGGAAGTCTCGACGCTTTCAGTGTATAATGAATTATAGTGTATCTTCCAAGACCCAGTTGTACAACCATCACCACCACCCAAATTTAGAACATTTCCATCACCCTAAATAGCAGGTAATATTTTGCATGCAGAATTCCTCTCTCTGTTGTCCCTGAGGCAACATTTTATCTTAGATTGAATTTGTGTTTGAAATCTTATCTTTTATTCTTCAGATTTCCTTTTCTTTCTTGTTTTTGTTTTTGTTTTGTTAATCCTCACCTGAGGATATTTCCCCATTGATTTTTAGAGATAGTGGAAGGGAGGGGAGAAGACAGAAAGAGAAAAAGGGCATTGTGGGAGACACCATTGACTGATTGGCTGCCTCCTAGGGACTGAGCGACCCTTCGGTCCTAAGGCTCAGCTAGGGCTCACATTTCCTTTTACAGTAACTTCAGTCCGTTTACTATCCAGATGACAACCTTTAAGGTCTCCAGCATTAATATAATTATTTCTTTGGTCTTTTTTAAATTAAAAATATACTAATTTTTAAAGCAGTTTTGGGTTCACAGCAAAATTGAGAGGAAAGTACAGAGAATTCCCATACATCCCATTTCCCCCACACATGCCTGGACTCAGCTCACTATCAGCAGCCCCGACCAGAGGGTGCATTTGCTACAAACCATGAACCGATACTGACACGTCATGAGCATCCAAAGTCCATAGTTTACATTGGGTTCACTCCTGGTGCTGTACATGCTGTGGGTTTGGACAAATATACAATGACATGGATCCACTATTATGGTATCATACGGAATAGTTTCACTGCCCTAAAAACCCCTTTGTCTTTGCCTCTTTACGACTACTATTTTTAGTCAGACGTCAGTTTGTGTACTTTAACTTTTATCTGATAACTCAGTAGGAACACTAAAGTCTTTAAATCAAAGTTTAATTTTCTTTTTTTCCTACTAGGGTAACTTTTAGAAGGATAAAGGTTTATAATAAAAGTCCAGAATATGTTTATACTTTTATTAATCATTTAATTGTTTTTACGCATATACTTTTATTCATTTTATTTTATTCTTTGAAATAGATTATTTACCTTTTTTAGCTTTATTGAAGTATAGTTGATATATAAAAATTGCATATGCTTAAGTATATATTTTGGAGAAATAGATGACTTAACTTTTTAACCAAGGTTTTATAACTCTACTGAGTAATTAAATTTTCTCCTGTTGTATGGCACTTTTTGCAAGTAGAAAACCATTCGTAATCTGAAAATGAAATTTAAAAACCTATTTAAGTATCTGGAAGACTGAAATTTATGAGTGGGTGACTATAGACAGTACGTTTATTATTTTCTCCTATTTCATTTAACATGTATTTATTGAGCATCTACTCTGTCCAAGCATTGTACTAACTAAGCCTGGAAATTTTTCCTTAACGGCTCTCACATTAAAGCATTAGGAATTTTGGCTTGATATCTTCATTTTCTTTTCCCCTGGATGCCTTTGGAATCTCTTATCTTACAATCACATAAGCACTTCCTAGTCTCTTAAATTCAACACAGAGCCTTCATGGAATTTGCTGGACTTGACAGCTTTGTCCTTTCAACTTTGTGGAGGTGGAAGAGCTCATCCCAGCTTCCAAAGGAAGTGCATTTCCTTTATCAGCCCTGTGCAGCCACATCAGCCTCAGGAACAGGTGGCCCGAGGGCCCTATTGCTGCCCAGATTCTACCTGAGTCTTCACTCCTATCTCTCAATTCCTCATGGAGCCGGGGCTCCTCAGGAGGAACTGACAAGCTGGAGTTTATATGGAAAATGCACTCACTTGGAGAGAACACACACGTGCCTGGCTACCCCACACGGAGTATTCTCCATCGCTGTCACAGTCACATTTCGGGCTTTTGCTTCACAGAGGCTCCTGCACCCTGGTTCTGGCAGAAAACCCCCTAAGGCCTCAGATCTCTCAGAGCAAGGAACCTCTCTTGCTTCAAATTAGGTTAAAAATGGAACCTGATCAGGTAGCCCTCAAACTTAGAAACATTTAGTCCAGTGGGAAGCTTTGGTTCCCTGTGAGTCAACTGCTAAAAACTCTAGTTACTTTATGGATTTGATTTTAGTGACATTGGTAAAAGCCATAAGACAACAACAGACCCCAAGCCCATGATTTGTTTTCGCTCCGAAGCCTCTCTCGGGTTCCAGCATGGCTCCCAAGCTGGGGGCAGACTCCAAGCCCGGTCCCCTCCCAGACCCAAGTGGAGGTTCCTCTTACTTTCCTCTTTGCTGGCTCTGTCAAGGCTCAGCACCAGGTCATCTATTTCAGGCTACTCCCAGGCCACCAGAGATACAGCTCCATTTGTCCATGTAGATGGAGCCAGACTCAAACCCTGTTGGACTAGATACCCAGTGGAGCCGCCCGGTCTTTTGTTTTGACCCCTTACATGTGGGAGTGGAGAGACGGGCCCAGAATCTGTTTGGTATTCCTACGTGCAATACCAGAGATGTCAGTTAAGTATTAATAGCCATGGCTACCAATGACTAAGTAAGACAGCTAAGTGGAACTAAGGACTTTTACCAGCTTAGAGCTTATCTTTGACAGACGTGGCAACAACGCCTGAAGCCTAGGTGTCTTGGAAACGACCTTTTATGCTGGCCTTCCTGGAGTTGTGTAGGAAGAGGGAACATTTCTTCTTTCTGATCTTGCTAAGAGCTCTGTTACCAATAGCTAGGATGGCCCAGAGTTTTCCAGGCCAAGTGCAGGAATCTTGTCAGTACTGAGGAGGAAAAGGGTGGGCCTGGGAAGTCAAAAACTTACCATGTAGACTGAAGGATGGCAGAGAGAATGGAATATGAGGGCGTGAACATTCTGCAGCTCCCGTCCCCGCCTCACGGGGTGCGTGGGATGAGATGAGGTGGTACAAGTGCTTGGCACCTGGAACACAACAAGTGCTCAATAAATGTTTGCCGTTACAATCATGTGTACACAGTGCCTGGTGACCAGTAGGTGCTCAATAAACCTTAATTCCCACAAAGACCAGTCTAACCTTTGTTTGGGTTGAGAGATGGGCGTTGGCTGGGTGGCAGTCAGAAACAGGAGGTACTGAGAGAGACAGGAGGCAGTCAAGGCCAAGGCTGAGCCCCCACCTTTGCTCATCCCTTTTCCCATTTAATCTCCACAACAGCCCCGTGAGGCAGGTAGAGCAGTGTCGCCCATTTTTCAGAAGGGGATACTGAGGCCCTGAGAGGCTCAGACCTCCCTTAGGGCTCTTCAGCTGTGCGTCTCCTATATCTCCTCCCGTTGGGGGTGGGAGTAGAGGCGGTGGGTGCTGGGAGTGGGACAGCCCCAAGGGCCCTCAGAGGGGCGGCTGCATTTGCTCATAGGAAGTCCGAGGCACCAGGGACCTTCCAGGCCCGGGACGAGGGGCGGTCGCAGCGGCCCGGCCAAGGTCAGAGCCAGCTTCTCCGGAGACAGTCCAGCCCTGCCCTCAGCAGGGAGGTGAGCACTGCCAGCCTGCCCTGGGCCCCTGCACCCCAAGGGGCGAGCCACTGCTTTCCCCCTCCCCCAGGTGCCAGGCTGGGTCCTGGGAAGGGAGGTCCTTTATGAAAGTGTCAGAGCCCCAATCACGGGTGTCCAGCTTTCCCCTCTCCCAAAGAGCCAGCAGCTCTTGGCAAAATTGAGAAGGACACAAGTTAGTCCTTTGAAGACGGCCCTTCCTTGTTGTTTCCTTTCTTCATTAGGTAGCTGCTATCTTGAGTTTTCAGGGAAAGCCTCGGACTCAATAGTCCGCCTCTAAGGGCTATCCCTTCCAGGGTGGGGATTTATATATATTTATATATTTTTAAAAATATATATATATTTTTGCCGAAACCGGTTTGGCTCAGTGGATAGAACATCGGCCTGCGGACTGAAGGGTCCCAGGTTCGATTCCGGTCAAAGGCACATACCTTGGTTGTGGGCACATTCCCAGTGGGGTGTGTGCAGGAGGCAGCTGATCGATGTCTCTCTCTCATCGATGTTTCTAACTCTCTATCCCTCTCCCTTCCTCAGTAAAAAATCAATCGAATATATTAAAAAATATATATATATACACACACACATATATATATATATATATATATATATATATATATATATATATTGATTTCAGAGAGGAAGGGAGAGACAGAAACATCAATGATGAGAGAGAATCATTGATTAGCTGCCTCCTGCACGCCCCCCACTGGGGAACAAGCCCACAACCTGGGAATTGGACTGTGATCTCCTGGTTCCTAGGTCGATGCTCAACCACTGAACCATGCCGGCTGAGCGGGATTTATATTTTTAAAGAAACTCTTAGAGGGCAAGGCCTGAGCCAGTGGAAGGGAGTGTTGGTGTGGAAATTCGTGCACCTGATAGCCCTGGTTGGAATCAATATCGTGGGGGAGGGGGAAGCCGGGACAGTGAGCAGCTCTTTGCAGATCTCTTTCTGGAACTGCGGAAAGTGGGTGAGAGGGAAGAGCAGACACCCCCCGGGAGGGAGCGTAGAGACTGTAGGTGCTTTTTGACCTGCTTTAATCCAAGCTGCTGTGAGGACACAGCCTGCCTCTCCCTGTGGCCTGGCCAAGAGCCCAGTGTCCTGAGCTCCTCGACAGAGTCCACCTGGTCAGGGTCCTGGAGCCTCACCCACCCCTCACCTCATCCTCAGGTAACCACACCCCTTGCGAAGCAGGCAGAACCAGCCCGGAGGAGCCGTGCAGAGCCCCCTCCTCCCAGGAGACCTGAGGGGGACCTGCGGCTCCAGGGGTCCTCGCCGCCCCCAAGAACATCAGCCAGGACTTCTGAGAGGGAGCGGCGAACAGAGAAACCTCCAGAGAGAGGCCGAGCAGGCCCAAGACAGCCTCTGGGTGGGTGGCAGAGTCAGGAGGAGCTGCCTGGGGCCCGGGGTCCTCACAGACACTTGGAAAGAGGCTGGAGCAGCCAGGAGGAGGGCCCAGGCCTGGGGGGCTGGCAAGGACTTGGGGAGCCCAGCGGGGGCACTACCAGAGCCTTGGAGGGAACATGGAGGGGCCCTCTCAGGGAGTCTGAGGAGAGCTGGGGGCAGTCAGAGGCCTGGGAGAAGCCCCCCAGTAACGGGCTGCAGAAGCCCCCTGACAGGCCAGCTCAAAGGGGCCGGGGCGCCCTGCAGGAGCTGTTCGGTCCTCCCCAGCCTATGAGCCTCCCAGAGAACACCCGGGAAGGCCCAGCAGAGTTCTCGAATTCCTGGAGGCCTGAGACAGTCACTGCTATGGGCCGGGGAACTGAGGGCGCATGCCCACACCTGCATGGCCCTGAGAGGCGCCTCGAGCTTGACTGGAGGGACCTGCTGAGCCTTCTTGGGATGCCCAGAGAGGGGGCCTGGGCCCGCACAGAGGAGCCAATGCCTGCTGCCCGTCTTCCAAGGCTGGACTGGGAAGGCCTCCTGGAGCTCCTGCAGGCCCAGCTGCCCCGAAAGGACCCAGCTGGACATTGGGGTGGCCCAGTCACAGCTCCAGGGCCAGAGCCGGGTTCCCCAGGCACAAAGGATGCCCTTGAACGAGAGCAACAAAGCCAGCCTGCCAGCTGGGCAGAAACCACCCTAGTCAATGGACACAGCCCCGAGCAGTGGCCCCAGAGCTTGGACCAGCTGCCCAGCCCTGCCTGCATCTCCACCCAGTGGCCAAAGACCAAAGTAACGGGTGGACCAGAGACCTCAACTATGGCTGGTCTGGAGACGAGCCAGCTGGGGAGTAGGAGCCCTGCAGAAGGCCCCAGCTCAGCAGACTGGGAGGTAAGTCAGTCTCAAAGCTCGGCCCTAATCCTCCCTCCTGACCAAAACCTTTCCCAGTCACCAAAATGGCCATTGGTGATAATGGCCAACCCTCCAGTGAGAATTTACTGTGTGCTACGCCCTGGTGTGAATGACCTACGGGTATTTTCCTCATTTAATTTCCATAGCAACCTCATGAGAAAGCCACTGTTCATTTACAAATAAGGAAACTGAGATAGAGAGGTCAAGCCACTTGCCCAAAACCACACAGCGGGTAAGGGCTGGGGCAGGGGTGAACCACAGGTCTGCTCAGTGCAGATCACCTGAGGCCTCAAGCAAGATGCTCTGTCCAGGGCCTTCTCCCCTCCCGGCCCCACAACACCTGGTTTGTGTTGTCCTGGTGGCTCTTAGCTGACTTTGGCCGGCATTGTAGCCAGTGCGGTCATGTCCCCTCCCCTTGCTGTATTCCAGGTTCCTCACAGTCCAGAACAGCCTCACTTACCCCTCTCTGGTCCTTACAGCTCCTTTCAGGCACAGTGAAGAGGTTGTATCTGCTCACTGAGTGAGTCGGCTGCTGAGACAGGTTGCTTAAATGAGGACCCATGTGCAAAGTAAGCTCAATGCCTGGCACATAGTAGGTGCGCACCAAGTCCCTTCCCTGCCTTCTTGGCCCAGGGCAGGGTCACAGAGTCAGTGGTACTCTGGTGCTGCCTGGAGCACTTATCTGGAGGTGATGGGCTGGGAGGGTTCTGGAGGCCAGAGCCCTGCAGCCTGCCTCAGCTCCCTGGAACATAGCACATGGTTTGGGACTCCTAGCCCATCTTGGCCCCAGTCTTCCCCTACAAAATAGGACCAAATCCTTCCCTGACAGGTACCACTGGGATGATTTTCAATGTGCAAAGATGATGGTGGGGTTTGTGGTGTGCCGGGCCCTGGGCTGGGCACTTTACATGCTCTGCCATGTACAAGGTTCAGACCCATTAGGCATTTGCCAGGAGTCACACCTGTATAAGTCCACGGCAGGACTAGGGAGTCCCTCCCCCGTATTTCTGGCTTTTATCCATTTGTCCTCTAATCAATTCAATGCATAGACACCAGAGAGGCCAGGATAAGCCAATGTGGTTCTGCCCTCAGGACAAAGGAGGAATTTGGGGTCCCCACACAGGAATTTGCTGTCAGGCTTCCTGGGGAGGCAGGTGGACCACTCGTAGCTCAGGGAGGGTGCCATGCTGTGTCCCAGTGAATGCTGGGATGCCGGATCAAAGAGAAGAGGGAGACCAGGGAGATTCTTCAGCTAGAGTTACTCCGCAGTGAGGCTCAGGGGTCCCGGGGAGGTTAGGAGATGGTGACTGGGGAGGGCCAGGAACACCACATGCTTAAGGGCATTTCTACGCACACTCGCGCGCGTGTGTGTGCGCGCACACACACACACACACACACACACACATGCGCGCGTGCACATGCACACACACACACACACACACACACATGCACACGCATTTCCACAGATGACATCAGGCATTCACTAGGTCCTGCTGGGGCTCCAGCTGCTCACCTCTATGAAAATCCTTGGCACGGCATTCAAGGCCTCCGGGCCTTCCTTTCACCCAGGTTTGCGCTCTGGTTGTGCTGAGCTGGCTGCAGGGCCCTGTGAGCACATCTCCCTGCCTTTGTGCATGCTATTCCCATTGCCCAGGATGCTCTTTCTCTCCCTCTTCACTGAACGCCGACCACTGTGCAAGTCAGATCAGGTGCCCTGCTCTGAGCCACTTTCCCCAGGTTGGTGATGTCTTCCTTCTGGGCTTGGTAGTTCTCCCTTCATCTGGTCATGCTCAGTTGTCATTTCCCCATAAGAAACATGAGCTCTGTAGGGCAGCTGTGCCTTTTTTCTCTCTGTATCCCTGGCTCCTGGCCCAGGGCCTGACACAGTGGAAGAGGTCAGCTCAGTGGATGGTTGACCAGTGAATACAGGGATGCTTAAGTGCATGCAAGCCCTGGCTGGTGTTGCTAAGTGGTTCGAGCATTCGCCCACGTACTGAAGGGTTGTGGGTTTGATTCCTGGTCAAGGGCATGTACCTAGTTTCAGGTCTGATCCCTGGCCCTGGCTGGGGCATGTGCAGGAGCCAACCAATTGATGTGTCTCTCCCACATTGATGTTTCTCTCTCTCTCTCTCCTCCCTCCCTCTCTCACTTCCACTCTCTCTAAAAATCAATGGAAAAAATATCCTTGGATGAAATTAACCAAAAAAAGAAAAAAAAAAGATAGAATATGGGGGGGAGTGGGTAGACGGTAGATAAATAATTGAAAATGGGTATCTGAATGGACGATGGAAAGGACATATATGCTGGACAAATAATAAATAGATGCTGCATGGATGATAGATGGGTAGATAAATATATAGATAGATGGGTGATGAATGGAATAGATAATAGATATTAGATGGATGGATGTTGCTTAGATGATGGATGGGGTGATGAATGGATGGATGGATGGATGTTGGGTAGAATATGGATGGATAGATGGATGGATGTTGCATGGATGGGTAAATGTGGAATATGGATGATGGATGGTGAATGAATGTTAGAAGGATAGGTAGACGGACTGAGGAAGGATACATGGATGTAGGATGGATGGATAGATGATGAATAGAGGATGGATGTATAAATGGGAAAATGGATGTTGGATAGAGGAGAAGGTGGATAATGTAGGGTGTATGTTGGATGGTTGGATGGGTACATAGATCTATGGATGTTGGATCCAGATGGATGTTGGATGATGAATGGATAGATAAGAAGGTGGATAGACGGGTGGAAACTGGGGAATAACTTGGACTAAGCGGTGTTCTTTCTTATCTCCAGTTCCAATCAAAGGAGCCTGAGGAGTCAGAACCGAGAGGAGACTCATTGACTGACCAGAAGCGGGCAGACTCGGTAGTTGGGTCTTGGGTGTGGACACCTGGGGAGGGGAGTGGAAGGGATGGGAAATCAGATTGGAGATGGGTTCATCCAGACCAAGGCGGATCTGTGCATGACGGGGCCTTGAGAAGAGGGGCTCTGGTGGAGCTGGGTGACAGAGCCACCTTCTGGCTTGGGGATCGGGGGAGGACTTGAGCCCAGGGCTCTGCTTTTAACTTGCTAGAATGCCCTAAAAGGTAAGCTAAAACGCCCCCCACCCCCCACCCCACTCGGACAAATAGCAGTTTGGCTGCAATGGTCTCTGAAGGCAAGGTCCTTCTGGCTCTGGAGGGCTGCCAGGCTGGGAGAAAGGGTAGAGCTTCTAGGAGCTGGAGCAAGAGAAGCGTTGAAGGGGGCTGAGGAAATGCCACACTCAGCCAGGTCTGGAGCATCTCCAGGATCCTGGGGCAGGACAGATGTGTGCAGGGGTGGGACCCACTGAGGCTGCTCTGAGGCCTGGCTGCAGCTGTAGTGCATTGCTTTGTCCCGCCCCTCCCCCTGACCTGCCAAACAGACTGTTCTCCTCACCCTCAGCCTCCAGAGAGGTGAGGTCAGAGCTCAGGGCCTGGGGCCGAGGGAGGGAGGCAGGGAGGAGACAGGCTGTTTGGGGTTGTGCTTTCCTTATCCTGCTGCTCTCTGTCCCACATGCCGCCTGATTGGGGTGTCTGACTGGCAGCCTGGAGCCCGGACTCTGGCCCTGCTGCTTGTCAGAGCTGGGGGGATTCTGCCCAGCCCCTCACTGTGCAGATGAGAAAACAGGGGCAGGGGTGTTGTCCCAGGTCATACAGTTGGTGGCTGAACTCAAAGTAGAACCGGGGCTTGGAACCTCCACCCAGCTCTCTCTCTGCGCCCCGCAAGCCGCTTCCTGGTCCTGCCCTGATTCCCTGCATGGCCTTGCACAGCAGCAGCAATGTCCCATGTGTTTGGTGGGCCAGTCTTCCCGACAGGTGGCTGTAGGAGTTTGTGAAATGAGAGGGGACAGGGGACTGGTCACTAAAGGCACTTCTAGCTCTCACAGGGGCTCCGGCAACTTTGCACTTCCTCTTTTTGGGTTATTTCTTCATACTTCCTGGGGCCAGGGTTTCGTGAACAAAGAGGAAATAGCAATACAGGGGTCCCTCTAGTCTCCACAAAACGGGCCCATCCCAGCAACACGGAAAGCCTCTCAATCACCCCCAGGCAGCCAGGGCTACACAGAATTGATAGCAGCCTCATTCATTCATTCACTCATTCATTCACCTTCACTTAGTGAGCACCATCTGCATGCCTGGGTGTGGGCGGAGTGACTCAGGGGGCCAGCATGGAGCGCACGGTCTAGGGGCCAGCACTGTGATGGGACGTGGTGGCAGGGGGGCCGTCCTTCCCCAAAGCCCTCCTGCACCTCTGCTTTCATGCTTCATGTTCTGCCTCCAGTGAATCTCCGGATCCGGAGGTTGGGACACCTGGGCTCTGTCTTCCTTCCACCTGCTCTGTGACTTGGGGCAAATGCTTTTGCTTCGCTGGGCCTGTTCCTCCAAAGGGGGCTCACTTGGGGGTCCTACCAGGATGGGAGGACAGGTGACCGTGGGAGTCTGTGATCCATTCCTTTCACCAAGGTGAGGAGAGTAGGCAGGTGGAGGGCTTGGGGCTAGAGGGGCCTTGTGTGACCCCTTGGCCCCAGGTGGCTGTGCCAGGGGGAAGAGGGTCCAGAGTTCCCACATCTGTAGATATTTTAGGAGAGGTTAGAAATATGTAATTATATGTTAACTCTCTGGATTATTTAACACTGGAACCTGAGGCAGAAAACCCCTCCTGCCGGCCACATGGGGTGCGACATGGGGTTAGAGCCCTGTCAAGCAGACACCATGTAGCATGAAACAGGTACCAAGCTCTGTTCTCACAGCTCTGTGAGAGGAGAACAGGGGAACCCTGGGCCTTTAGGTGGGCCCGGCAGGAGGGGCAGGGGAGGCTGTAGCCAGGGACTTTCCCATCCCACCAAAGGGACCTGGGGGCCAACACTGGACCCTGTTTGACAGGCAGACAAGAGGCCAGCGGAGGGCAAGTCTGGGAGCCCACTCAAGGGCCGACTGGTGACCTCATGGCGGATGCCCGGGGACCGGCCCACGCTGTTCAATCCGTTCCTGCTCTCCCTGGGGGTCCTCAGGTGGCAAAGGGTAGGCTGGCTCCAGTGGGGTGGGAGGGGTGAGGGTGGGGAGCGGGGGAGGAGAGGGAGGAGGTTGGTGTTAGTCAAAGAGGAGAGAGTGGAGGCTGGGAGGGCAGGATTTGGGGGCCCACATGAGAAAGGAGGGAAAAGCAGAGTCCTGAGCCCTCATGGCCTCTGCGAGTGAGTGGGTTGCCCACTCCAGGGTGAGGGGTGACTGAATGAGCTTCAGAGCTGAAAGCTCCCAGTCAGCAACCGGCCAGAGAGCCAGGTTGGGGGGAGGGGGAGGGGGAGGGGGGGAGGAGGGCCCTGTGAGGGGCTCTGGGATTGCAAAGTGTGTCTCAGTCCTGGGCCTGAGCCAGTTTCACAAACATCTGGCATTACGTAACCCATCCCCTGCCCAGCGAGGGCTGTAAACACTCAGGCCTCTGGTTTGGGGTTTCCTCAAGGGCAGGAGGGGAGGCAGCTGTGACTTGCTCCCTCCGGCCCCTTCACAGCCAGAGAGAAAGGGGCTGGCTCATGCGGCCTCTTCTCTCAGTGACAGGCTGACTGTCACCCTCTGGCTGGCACTGGGCCCAGCCCTGGGCTGGGCACGTTAAAGACATACACCCATTTTACAAAGGAAGGGACTAAGTCTCAGGGAGGTGAGTTGACTTGCCTGAGGTCAAAAAGCTGGGGTTTAGAGGAGCCAGCTTCTCGGTGACTTTCCTCATTCCGAGATGAGAGAATGGCTGCAGCTGAACTCACTGAGCCTTGGTTGCCACATCTGTCTAAGGGGGCAGGGACTCTATGGAGACACTCAGGGCTGCAGGGAGGGCCTGGGAGATCAGGATGCACAGAGGTGTGATGGGGGCAGGCTGGCCAAATACCAACTTCCCCATCCACTTCATAATTTCCTCTCTGCTGCCTTTTGGGAATTAGTAAGAGGGTATTGAGAACATGTTACCTGGGCAGGGTGGTACTTTCAAGCCATGGACAGGAATTACCTTATGAGACTACCTTATCAACGGGAAGTGGGTCTGGCAGGTGAAGTCCCGAGTGAAGAGAAATGGGGAAAGGACTCTGGGATAAGGATGCTGCTGCTGATCACTAGCATTTATTGTGCACCTACTATGTGCTCAGCTGTGTTCAATGCCTGGCATGCCTTACCACCAGGCATACCAGGTACGGTTTATATTGTCCATGTTACAGACAAGAAAATGAGGCTCAGAGAAGACAAAAAATCACTGTTGTAGATCCCACTTGGGGCAGGGTGGAGATTTAAACCCTACTCTGGTTGCCCTCATGCCCCCCCCCCCCGCCTCCCCGCCACAACTGTGCATCTGGATCTCCCTGCCTTCTTGCAGGCTCAAGAGTCCTCATTAGACAGGTGTGGCAGCTGAGGCTTGGTGAGTTTGCAGTGGTTCTTGCATCGGGGAACGAGGAGAATCAGGAGGTGAGGGATAGACTGCCAGTGGAGCCGCCCAGACAGTTACTTAGAGTAGTTGCAAACTTCTCCTGAGCTAGGTAGTGACATTAGTCCAAGCTTAAGAACCAGGAAGCCTGGGCTTGAATTCTGTCTCTGCGCTAACTTGTGTGGCTTTGGGCCATTGTCTCCCTTTTCTGAGCCTCCCATTGCTATTCTTGACAGAGTACTAGTTTAAGACGGAATCACCCCAAAGTTGGGTGGCCCTGTGTAATAACTCTCTCCTGGGTCCCTGAGCCTGTGCTCTCTCTCTCCTGCGAGGGCAGGTTGTGGTAAGGTAGTCATTTCTCCATTTGTGCATTCATTCATTTAACCCATGTTTGCTAAGGACCTGTTGTGGGCTGGAGCTCTGAGACAGAGACAAAAAAACACTTCATCCCTGCCCACAAGGAGCTCATGGTCTGGTGAGAACACTGACATGTATGTGGTTAGAACACTGTGGTTATCACGTTATGGGGGAGTGTACAGATGTAGGGAGCACTGGGTGGGAAGGTGACGCAGCGAGCATCAGACAAGGAGATTGTAACTGTGCTGGGGCACTTGGGTTTCCTCTGCACCAAGACGTGAAGAGTGAGGAGGTGTTTTCCAGGCAAACAAACAGTTGGAGGGAGAGGCGGGAGAGAGGGGGAGTGGATGTGTGCGCTCTGGGGTGCGGGGAGTGAGGGTACAGAGAACAGGAAAGGAAGTGTTTCAGACGCAGGAGAGAACAACGTGTGCAGTCCCACCAAGGTACAGAGGGCCTGCTCATTCTGGGAATTCTCAGTAGTCCAGCACTGTGGACCCTAGCATGTAAAATGTGTGTGTGTGATGACGGAGGACAGCAGGCAGGGGCAGGCTTTAGGATGGATGCAGACTGCTTGGAACAAGAATGTAGAGTTGATCTCTTAGCACCGGGGAAGTGTCGCAGAACCTTGAGCAGGGGAGTGATCTGATCACTGGATCGAGGGAACTAGAAGTGGAGTCCCAGAGGCCAGGAAACCTGTAAGGAGGCTGTGAGGTGCCCAGGCCACAGGGCAAGGCACTGGTGG
The DNA here is from genome assembly GCF_027574615.1 of Eptesicus fuscus. Lineage (NCBI taxonomy): Eukaryota > Metazoa > Chordata > Mammalia > Chiroptera > Vespertilionidae > Eptesicus > Eptesicus fuscus. Next base: position 101,099,459 of record NC_072479.1, read on the forward strand.
TAGGTGAGGTCTTTTTGTCCACTCACTCTCCCAAGGATGGCATGCCTGAGTCAGGTACAGGGGTAGGGTAGGAAAACGGCATGGGGATGCCAAAAGGCCAGTGACTAGAGGAAGATGGGCTTATCTGTGACCTCATTTCTAGTGTGGAGGAGAGAATCCCAGTGGGAAATACTGAGAGAGAACTTCAGCTCCCTGAGCCTCCGTTTCTTTTTAAAATATATATATATATTTATATATATATTTATTTTTTTTACAGAGAGGAAGGGAGCGGGAGAGAGAGTTAGAAACATCGATGAGAGAAACATCGATGAGAGAAACATCGATCAGCTGCCTCCTACACACCTCCTACTGGGGATGTGCACACAACCAAGGTACATGCCCTTGACCGGAATCAAACCTGGGACCCTTGAGTCCGCAGGCTGACGCTCTATCCACTGAGCCAAACCAGTTAGGGTGAGCCTCCATTTCTTTATCTGTGAAATGGGGACAGTAATTATGATAGTAATAGTTTTTGATCCCCAAACTAAGATGGCAGAATAATTGAAATGGCAATTATTCCAAACCCCCTGCCCTTCTACGGAAGGATAGCTAACTAGGGATAAATGGTGTGTTCTGGGTACTTTACTTAACAATCCTTATAGCAACCCCATGAGACAACAGCATTATCCCATTTACCAGAGGGTGAAGTTGAGGCACAGAGAGGTTAAGTACCTTGCTTAGGTAACACAGTGTTTGAATCACAATGCCACACAAGCTACTACATGCATTGAGCCACAAATTCCACCAAAGGTCCCTCCTCTACTTCAGGGCTCAGATGAACTCCTGCCGGCAAAAGGGCTCCTAAAAACTGCCAAGTGCTCTGGGAACGTGAGCCACGGGTGCACACCCACACCCAAGAACCCCAAACCAGGTTCTTAAGTCAGAAAGACCCATTTACAGAGGAGGGCATCTAGGGGGCACATGCTAGGAGTGCCACCTCTTCTTACTGTGTGGCCTTGAGCAAGTCGGCTATCCTCTCCGCGCCTCTATTTTCTCATCAGTAAAATGGGGACAAGGGCACCGTCCTGTCAAGCCTGTAGTGAGGATGAAAGTGGATTTCGTTGGTGAGAAGCGGGGCTCCGGGAGTGGGACGCTGAATTGTTAGTATTGGGTGCTTTGCCCACGTGCCCAGCAAACCCGGGGGTCGGGCGGCTCGCGGCTGGGGCGGGGAGCGGTAGCCGAGGCGACGTGGGGCCACACCCCGCACCGCCGCGCGGTAGCCGGCGAAGTCACCTGCTGGCTGGACGGCTCCTTCCGCCCCGCGCACCCGCGGCCGAGCGCGGCCCGCCCTCCCATCTCCCCGCCCCCATCCGTCCGCGGCCGCCCCGCCCCCGCGCGCCCGTCCCGTCGCGCAGGCCCCGCCCCCGGCCCGTCCCACGCTCCCATTGGTTGGCCTGCGGCCCCAGCCGCTGTTTGTCCCGGCTTCCCCGCCGCCCATTGGCGAGCCCGGGTCCTCCCAGGAAGTTTGAAAAAAAAAAAAAAAGTTTTATGGGCGGATGGAAGGGGCCGGGGCCGCGCGGGCGAAGGGAAGGGCCGGAGGAGCGGCTCTGGGCGGCCGAGAGGGGCGGCGGCAGCGGGATTCCCGCGCCGCGGAGCCCGGCCTGAGAGCCCTGTACACCGTCCTGCCTCCTGCCCCCGCCGCCCCCGGGCGCCGCCATGACGGTGAGTGCCCCCCAGGCGCCCCTCCGCGCCGAGGCGAGTGAGCGACTGCCCGAGCCAGCCGTCCTCCCGGGCAAGCCCCCTCCGCACGCCCGGTGGCCGGAGGAGTCTCCGCCGGAGACCGGGCGACCCCAGCGCAGGGCCGGCCTCACCTTCCCCAGCCTCCGCCTCACCTTTCCAGGCCTGGAGCCCGGGCGAACCCGAGGAGCTGGGAACGTCCCGTCACGGGCACCCGCCTCCTCACTTTTGCGGGACGAGTCACCGACCGATTCGGGGTGGTCCTTTACCACCGCCGTCCCACTCCCTTAGCGAAGACCTGACCAGATTCCCCCAAACTGTGAGATCCGCAGGGGCTCCCCGGGCTCCGGGCCAGGGCTGGGGTCTCGCCCGGGGCTGGAGAGAGGGTCCCCCTGGCTCGGATGGGTCTCGTTGGCCCGGGCCTGGGAAGACTGCCCACCCGTGGGGGCCGGCGGAGGTTGGGTGGGTGAGAAGGGGTCCCACCCTGCCGGAGCCCATCCTAGGATTGAAGCGGCCAAGACCACGTTCTCCCGGGCTTGCTCCTTCGCAGCGGGGCCTTGGGTGGAGCAGCGCCGCGAGTGGGGTGGAGGACGCGATGGCTGGGATTTGTCTTTCTCTTGGGGTGAGCCCTACCCTAGTTCCATCAATACCTGTGCCTTAATAGTAGGCCTCGCAGCTGAGTGCACCATTATCCCCATTTCACAGTCCGACAGACTGAGGCTTGGGGGAGAGGCCTTGGTGAGTTGCCCGAGGTTACCCTGAGCGTAAGGGAAGGAGCAGCCCCTTTCCAGGTCAGCCTGCCCCGTGGCGTTCTGGAAGGGAAGGGCAGAGCTGCTTTTGGTTTCTGATTAGTGTCTTAGGGAGGCTCTGACAGCTGGTGAGGAGAGGGGTGTGAGGCAGGGTGTGTATGTGCATGTGCCTGTCCCCTTTCCACCGCCAGTGAAGTGGGCTGGGCTGCTGGGGAGCGGGGTGGTGGTTGGGGAGAGGGGCCCCTGCCCCCCCCCCCCACCCCCCTGTGAGTGTGATGACCTGGCCACTGCCTGGACTTCCTCAGCCTCCACACATCCTGCCACCTCCCTGCTGGCCCTTCCTGTCTGTCGTCAGCAGCCTCCCCTGTCCTGTCAGAGAGCAAAGAGGGATGTGGGGGAGGAGCTGAGTCAGTGTCCTGCCCGTCCCCCCCAGGCCAGGGGAGGGTAGTCACTTTGCCCACTGGTTGCCTGCCAGGCCCTGAACTGGCTGCTTTCACGTTACCAGAATTGATCCTCTAAGGTTGATGGCAACGGCCCGTCTGACAGGTGAGGACATCGAGGTGTAGAGAGGTGACCCAGGGGCCCTGGCTGAGGCGGATTGGAATGGAGGGCTATCCTGGCTTTCTCTCTGGCGAGATAAGAAATGTACACAGTTGCCTCCTGGAGAAGCACATGCTCAGCAGGGCCAGGCTGCTGGGAGCAGCATGTGGGCCGCGGGAGGAGGGCCGGCCTGCCCTGCGGTGGGAGAAGCCTTCCTGCGATTGTAGGACTCAGGTCAGGTGGAGATGGACAGGGGAGGGAACACTGGACAAAGGCTGGTGGTCACATCTGGGGAATGGCGGGAACGTGGGAAAGGGGTCCGGAAGAAGAGGGTCCCAAAGGCCGGGAAACGTAGCGTAGGCTTTTGGTCAGGGCTCCTGAGGAGCCATGAAAGGTTTTGAGGCCCCTAGGGAGGAGGAGGGGGGTCACCACTGACGGTGTTGACTGGTGTCATCCCAGCTGCCTGCGGACCTGAGCCTGCTCCAGGCGGGTGTCCTTTCTGTACCGTCCCTTCCTTCTCCGCTGGGCCCATCTCCCTGCCCCCGGGGACCTGTATGGACCAAGTGGCAAAGGTGCAGCGAATGGGTAAATGCTTAGTGGCTGGACGCCGGGCCTGGAGTCAGGATTTGCTCCGCCTCCTTCTGCCTCCGCCGTGCGCAGCCTTGCCCTGGAGCCTCCTTCCCCAGCCACTGCCTGGCATCAAATTATATACCTGTTCCCTTGTTTATTGTCTGTCTCCTGACTTCCACCAAGTCCGGGGCCACATCTTTCACTCGCAGCTGACTTCCTGGTCCAGAACAGGGCATGATAGTTAAAAAAAGAAAAAGGAAGATTCCACAAACATTCCCTGGGTCCTGGGGGTGTGAATGCGCATGTCCCTGCCTGTGAGTGGAGTCTGAGGGACAAGTAAATGTCTTCAAGATAATCATGGGCAACAGAGGCTGTGGGAGGGCCGCAGGGGGTGTGTGTGGCGTGTGCTGAGGTGGCCTTGGGGGAGGAGGTTAAGCTGTGTCTTAAGGCATGAGGAGGGGTTTGCTTTGGTGTTCAAGCAGAGGACACAGGCCTGTGGAGGACCTGAAGTCCTGGTGTGTTGGGGATCAGTGAGGATGTGTGGAGACATTAACACGGGGCCCCCAACGCAGGGGGAAGGCTGGGGCTGACGCTCTTGTGCCATCCTAAGGCAGCTGGGTTTTGTTTTTATTATTTATTTTTTTCCATTTTTAAATCATTTTTATTTTTCAATTACAGTTGGCATACATTATTATATTAGCTTCAGGTGTACTGGACTTTGTTTTGAAGCCATCCCTGGAGGCTCTGAGCAGACTTGTAACACTGGGCCTTTTTGAGTGAGTCCCTCTGCCAGAGTGCATCTAGAGGGAGGAGGCCATGTCGAAGGTCCTGACGGTCCCGGAGGGCGGGGAGAGTGCAGACCTGTGGCCAAAGGGGGGAGGGTGGCTGGGCTGGGAGCACTGCTGGTGCTCCTTAAGGGAGAAGGAGAAAGTGAGCTTCCTGCAGGTGGAGGAGAGGTGGCCGGGGCTGAAGAGCCACGTGTGAAGATGCAGTGAGATATTTAGGTTATCAGACCTTTTGACCCTGGGTGGGGGGTGGGAGTTCCCAACTGACCATAGGACCTCCCCTGCCAGCAGTTTAAGATCTCCCATTGGTGGCCTCCTCTCCCCACGGTCACTGTGCCAGCCCATGCCTGAGGTGGCGTGCGACGTGTTAGTACCGGCTTCCAGAGGGTCACTGGGCTTTTCCATGGGTGGCACGTTCAGTCCTCATAAAACTTGAGGGAGGTCAGGACTCACCCCGTCATTTACCACATTGGGCAACTGGACTCAGAGAGGGTATGCGACTTAGGAAGGTCACTGTGACCCCACTTCCCAGGCAGCCCTTGGGGTCCCAGCCTGTCATTGCTGCTAGGAGCCCTTCCTCAGCTTCTGGAAGTCGAGGCTGATCTCCTATGGGCCATCCCAGGAAGCCTAACTCCTCAGGGCCAGGGAGTGGGGGTGGGGCCTGTCTCCAGAGCACAGAAATTTAGATGGGGTAGAGGAGGGTGGATATTTATTCAGCAGGTTTTCCCGGGTTCTGGCCACAGCACGCCTAGTCCTGGGGCCACGGGAGGTCCAGACTGAATGCAGGTGAACCCAAGCGACCCGGTGGTCTTGAGCGGGGCTACCAGTCTTCATTCGGTCTCGGTTTGGGACGCCTTACATTTGGGGAAGAGGGTGGGAGAAATGGAGAGCAGATGGCATGAACACCACCCAGAGTTTCTCAGGTCTGAGCAGAGCCTGTGTCCCTTCCCTCTGACAGGTATGCAGGGAGGGGCTGCAGCGCAGGGGTGGGGCTGCCAGCCTGCTGAGACGGGGCCCTGGTCCCACGGCCATGGCTGTGGGTGTCTTGGAATGTCCAGGCTGCTGCCCCAACCTCCTCTCGGGCCACTTCTTCCAGCTGAGGAAGAGGAGAAGGGGGCTCCCTAGGAGGAAGGCAGGTCAGGGGAGGTGGCCAGGTCAGGTGGCTCTGGTTTCCAGGTTTCCAGCTGCCATCCTCGCCGCCCACCCCACTGATCCATGCCACCCGCTCCCTTCACGCAACCAGACACCTTGGCCTGGTGAGGTTCGATGCAGGCGCTGATAGGTGGGCTCAGAGCCATGGCAACAGGTGGACGCCTCTTCCCTGCCCGCCAGCCTGGCCCGCCCTGCTCTCCCAGTGGGCAGGAGCTGAGACTGCAGAGGGACTGGGACTTAGACAAGAGAGGTCTCCCCAACAGGCAGGAGGGTCTGGAATTGGGCACCCACCAGATGGACCTGACCAGAGAAAATGCAAGAATGAGCAGCTTCGTTGTCTAGGCCTCGGTGGGGGCTCATAGCTCACAGGCCCCTGGGGAGCATGCTGCAGCTGGGGGCCCCCAGGCCCCGGGGCCGTGTCCCCCTGAGCAGCACCCGGCAGGTAGGGCTTGCCAGGACCGGCCCATCCAGAGATCTAGAGGGAACCAGAGGATCTCTGATCCCAGCCTGTGCTTGGTTCCATCTTTCAGGATCTCCAGGAGACGAGGGCAGGGCAGGGCTGGTTGGACCACAGGAGGTCAGTGGGTTGGGGGCAGGTGGCAGCAATAAGGCATTTTCCTGGTGGGCCACCTGGGCCTTGTCAGAGAGGAACTGGACAGCTCACTCGCCCTGCTGGTCTGGCTTGTTCTCTACAGGATCTCTACAGGCAGCGTTCTCTTGGCCCCCCTCGCCCACTCTTGGGTGAGGAAGTAGGCTAGTGGGAGGGAAGCTTGAACATCTTTGGTGGATGTCCCAGTCGCCTGGTCCACCCTCTTGGCAATCAGAGATTACTGGATGTTATGGAAAGGGGCCAAGACTGCATTGGTGGCTGGGGAGTCTGCCTCGATTTGGGGTGTTACCTGGGCCCTCAGCCCTCTCTCCTGGCTTCTCAGGCCCTTAGTCTTACAGGATTCAAGGCCTAGAGGTACAGCACCCCCTCCTCCCCAGCCCCATTGGCTTCTCCACTGGGCCTGACTCATCTGCTTCCTCATCTCCCCATAGCCCGATCTGCTCAACTTCAAGAAGGGATGGATGTCAATCTTGGACGAGCCTGGAGAGGTAGGAGGGCTGAAGTGGAGAGGAGGGGGGTGGCTGGGGGCAGCCCAGGAGGCTGAGCTGCTTCCCTCGCCTGTCCAGCCTTCTAGAGACCATGGCTTCCAGGTGGAGGGGGTCCAGGGTCGGGGCCAGAAGTGGGAACTCTGAGGGCAGGGTGTTTCTCGTCCAGCCTTGGACTATGGGGGTGGGAGGGCGGAGGCCGCCTGGAGCAGTCTGCAGTGTGTAAGAGTCACCATGGAGGGAGGCCTCCTAGCCCCTCAGGCTCTGTACCCCATCCCCTCCTCTCACCAAGAACCTCTTGGTCCTCCCACCTCTTGATGACCTCCTGGGTATCAGAGGGTCTGGGGTGGAAGGGCTCTCAGAGATCATTGGGCCTGAGAAGCACAGATTTGTAACAACTCAGTCGCGTAACAGCCCCTCCTCCCCCACCCTGCGGATGATGCTCAGAGCACATCTGAAGTCTCACCAACCTGGGGCCCCATTGGTCACATCACAGCTTTCCCTGGCTTCAGTGGCCACATCTGTGCTAGGGGCATAGTGGATGATGACGATTCCTTCCAGGGTGGGTAACAGGCACAGATGTCAAGCAGGTAAAGGGTCTCACATAGCCCCCAGGATCTGCTAGGGCCTCAGTAATAACCCTTCCCTTTCTCTAATGTGTCTGTCCTTAGACCCAGAAGGGACAGTGGCCTCTTACGGGTTCTGCCCTTTCGGCTGCCATGCTGGAGCTGGATCTGGCTTTCTGCCCACCCACCTTGGGAGGGAACGTCTCCCCGCCCCTGCCCTGCATGCGCTCGTGGCTTTGGTGTGTGTGCAGCCCGCATGCCGGGAGGGCTGGGAGCCAAAGGGAATTGCATTGTGTTTCCTACCCACATGCTTTATCCCCTCTAACCCACAACCTTCCGTACCCGCTGCCTGCTCGCCGGTCCTCTGGTGGCTGCGCTCCAGCCTCACACAAGGCCTGGCACCTTGCCAGTGACCCGTCCTGGCCTCCCACCCAGGGTCTCTGGAGGGCAGAGATTATGGGCTCCACCCAGCACTGGCCATTACTCATTCTCTTTCACGAAGTTTTGGAATGTCCGAGCTGGAAGGGCCCTGGGAGTTCAGCCAGCACAGCCCCTTGGTGCACAGACAGGAGACAGGCCCACAAGGGCTTCGATCTCTTCCAGGCCTAGCAGGACCTTGGCTAGACACAGGCCAGGAACTCGGGGCACCGGCGGCCCACAGAGCTCCATCTAGTCCCCATCTTAGACAGTCACAGACTGGGCCAAGGACATCATTTGGCACAGAACCCTTGCCCCACTTTACAAAGGGACAGTCGAGGTCTTGAGCTGCAATTCAGGCCACTCAGTAAGAGCAGGTAGTTCTAAGAGGGCCAGCCTTTTAGAGCAATCCCCAACAATGTGCTGCCCACCCTGGGCCAGATGCCCGGAGAGACACACAAGGGCGGGTTAGGAACTTCTAACCTTACAAGAAGGCTTAGGGATTTCTTATTAGCCCTGCTTTACAAATCTGAAGACTGAAGCCCAGAGACATAAAGATACTTAACTAAAGACACACAGCTAGGAAGGGATAAAATAGTTGTCTCTTGAATGCTAAGGAGAGGCAGTGTGGAAAGAAGTAGAAAATGTCATTCTGGCACATCCTTGAAAATGCACCATCTTCTTAAGGGAAAAAAAACAACCCTAAGTACTTGAAATAGCAAACAGTGTGGATAGGACTTGGTGATGTGTGGGATCCAAGGAGATGCTGGGGACTGCACTGACCCTGGCAGTGGGTGGACCTGATCTAGCATTCCAGCAAATGGCCAGAAGCCAGAGAAGGGCCAAGCTTGGCACCTTTAATATCAGGCTGTACCCCTTTCCTTTCTGATGTGTTCTGCTAACCTAACCCCAGCTGGAGCAGAGAGAAAGGCGCTGCAGAAAGGTGCCCAAATCCTAAATGTTCAGATAATGCATCTCACAAGGTGAACACACATGTAACCAGCACCCAGATCAAGAAACAGAATACGACCAGATGCCTCCCCCTGGGCCACCTTCCAGTCCTGCTCTCTGGGAGTCCTGTCCCTGGCGACAGGAGATCCAGGGGGGCATATGCAAAATAACTGGGGAAGTTCTGGTCTCCGGCTTGCTAGGCAGATGACCTTACACAGGTCACAACCCCTCCCTGGTCTGCCCTGGGGGATTTGCTTGTAGGCGCCTCAGCGATCTTGGTAGAAAGGATCGAGATGGGTATGGAAGTGTTCACAAAGCAGAGAAGGGCTCCCAGAAGGAAAGGGAGGGTGTGGCTCGGACGAGAAGTCAACCCATTTTATAGATGCTACCCCTGCAGCTCAGAGAGGAAAAGGAGGGCCAGGCATCAAATGTGGATTTTCTGACTGCCCTGTCCCCTGCCCCTACCCCTCAGCAGGGTGGATGAGGGTGCTAGGCCCCTACTTGAGCAGAATGGTTGACCTGGCAGCACCCAGGGTGCCAGCAAAGTGGCACACGCATATTCTTCCATTCCACACTGGCCCCCCTTACCACCACCTCTCCTTCACAGTGGAAGAAGCATTGGTTTGTGCTGACTGATTCAAGCCTCAAGTATTACAGGGACTCCACCGCTGAGGAGGTGAGACATCAGGTGCTGGGGGCCCCTGGAAGGGGCTTGGGGGGCTTGGGGGGGGTCACTGGAGTATATGGACCATCGTCTTCCTGCTGTAGGCAGATGAGCTGGATGGTGAGATTGACCTGCGTTCCTGCACTGACGTCACCGAGTATGCAGTACAGCGCAACTACGGCTTCCAGATTCACGTGAGACTGTGTGCATCTGGGGGGTGGCATGACTGGAGAGCCCCCAGAGGAGATGTTGGTGTGGAGCATGGCTGGCTCTTGTCACCCATTTACCCAGAGACCCTGTCCTCAGAGCCAGTCAGAAGCTCTACTGCCAACACAGCATATCTGGGGAGACCCCAGATATCATTGTCAGGGGTAATTCAAATGTTGGGGAGACCTTGGAGCCACTGGGACTCTTCCAAGACTAGGCTAGTGAAGGGGAGTATTGCACCCTCTGCTCAACTCCAGGCTCAAGACCCTAGACTCTCTCTTGGGAGGGAAGGGCCACCTCCCTGGGGTCCATAGTGGGGAGGGAGCAGTGGTGCTGGCCACGTGGCAACCTACCTGTGGGGTGGACTTGCAGACCAAGGATGCTGTCTATACCTTGTCGGCCATGACCTCAGGCATCCGGAGGAACTGGATCGAGGCTCTGAGGAAGACTGTGCGTCCCACCTCAGCCCCAGATGTCACCAAGTACGTGCTGGGTTGGACCGGGGCTTTGGGGAGGCACTTCCCCTGTATCCCTGAGTGCTGTTCTGGCACTCACCTGGGAGCCTCTGGCTGTACCTTCTGGGCCTCAGTTTCTCTATCAACAAAATAGAGGAGAGGTCAGTGCGCATTCTTGGCAGTCCTCCAGAAATACAATGAGGATTTGGAGTGTGACCGCTGTCCCTCTACGTCCCCCACATCCTGAAAAGGTGGGGAGAGGCCTTAGCTCTTCGGAGAAGATGGCAGTGAGTCAAAGGCCCCTCTAGGTGGCTGATTGTGCTGTGTGGGCTGTGTCTCATCCTGTGTTAAGGAGAGGGGATGGCGAGGCGGTCTGGGAGGGGAACTCATTCCCTCTGGAGGTCACTGTGGGTAGAGTAGTGGGAGGGCTCAGTTACCTGGTGGTAGGGCTCCCACACAGTATAAACCCAGACGCCTATGGGGGGCTAGGACTTGTGGCTGCTGGGCAGCAGGAATGGAAACATGACATTGAGGGGTGTCAAGCGTGAGTCCCTCTGTCTGACCACAGCCTGGCTGTTCAACCTCAGTCCAGTCACCTTCTTGTCTGAGTTTCAGACACTTCATTTGTCAGACTGTCACGAGAATATGCATAGAAGCCCTTTGTGAACTGAAGCACAGTGCAGCTGGATTCTTACTTAGTATATAGGCTTGGCTGCTGTAACAGAGAAGCCCCAAACACACTGACTTTAAGCGGGAGAGGTTTATTTCTTCAGAGCAGTCCAGTGGTATGTAGTCCAGACCAGCTCTGTGGCCCTCAACTCATAGCTTTGCCTCTGACTCAGGAAACTGCTTACATTCTCCTGGAGTGCCAGACAGGAGCCAGGCCAGGGCACACCCAGTCCTTTAAAGGGTGCCACCTCTCACTTCCACTGGGTAGAATGTAGGTACATGGCCCTACATAGCTGCAAGGGATGCTGGGAAGTGTAGTTTTGGGATGGGTGATCATATACCCTGCTATTGTTATAGAAGAAGAGTACTGCCACAGTTGTTAAGTCTCCACAATTAGTGCCTCTGCACCCAGAGGTCACTGTTCACCTGCTCGGCAGTGACCATGGGCATCTCCCCTATTCCACTGTGAGTCTTTTGAACCCAGGATCTTATCTCAAACCATACTTTTAATAATAACGCTTTGATCACCATTCTTAATGGGCTTCCTGGTTGCTTCACACATTCGCCCACCTAGTCCTCATATTCATCCTTTGAGAAGAATTGTTGTCCCATATTACAGATGAGTGACGGAGCTCAGAGGGAAGCCAGATATTCTGGCCCCTCTGCTGGTAAGTGGTGGAGTTGGGATGGCTCCCAGGGTGTGTTGATGATGAAGCGCTAGTTCTGACCTCTGGGCTCAGCTGCTTCCTCTGCTGGGGTTCATCCCCAGGCTCCGGCACGTGGTGACACTCCAGAAGTGCTTGTTGGGGGACAGAGTGGGCAAGATCCTGCCTGATGTGGCTGTGCTGGCACCCTAGGCTCTCGGACTGCAATAAAGAGAACACACTGCACAGCTACAGCACCCAGAAGGGCTCCCTGAAGGTGGGGGAGCAGCGTGCGGGCTCTGAGGTCATCAGTCGGGGCAGCCCTCGGAAGGCAGATGGACAGCGGCCATCCCTGGACTACGTGGAGCTCTCCCCACTGTCTCAGGGCTCCCCACAGCGGGCCCGCACCCCAGCTCGCACTCTTGACCGCCCAGCCAAGCAGGAGGAGTTGGAACGGGACCTGGCCCATCGCTCTGAGGAGCGACGCAAGTGGTTTGAGGCCGTGGACAGCAGGGCCACAGAGACACCTGCTGGCGAGGGGCCACGCCGGGGCCTCGGTGCCCCCCTGACCGAGGACCAGCAGAGTCGGCTCAGCGAGGAGATCGAGAAGAAGTGGCAGGAGCTGGAGAAACTGCCCCTGCGGGAGAACAAGCGGGTGCCTCTCACCGCCCTGCTCAACCAAAGCCGTGGGGAGCGCCGGGGGCCCCCTAGTGACAGCCATGAGGCACTGGAGAAGGAGGTAGACATGGCTGGCCTCTGGGAACCCCCTTACCCCACCAACACCCCTCCTGTCCCTATAGTCATGCTATAGCATTTATCATGCAAACCTACAGTCATGGGGAGCTCGCCCCTGATTCACTGTCTGACACCTCAGACTCCTCTGTGAACTGGAATCTTCTTTTCTAGACCTTGGGGTTTTTATTGTTTTTAAAAAGCATTTTTATTGATTTTTAGAGAGAGAGGAAGGGAGGGAGGGAGAGAGAGAGAAACATCGATGTGAAAGCAGAATATCAATCGACTGCCTCTTGCACACCCTTCACTGGGGATCAAGCCTGCAACCTGGCTTGTGCCCTGGCCAGTAATCAAGCTGGCAACCTCTCGGTGCACAGGACAGTGTCCAACCAAATGAGCCACACAGGCCAGGGCTGTTTTTTTTATATTTTTGCCTCTTGTTCTGTCCTCCGCAATCACACAGAAGGGAATAGAGAAGAAAAAGGGGAGACCATTTACTGAGCATCTTGCCCTTGGCCCTCTTTGCAAACAGGCTCATATATGTTCACAGCAGTCTCATGGCCCCATAGGGCATATCTCATCACAGTTTTACTGATGGGAAGCTGAGGCTCAAAGACATTTCCCCTGCCACCTACATACTGTGAATGTCTGACCACAGTGTTCTGTTCCCAGCCCTGTCCAGTCTTTGGGCCGGAGCTCTTCTGGCTCATTGGCCCTGCCATCCAGACCCAGCTGGAATGTCCCCCTTGCCTACACATTCCCACCAGGGCCACGTCTCCTCAAACCCACAGCTCCGCCCTGCCTCCGCCAGCCCGCCCTCTGCTTTCAGGCCCCCACTGACCTCATCTCCCTTCACAGGTCCTGTCTCTTCGTGCCCAGCTGGAGGCATGGCGTCTTCAGGGGGAGGCTCCCCAGGGTGCGCCCAGGTCCCAGGAGGATGGTCACATCCCCCCAGGCTACATCTCACAGGTGAGGCTGAAGAGCTGCTTTGTGGGGGACGGGGGCAAGTTTCTGGTTGCCATGTTTTCAGAAAAGAGCTAATATTTTGGGAGCCCTTCCTGTGTACCAGAACATGGGAGGCATTTGACATGCATTGTCTCATTTAATCTCTCCAGCGGGTGGACATGAGCCTTGTGCCCGTTTTATAGACAGGGCCACTGAGCTGTGAGAGCTTATGGGACTTGCCCAAGGTCAGCCGGCCTGCAGCTGTCAGAGGTGGGATTTAAGCTCAGGTCCGACTGACAGCCCTCGTGTGACCCTCTGCACTCGGACCACTTTCCTCACACCACCCTGGGGACCTGGGGAGCCAATGAGGAGTGGGAGCTCCAATGGGCCGGCCCCTGGGAGGTGCTCCCTAACAGGGAAATCCTGCCTGTGCCTGCCAGGCCGAGGCCCTCACAAGATGGTCTTTGGGACTTGGGAGTTCCCAATGGCCCCCAGGGAAACATGCAGTCTACTGAGGACAGCACTTCTCAACCAAGACCACTTTTGTTCCCCTGGGGCAGTGGTCGGCAAACTGCGGCTCGCGAGCCACATGCGGCTCTTTGGCCCCTTAATGTGGCTCTTCCACAAAATACCATGGCCTGGGCGAGTCTATTTTGAAGAAGTGGCGTTAGAAGAAGTTTAAGTTTAAAAAATTTGGCTCTCAAAAGAAATTTCAATCGTCGTACTGTTGATATTTGGCTCTGTTGACTAATGAGTTTGCTGACCACTGCCCTGGGGACATTTGGCCATGTCTGGGGACAACTAGCTTTCCAGAAAAAATACATCTGTGTGTACACACATGCACACTTATATATGGTATATCCTATATAATAAAAGGCTAATATGCAAATCAACCGAGGCGGAATGATTGGTCACGATGACGTGCACTGACCACCAGGGGGCAGATGCTCAACACAGGAGGTGCCCCCTGGTGGTCAGTGCGCTCCCACAGGGGGAGTGTTGCTCGGGCTCATGGCTGAGGAGCGCAGCGGCAGTGGCGGGAGTCTCTCCTGCCTCTGCAGCAGCACTAAGGACCCCTGGTGGGGGAGCAGCGGGGGGGGGGGGGATGTCCAACTGTCAGCTTAGGCCCACTCCCCACAGGCCAAGCTGAGGGACCCCCACCCCCCAGCCCCCTGCACGAATGTCGTGCACTGGGCCTCTAGTATATATATATATATATTACTGATACAAAGGATGTTTAGTATACAACTTACAAATAAAAAATAAGTAATACTTTTTATTGTAATTCTATATAGCAAATTGATTTTCTCATAATACTTTCATTGGTTTTTCCGAATGCTTGTATCCACAGCTAACTGACAAACGAGTGTCATTCTAACATGAATGTTGGCTGACATTTTTATTTATGTGGATGAGTAAGACGAGAAACATATTGAAACTTTACTTGGTCAATGTCATGAGCAATTTTTTGGTTGAATTGGGTAATAGTTCTCTATTGAGAATATTTTCTTAAGAGTGTTCCCTCAGGTTTTTGTTCTACTTACAGTGTAATGGTCATAGGTATGGCACACTTTTAAATTTAATCTGCATTACTAGCATTTTCTCATCCTTGCTTAAGTCTAGACCAGGGGTCCTCAAACTTTTTAAACAGGGGGCCAGTTCACTGTCCCTCAGACCGTTGGAGGGCCGGACTATAGTTGAAAAAAAACTATGAACAAATTCCTATGCACACTGCACATATCTTATTTTGAAGTAAAAAAAACAAAACGGCAAAAACACCCTCATGTGGCCCGCGGGCCGTAGTTTGAGGACGCCTGGTCTAGACTATCAAAAAATAAATCGAGTCCTGATTGTAATGTTTACCAATGTCCATGGTGTAAATACTCCCACTGTGGCTGAGGACCTGAGCACGGAGTTGGGAAGATATGTCACACCCACTATAGAGCATTTCCACACAGACACAGAAGAGAAGTAACCGCGGGAGCATAGACAATAATAAAATGCAGTGAGATCATTAAGAAGAAATGTTTGGAGTATCAGCTTTGTTTTTAATGTAATTAACTATAAGCTTATATAATTTTAAATAATGGCCTGCTAACTGTGTCACAAAATTCCTAAAAATTTGATAACCAGCTGCCTCTAGTCAGCACATCATTGCCTGAAGCAGAAAAGAATGCTGGGATCCCAGGCTCTGAGCAGAGGGACCTTCCAGAAGTTCCAGGCGGGAGGTTGCTGTGCGGGGCTCTCGGGAAGCCTTCCTGGGGGCGGGCACGGAGCTGAGCACTGGGGTGGGGCAGGGGCATGGGCTGTGGTGGAAGGCTGGTGGGTGCCTACTCTGGAGACCTCCGCTGCCAGGCCAGGAGTTTGGATCTTGTCCCACACACCTGAGGAGGTTTGGGGTGATGCCGGGAAGGTGGTGGTGGAGTGGAAGGGGCTTGGGAGGGGCCAAGGCCATGGCAGGAGCTGGGATGATGACTGAGGGTGAGCAGGATATAGGAGGGTGTAGAGGGGGGGCAGTTTAGGACTGGGTGACTGGGCCCAAGGAAGGCAGAGGGGAGCCCCCAAGGGGCCCTACGGCTGGGGTTGCTGTCAAGGCATGGGGGCCCATCTGGGGCCGTGTGGAGTTGGGGCTTGACATGAAGGGCTAGCTTGGGGGTCACTTGATATGTGGAAGGGGGAGAGGGTAGGGACCAGTGTTGTCAAAGCCTCCCTTGAGGCAAGAGGAAGGGGTTGCCTGAGACAGCTGGCGTCACCTCAGGACCCCCACAAGCTGTGCTCTGTGGAGCTGTGGTCTCCCAGGGACCGCTTTTCTGGGTGGGTCCATCCACATCCACATCCACGGGTAATCAGAGCAGCTCTGCCTTTGTGCACTTTACTATTCGAACCTGCACTAGATTTCCTTTGGAAAAAGGTTTCTGTTGCTAAAATTAAATTTGAAAAGCACTTCTCTGACTTCTCAGCATACAGATGGGGAAACTGAGGCCAGAGAGGAGGCTAGAACTTTGACCTGGAGTCAGACGAGTGCTGCAGTCCAAGCCTCCTGGGCTGTGGGCATTTTGTCATGGGAGGTTGGGGGGGTGGGGTAGGTGGGCAGGCAGAACTGAGGGGCGTTGAGAAGGGAATAAAGGGGAAATGGAGGCAGAAGACGGGAGTGGAGGAGTGGCTCAGGACGCCGAGGGCGCAGAGAAGAGGAGCTGAGCCACCTGTGTCCCCCTCAGGCACTGGAGGAAGCGGCTGGAAATTCAGTGGACCCTGGAGAGGTGACAGCTGGGGAGGGATCCCCCAACCTGATATCTCAGACCGAGTGGGTGCCCCTCTTTTAGCCGGTGGGGCTTGCCACCACAGGACAGCAGCTGGGGGGTCTGGGACTTCACGGGCTGTAGTGCCTCTAGCAAAGGGGACCCTTCCATCCTAGTGCAGTGGGATCACGGGCATCTCTTTGTCCACTTTGGTCCACGTCAGGGGTGGCAGCTGACACCTTGGGCCCACAGGAAGGCAGGTCAGAGAGCAGCACCTGACCTAGGAGCCCCTCATCCTGGGCTGGCTCCCACCGCCTGACACCAGCCTCCTGACCCCTATTAGCTTCTGGCTCTGCCTGCCTGATCTGACCCTTTGAGAACAGATCCCCACCCCCCTATTTTTCTGATCTCTGCAGGTGGGTGATCTCTGGGTGGGCGCTAGCTTACCTTAGGGACACTCAGCAGTTGGTCTTATGAGGCCTGTTTTACAGATAAGGAGACCGAGGCTCAGAGAGGGAAGAGGCTTAAGTTCATTCCACAGTACAGCCAGGATTAGGACTCCAAAGCAAGGTCTATTGTCCTAACTAGAGGGACCTACAGAGGACATGCGCAGAGTCCCAGAGAGACAGGTACCCCTGCTCACTGCCTAGAACACCTGGCCCCAGGTGGCCTGGCCCTTGCCCTTCCCCCAAAGTGGCCTCCAAGGTGTGGCTGTGGCTGCTGGAGAGGTGGGGTTGCCCCCACCACTGAGATGCCCTGTGCCATGGAGAATACAATTTTTTTTTTAAATATATATGTGATTTTTAGGGAGAGAGAGAGATAGAAACATCAATCAGCTGCATCCTGCATGCCCCCTACTGGAGATCAAGCCCGTAACTTGGCATGTGCCCTGAGGGGGAATCGAACCCGTGACCTCTTGGTACATGGGACAACGATCAATCCACTGAGCCACACCGGCCAGGCAAGAATACAACCTCTTAACTGGCCCTCTGTGCCTTGGTTCTTCCCTAGCTCTTCTCCTTCCCTTTTCAGTTATCTTATTTTTTTTATTCCCACCCAGGGCTATGGTTTTTTAAATTGATTTTACAGTGAGAGGAAGGGAGAGAGAGACAGAAAAACATCGATGTGAAAGAGAAACCGGTTGATCAGTTGCCTGCTGTACACGCCCTGACCTGGAATTGAACCTGCAACCTTTTTGATGTACAGAATGACGCTCCAACCAGCTGAGCCACCCAGCCAGGGCCTTAAATACTTTTTAATTATATAAAAAATAGGTTTACATTTTCATAAATAATTCAAACAAATTAAAAGGTTAGAAATAAACACATGAACTCTCCTTCCCCTGCCTGCTCCCCGGTGCCCCAGAGCACATCTGTGTAGTTTTCTGTATCACCTCGGTTTTGGAGGGTAGAAGTCTAGCTTGGGTCTCGCCAGGCTAAAAGCCAGGCGCCCGCAGAACTGTGTCTCCTGTGAGCTCTGGATGCGATCCGGTTTCTCGCCTTTTCCAGCATCTGGTGGCTGCCCACCTTCCGTGGCTCACGGCCATTCCTTCATCTTTAAAGAGAGCAAAGGAGTCAAGTCCTCACTTCACGTCACTCTACCTCCTTCCACAGCCACTCCTCCCCCGCTCTCTGCTCTCCTGCCTCTTCTGCGTCTGCGGACCCCGATCCCGGGGCGTCATGGCCAGTCCGTAATCTAGGAGAGATAGCTCCTTATTTAAGGCCATCTAGCAGCTCAGTTCCCCTCCGCCGCAGTATAAGGTGATATTCACAGGTTCCGGAGCGGGACGCGGACATCTCTGGGGCCCAGTCCTCTGCCTTCTAGCGTCCTTCCTTACCTTCTCTGTGACTTTGCGTCCATGTACCCAGATGTCCAGCTCCATGGGTTTTGTTTCTGTGAGTGGGATCACCCCATGTACGTTGTCAGAAACCAGCTTTTATCACCTAACTTTGCACACTCCTTCCCCCAGCTGTCCATGTGCACAGCTCTGCCTTCTACCAGCCGCCTGGGTCCTTTGTAAGGCTCGATCTCATGATTTATTTAAGGGTTGTTTATTTAGATTGTTTCCAGTTCTTGTCTGTTGCCAATCTGTACACGTGTGACTTTCTGTGGGGTCATTCTTACAAGTGGACCCGCTAGGTCAAGGGATAGGGTCATTAAAAATGCATCGATGCTATCAAACTGCCCTCCACGAACCCCATCACAGCGACTCTCCCAGCAGTGGTATTATCAGGCTTTTAAATGCTGGCCAGTCTGTCCTAGCCGGTTTGGCTCAGTGAATAGAGTGTCAGCCTGTGAACTGAAGGGTCCCAGGTTCGATTCCGGTCAAGGGCATATGCCCGGGTTGTGAGCTTGATCCCCAGTGTGGAGCATGCAGGAGGCAGCTGATCAATGATTTTCTCTCATCATTGATGTTTCTATCTCTCCCTTTCTGAAATCAATAAAAAATATGTATATTAAAAAAAATACTGGCCAGTCTGATCCACAAGGCCCTGTTCTGTGATGTCATCAATTTCAGCTCCCTTCCCCAGCACCTGCCACACGTCAGGCCCTGTCCTGGGCCCCGTGTCCTCGGGGGACTTACATCTGGCAGATGCAAGGCCTTTGGCGGCAGGGGAGAGGTTGTCCAGAGACAGAGCTAGGAGGGTATTTAGCTGGGCTGCAGGTGAAGTGAATTAATTACCCAGGAAAAGAAAGATGTAAAAGAACGTTCCAGGCAGTGGAAAGAGCATGAGCTAAAGCTCAGGTGTGAACACACTGAATTGTTTTTTATAACGAGGGGGTTTCTTGGTGGGGTAAGGGCCAGGGATGAGGCTACAAGGGTCAGGCATGGAACAGGGACTTGAGCCGGCAGGTGGGGGCCTCAGAAGGGTTTGAAGCAGAAGAATGACAGCATGAGGTTTGTAGATGGAGGAGAGAGGAGGTGCTGGGTACAGGCTGGTGGTGCTGGGGTCCAGAGGGAGCCTGGACCAGGGTAGGCCTGCCTACCTCAGGCTGGAGAAGGACCACTGTCCCAGGCAATGGGAGCAGCCCGTGACCCCTGGCCCTGCCTGCAGGAGGCCTGGGAGCGCAGCCTGGCCGAGATGGAGTCCTCCCACCAGCAGGTGATGGAAGAGCTGCAGCGGCACCACGAGCGGGAGCTGCAGAGGCTGCAGCAGGAGAAGGAGTGGCTCCTGGCCGAGGAGACAGCCGCCACGGCCTCAGGTGAGGACCCCGGGAAGGAGTGGCACAGCGGGGCTTGGGCTCACGGACCTCTAAGCAGAGGCCTCCTCACTGGATTTGGGAGGCTCTTAAATAAGAGGCTGGGGTCTTGGTGCTAGACTTAGGGTAAGGGATCAAGAGGCGTTGGAAGCCCCCAGAATTGACCTCTGAACCTACTTAAAAAGAGGAAAGTTGTGGCAATAAAAAGACACCCTCCCCTCGGGACCTGCAGGCACTAGAGGGCCCACTGTGATCCAGGCCTATGCCCGAGCCGGTGCCATGTCCTGGCGGAGAGGCTGCTTAGCCTCAGACCCAGTTTTTATAGCGGGGCCATCTTACTGGGCACACAGGCCGGACCCAGGGAGAGCAGGGAGGGGTGTGAACAGTCCTGGTCCTTGCAGTGCCCAGGAGAGGGACCCATTTCACAGATGAGGAAACTGGCTCAAAGGTTAGTGATCTGTCCCAAATGGCACAGCTTAGAGGTGGCAGAAGCTAGAGTTGGAGCCCAGAGCACACTGACTGCAAAGCCATGCTCTGAACCCACCCTCTGCTTTCCCAAGCCAGAAACGGGAATGCCCGACCGAGGTGTGGGACACCCTCCCTCTCCCCGGCAGCTGCACACCTGCTCTGTGTGCCTGGCACATCTCACGCACCTCCAGGGCGCTTTAGAATAATGGAAATGATGAGGAGATCGCATGATCTAGAACTTACACCTGCTAAGTGCTTGACACACTCAAGCCCATGGCCCCTCATCCCAAACCCTGGGCCATGTGTTTTGCTTTTAGGAAGATAACCTGGTGCACATAGTAGGTGTCTCGGCAGGATTTGGGCGCCATCCTGAAGTCTAGCACTAAGTGATTTGCAGTGAAATTTCTCAAGGTCACCCTTAAGTGGGACCTCAGATAGCCTCATGTCCACGTAGGCCGGGGATTGTTACCAAAAGAGTTAGGAAAAACTCCCAGTGTTCAGAGCTTTTGGATTTTGGAATTACAGATAAGACAATGGTTGAGGACTTGTTTAATCCTCACAGCAACCCCATGTAAGTGTGAAAAGAGACTCAGTCCTTGGGAGCTCACAGTCTGAAAAATAAATCAAAAGCTAATGTCTGTGCTGTGCATTGTTTGAAATGCTCTTCACACATCTCCCAGTAACTCATGAAGGAAGGTGCTATTGCTAACCCCACTTTCCGGATAAGGGCCTGAGGCACAGAGGGGTTAAGTCCCCTGAGCAAAGTCACCTAGATCTGTACCGACTGAGCCTGTACTCTTGACCACTAAGCTGGGCAAGACAGATGGGTCTTGTTAAAGGACCCTCCGGGCTGTGCAGGGACAGTGGACTGTGTGGGCTCTACCCAGCATCACTAGCAAAAGGTACCAGTGCTCAGACACCAGGTGTCTCCCCAGCAGGGTCCCTCAGACAGAGATTGTGATCCTCTCTTGCTAGACAGGCTCAGGAAGGCCGAGCAACTTACCCAAAGCCACTTAGTTCACGACACAGCCTGGTCCAGGGCTCTCTGCATGCCACTGCCTGCTCCTGTGTCCACGGTACATGTGGCGTCTCAGAGGAGGTGAAGTTGGTGCTGCTGACCCCTCCCCAACCTCCTTGCTTCTGCTCTGTTTCCAGCCATCGAAGCCATGAAGAAGGCCTATCAGGAGGAGCTGAGCCGGGAGCTGAACAAGACACGGAGCCTCCAGCAGGGCCCAGACGGCCTCCGGAAGCAGCACCAGTGAGATAGCACTTGGGTCCTGGGGTCTGTGGGCTGGGCCGCCTCCTGAGCCTGGGACCCAGCTGCACACACTGGCGGTTATGAGTCGGGGACCCGTGCTGACGTCCCTGGGCAAAGAATATGTCAGTTTGCCCCCAACTGAGACCCCCCACTGTCATTATTGTGGCACCTGAACAGAAGCAGCAGGGCCTTCGTCAGACCTCCATGCCACCCACATAGACAGTTCTTCAGGCCACAGTTCTTCTGCCCCTTCTTATCAGGCTGGTCTCGGCCTCCGCACTCCTGTCCCCTCGTTAGTGTCCCCTAGAGCTGGGCTGCAGTGTCACCCTCGGCCAGTCCCTGTCCTGCCACAGAGCACAGTTCTGGAGGCTGCAGAGGCTTTAGAGATGGGCTCCTCCAACCCACCCCCTCACAGGAGGCACCTGTAGCCACGAGAGGATGTCACCAGTTCAAAGCCCCACAGTTGGGCTCAAAACAGAACTAGGGTGGGAACTCAGGAGCTGCTTTGAGTTTGCCATGACTTGACTCTGAGCTTGGCAGAGGGAAAGCGAGCCCACATCCATCATTGTTCCCCTCCTCCGCCCTGGCAGGTCAGACATGGAGGCGCTGAAGCGGGAGCTGCAGGTGCTGTCAGAGCAGTACTCACAGAAGTGCCTGGAGATCGGCACCCTGACGCGGCAGGCCGAGGAGCGCGAGCACACGCTGCGCTGCTGCCAGCAGGAGGGCCAGGAGCTGCTGCGCCACAACCAGGTGGGCCTGGCCCCGGCCCCCGTGGGTGGGGACAGGGGCGCCCCAGCAGCCCTGCGCTGACCATCCCACCCCCCACCCCCAGGAGCTGCACGCCCGCCTGTCTGAGGAGATTGACCGGCTGCGCGGCTTCATTGCCTCACAGGGCACTGGCAGCGGCTGTGGGCGCAATGAGCGGAGCTCCTGTGAGCTGGAGGTAAGTGCCCACCGGCACACCCAGCTGGTCCTCAGGGCCTCGGCCTGGGGAGGGCGCCTGGGGCCGGGCCCCAGCAAGGAGACGCCAGCACAGCTGGGAAGGACCTGCTGTGTGCGCTGCACTACTGCAGCCAGAGTCCAGCCCTCCCACCTCCCTGCTGTGCGATCAGGACCGGTTGCCTCGCCTTTCTAAGTCCCAGGAGCTCATCTGTAAAATGGGGCTAGCACACCTTCCTTACTGGGAGAAGCTGCAGTGAGAAAATGTGGGCATGATCCCAGGATCACCCTGGTATTTTATTTTACAAACATTTATACACGGTTTTACTCTGTGCCTGGAACTTCTGTAAGCCCAAGTTCTTAACTCACCGAGTCTTCCTAACAGTCCTGTGAGGTACATGCTGTTACTATCCCCATTTTACAGGTAAGAAAACAGACACAAGAAGGTCAAGTACCTTGCCCAAGGTCACACAGATAGTTGGTGTGGGAACTGGGATTTCAACCCAGCAGTCTGGTTCCAGAGTCTAAGCTTTTAAGTCTCGCCAGTCTGGCTGAACTGTCTCCTCCTTAGTTAAGTCAGGACAGCAACACCTGCCCCTCAGGGTTTGGGGAGGGGTTAATGAGGTGGTCTGCAGAGAGTCCCAGCCTCTCTGGTTCAGATAGGGCCATACTATGGCTTCCTTTCTCTTCTTTGCCCTCAAGTTGCGGGCCTGGTGCTGTGGTGTGGATGGGTGAGAGAGGACTTCCTGGGGGAGAGTGCCCAGGGTGTAGTGGGTCTCCGTGCAGGTTGGGAGCTGCATTCTAGGGGCCTGAGGCAAGGAGAAGGCCGGCTGCGGTGCTCTGGGCTGGGCAGCTCTGGCCTCTGGCCCTGGGTTAGCTTGCACCTGTGACCCCAGGTGCTGCTGCGAGTGAAGGAGAACGAACTTCAGTACCTGAAGAAGGAGGTGCAGTGCCTCCGGGACGAGCTCCAGATGATGCAGAAGGTAGGTCCTGGCTGAAAAGGGTGTCAGCGGGGAGAGGGGGAGGGACCTCAGGATCCAGCTGGATGCCCATCCTGTGAGCACCTGCTCTGTGCCAGGCACTCCTCGTGCCTCTCCCCCGGAGGTGTCATCATCCTCATTTACAAAGAAACTGAGGCTAAGAAAGGGTGACTTGCTCAAGGCCACACTTGCTTTTTTTTATTCAGCAAATATTTATTGAGCACCTACTATGTACCAGGCATGGTGCTAGGTGCTGGGGAGACACCTGTGAACAAAAAGGCCAACATCCCTGCCTGTGCAGAGCGTGCATTTCAGGGAACAAGCCATGTTGCCGGAGGCGGGCGGGGGGTGCGGGGGGGAGTACTGGGATTCAGGACCAGGTCTGTGAGTGTGTGGCTTGCCTGGTGCCATGTCCCTGTGTGTTTGACATCCTCTGTGGGGCAGGGCTCTGAGAGTGTGTATGGGTCAGACTCATGGAACGGGCCCAAGTATTGGGCCACGCCGCCCTGGTTCTCCTCCCGGCCACTGGTTGCAGTGTGGTCTTGGGCAAAAGCTTCACCTGCCTGAGCCTCCGCTCTCACATCGAGCAGGTTGCAAATGGTGCTGAAACCTGTGGTGCCGGGAGAGGTTTGTCCAGGGCTGGGCCGCCAGGGGGCCTCCTGGAGGGAGAAGGCCCTGGGGACTGCAGAGAGGCCTGGCTGCTCTGTGCTGGCCATAGGGAGCACGGTGGGCACGTGCCAAGTGGGCAGGGCCAGGGAGGGAGGGCCCTGCCCTTATAGCCCCTGCCCGCCCCCAGGACAAGCGCTTCACCTCAGGAAAGTACCAGGACGTGTACGTGGAGCTAAACCACATCAAGACACGGTCGGAGCGGGAGATCGAGCAGCTGAAGGAGCACCTGCGCCTCGCCATGGCTGCCCTGCAGGAGAAGGAGGCGATGCGCAACAGCGTGGCCGAGTAGAGGTGTGCCAGGGGTCGGGCCTCGCCGGCAGGGCGCCCAGCCTGGAGGTGTGCGCTCAGGGCTGTGCCACCTGCCCAGGGCACTTCCTTTTCCCGGCCTCTGCTTCCCTTCCTACCAGTAGGGACAGACGCACCTCTTCACGCTGTGCCTCAGCCACAGCTCATCAGTCCTGCCCTCCTCAGGGCTGACAGCGCGGCTGATCTGCCGAGGCTTGGGTGGCAAATGCAGTGCCTGCCCCCCTCAGGCCTGGCAGCAGGGCACACGTCACTAATAGTCTTCCTTCCACCGAGCTCTGCGCTCGGACATCACTGACGGGGGCAGCTCCCTCTTTCTGACAAGTCCTGGGGACGTCTGAGCACTCGGGAGAGGCCACCCTGTGGCCCGCTGTGTGGGGAGAAGCCTGGAGGAGCAGATCTGGCCCAGCCTTTGGGGCCAAGAGGTGTTGGGAGGACCTGCTGGCCACCCTTGCCTAAGCCGCGCTGGGGCCCAGGACCAAGGCTGGGGCTTCCCCAGCCCTCACCAGCCCCACTCTCATCTTCCAGGTCCTGTGGTTCGGCCCAGCTGCAGACTCCCAGCCCAAGGGGACCAGTTGCCCTCCTTCCCTGCTGGATGGAAGTCAGAAGCCAAGCTTTCTCCCCACCCTCTGTGGGCTACACATGCACTCACAACTATCACACACATGCACAGACACAGGCACACATACACTCTGCACAGGCATGCACACCGCATAGGCACACACACACCACACACACACACACACACGCTGCACAGGCACACACACCACACACATACACCACACAGACACACACACACGCTGCACAGGTACACACACACTGCACAGGTACACACACACTGCACAGGCACACACACACGAGCATACACATAGGCACTGCATAGACACACACAGGCACCACAAGGCATACACACACAGACACACACACTCAGGAGCACACATGCACAGGCATGCACATGTACACCACACACATGCACAGGCGCACGCACACACACACACTGCGTATCTGAGCGTGCCCCTCGCACTGGGTCTTCTTACCTTGCACCTTCTTCAGGATTTTATATGTGAAGAGATTTTTATATATAGACTTTTTCCTTTTTTTTTTTTTTCCAAAACACGTTGTACTTTTTAAAAAGCAATTCCTGGTGGCCGCGTGCCTCCAGCACTGGCTCCCCTGTCTCCAGCCTCCTGCTTGGGCTCCTGGGCCGTGGCCCTGTCCTGGGGTCTGGCAGCGGCCCTGGCAGAGTTGACTCTGGTGGGAGAGGCAAGGAGCCAGCCACCCTCCTCCCACCCTACCTCCCGCTAATTACTTCCTGCCCTGGAGGATCCTGCACCCTGGGACTCTGGACAGAGGGACAGACGGACAGAGGGAGCCGGCCTCTGTCTCCATGGCCCCACCTCCCCCTCAGGGTGCTGGGCATGGAACCGCTGGAGCTGCCCGTGAAGGCGTTTTCTCCTGCTCCATCGCCTTCTTAACTTAATAAAGTGTTCCTGCAGCTCTGGTGTCCGGGATGGCTGGGCAGGGCGGTGATGGAGGTGGGGGGTTCCCACCCCTCTGCCCCAGCACTGCACCCTCCTGCAGGTGGCCTGTGGGCTTCTGAGGGCGGAGCTGAGGATCTCGCTCCTCCTCCAGGCGATGCTCTGCAGCTCCGCTTGGGTTACAGACCAGCACCGGCACCCCCACCAGGGAGCTGGTTACAAACACCAAGTCCAGGTCCCACCCGACTACGGACTCGGCGTCTGCACTGCATCACAGTCCCAGTGGCTCGTGCACCTCTGGAAGCCCTGGGGCGGGCGCTGGGCCCAGCTGGACCTGAGGCTGCCCCTGTCTGACCGCGGCAAGTCACATCCCCTCTCTGAGCCTCTCCATCAAATGGGTGCCTTTTAGCCCCGGCCACTGAGGCTGTGAGAGGTCATGCTCAGCCCTGGACAGAGTCGGGTGGGAGGCCTCGTCATGGCTGACTGGGTGTGCTGATCATGGTCATGTGTGGGTTGGAACAGAGCTGCCCCGGGCCCAGGCCGGCTGTCCAATTAGCAGGGCTGTGGCTAAGATGATGAAGACATAAGGACAACTTGAGCCAGCTTCACCCTCAGGGCTGTTCCCATCAATGCTCGGGCATCTCAGGCCAGGCGCCGGGTGCACAGAGATGAACAAGAACTGGCCTGGCCCCACTGAAGCCACATTGGGTTGGGTCCTAGAAGGCTGTGGGAACCTGGAGGAGGCAAGTGAGGGGGCAGCACCAGCAAATGCCTATGAACATCCTGGTGTTCAGGGAGAGACCCGCAGGGAGCATCCTGATGGGGGATGGGGACATGGGCCAGTTCCCTTGCCAGCGATGGATTAGGAGTGGGCACGGGGTGCAGTTCCAGCCACTGAGATGCAGGAAGTCTTGGTTGGAGGTGGAGGGTCAGAGGGGTTATCTGGGGGGGTTTTGCTCTTAAAAAGGGTCCCAAAGCCGTGGCTGGTGTGGCTCGGTTGGAACGTTGTCTGTGCACTGAAGGGTCTCAGGTTCGATTCCCTGTCAGGACTCGTGCCCAGGTTATGGGTTTGATCCCTGGTCAGGGTGCATGCAGAGGCAACCAATTGATGTGTTGCACATCGATGTTTCTCTCTGTCTCCCTCTCTCTTCCACTTTCTCTAAAAGATCAATGGAAAAATATCCTGGGGTGAAGATTACCAAATAATAAAAATTAAAAAAAAACTAAACATCCTCGGGTAAGGATTTAAAAATGGGGGGAGGGGGTTCATAAGGAAGGAAGGAGACTTCTCTCTCCCGGCCTTTGGACAGAGTTGGGTGAAGTCCTGACATTGCCACCATCTTGCCTCATCAATGTGTTAATAGTGGCTGAGCAGAAAGAATCAGGATCCTGAGCCATCAAATCACCCTGCCTCTGGACTTCCTGTCGCACGACATAAGGAGCATCCCAGAGCCACTCGGAGATGGAGTGTCTGCACCGGCAGCTCAGTATCCAGATAGTTGAGTCCAGATCCCCGCCCATCCTCCCTGTGCTCTGTTACCTCTCACCAGTCCTTGGACATCCCTCAATTCCATCCTCTGCCCCATGACTCCCTCAGCCAACTCGGCTTCCCAGCGTGCACCTGGGCTGAGGCACCACCCTCCTCCGGGCCACCTGGGCCAGCTAAAACAATCAGGCCAGCGTATGAAAAGGTGATCCACTTGGAGATGTCACTCCACCTACGAGAACGGCTCAAACTGAAGGCCTGACCGTCTCCAGTGTCTGCGAGGATGTGGGGACCTGGGTTCTCCCCCTTGATGCCACCACTGTGGCCAAGAGCTTGGCAGATTCTTAGAGACACACATCTCCCCTATGACCTAGATTTCCACTCCTGCATATGCTCCCAAGAGCCATGTGCGCAGGGCCACAGAATGACTAGGACAATAATGTTCATATCAGCCTTATCGTAGCAGCCCAAATCTGAGCACAATATCTATGTCCATCAACAGAATGAATAAATAAAGGATGTCTTATTCATACTTTAGACATACTATATGGCAATGAGAAAAGAATTACTGCTACACACAACATCATGATGAATCTCCAGACTTAATGCTGAGAGAAAGAAGCCAGCCACAAAGGGCGCATGCTGTACAATTCCACGTGTGTGAAGTTCAAGGACAGGCAAAACCGTCACTATGGTGATGGCCATGGACCTCTGGGCTGGGCGGGGGGCTCCTACGGACTAGCAGTGGGCACAAAGGAACTCTCCGAGTGAGAGAAATATCCCATACCTTGATCGGGGTAGTGGTCACATGGGTGTGTACACACCTAAAAATGTACCACGCTGTACACTTGTGCATTTGACTGTGAATCATGTCTCCAAAAAAACCTCGGTGCCAGCAGGTGCCCAGGTGAGCCGCCTGGGGAAAGCCCCGTGACCTGCCACACAGGGACTTCGGCCAAAACCACACGGCGTGGCTGCCAGGCATGTCCTATGGAAAGAGCGTGGGCTGGGGATCACGCAAACCTGCCTGAGTTCAAACCCCAGCCGCCGCCTCCAGCTGGCTACATGCACCTCACAGGTTACACCCCTCTCTGGGCTTTATTTCCCCATCTGTTGTTTGTATTGTTTTTAATCCTCACCCAAGGACATGCTTAGAGAGAGGAAGCGGCGGGGGGCCGGGCGGGGAGAGAGGGAGAAACATCAGTGTGTGAGAGAAACATTAATTGGTTACTGACCGGGGATGGAACCCGAAACCCAGGTATGTGCCCTAACTGGGGATCGAACTGGCAACCCTTCAGGGCACAGGATGACGCTCCACCCAGCGGAGCTGCTCTGGCAGGTTATTCCCCATCTGTGAAATGGGACCTTCATGTTTACCACCGAGGGCTGTGTGGGCATTACATCACCAGCTCTTCCAACTGCCACAGCCTCAGTGCTCAGCACGCAGGCCCTGTGACTGCGCTCACACCGCAGTTTTCTGGGCGTTTTTTCGGCGGTGGCTGTTGCGCGGTGGCTGGGCTGGAGCCACCTGAAGGCTCAGCCGGGTTGAATGTCCAAAGCGGCTTCTTCCCTCGTCTGGTACCTCCGCTGGGGTGACATGACAGGGGCCCTGGACACGCTCCGTGCGGCCTCTGCACGAGCCTGGCTTGGCTTCCTCACTGCACGGCAGGCCCCGGGGCGTCTGCAGTGACTTCTTACTCGGTGGTTGACCTCCCAGAGAAAGAGACCCAGCTGGAGTGACAAGCTTCTGATGACTTAGCTGGGCAGTGCTGTGGGGTCGCTTTCATCACATTAGTCAGGACCGACCGGGTAGGGTGGGGACAGACCGGGTCAGAGGGCGGGGACAGACCGGGTCAGAGGGCGGGGACAGACCGGGTCAGAGGGCGGGGACAGACCGGGTCACAGACCAGACCAAGGGCAGGGACCCCTGCAGGGCCCGATGCGGGGTGGTTCCCGGGAGCCATCCTCCTCTGGCTCCCTCTCCTCCTCCTCAGGCCACAGCGGCTGGGAGCCCTGTAGGGTTTGGGCTGGGGGCGGACAGAGCTTTGTCACTTCCTTATCACCACTGAGTCAGATGTCACTCCACCTCCCTTTACTAAGGTCCAGAGCTCCAGTCTCCCCAGCCCCACCCCATCCAGGGGCTCCACGACCACCCATCCCTCTCAGCCCCAGGGACCTGCAGTGCCTCTGGGTGGGTAGGGGACAATGTCACCCATAGCGGCTCACCCTCAGAAAGCACTAATGATGCAGACCCCACCCTCCTTTTCCTCCCAAATGCCCCTGTTTATACCCCTGCCCCTGCTCTAACCCTGGACACCCCTCCCTCACCTGGCGGGGGGGCAGGATGAGGAAGGAGTAGGAGCTCAGGGCTGGGGGCAGACAGCTCTTCATCTGTATCCTTGTACTAGCTCTGCAAATTTGGGCAAGTTATGTAGCTTCTCTGTGCCTCAGTTTCCTCTTCTGTAAAATGGGGATAGTAGTGCATAAATTGCAGAAGTGTTATGAACATAAAAAATGAGCTAATAGCCTGGTCAGCATAGCTCAGTGGTTGAGTGTTGACCTATGAACCAGGAGGTCACGGTTCGATTCCTGGTCAGGGCACATGCCCGGGTTTTGGTATCAATCCCCTGTTGGGGCCCGTGAAAGAGACAACAGATGTATGTTTCTCTTACATCGATGTCTCTCTCTCTCTCTCTCTCCAATAAAATGAGCTCACCCTAGTTGGTTTGGCTCAGTGGATAGAGCGTCGGCCCTCAGACTAAAGGGTCCCGAGTTCGAGTCTGGTCAAGGGCACGTACCTCAGTTGCAGGCTCAATCACCAGCCCTGGTGGGGGTGCGTGCGGGAAACAACCAATCGATGTGTCTCTCTTAGATCAATGTTTCTCTCTCTCTGTCTCTCCCTCTCCTTTCCACTCTCTAAAAATCAGTGGAAAAATATCCTCGAGTGAGGATTAGCAAAACAGAACAGAAGAGCTAATAGATGTCAAATGCCGAGGAGAGTGCCTGGGACCTAGTAAGTGATTACAAATGTTACCGTTATGGTTGTGGTGGTTGTTATGGGGCAGTTATGACGATGAAATGAGATTACGGAAGTAAAATGCCTGGCACAGGCCGGAGTACAGGAGCTAGGATTTTGTCATTCGTCAGCGGTTAGCTGGATCCCCTGCCCCCCATCATCCGTAGGAGATCTGGTTAAACTTGGTCCAAACCCCAATGCCATGGCCTGGGAGAATCCAGACCGCTCCTTCCACTGCGGCAGGTTCCCACCCACCTGTCACTTTTCCTGAGACTTCCTTCGCTTGGGGGGCAGCGGGCAGCATCTCCAGGCACAAAGCCAGACCGTCAGTGGTTCTACAATAAATGCTCTCAAAAAGCGTGTCCTGTGAGGGGGCTCCCAACACCTCGCCCCCTGGCTGATGGCGGGCGCCAGGCAGTCTTGGAAGAGTCCAGCCTGGCCACTGGGTACGGCCCAACTCCTGCTCCGCACCCAGCCCTGGCCAGCTACCCTTTCCTGCTCTCGGATGCAGCTGCTTACCCTGGTACCCTTGACCGTGGCCTCCGTCAGCCTCTTCCCTGGTCCTCACAGCGGTGGCCTGGATCAGCCTCCCCTCGGTCCCCAGCCTTTGGCTTTTCCCTTTCTGTCCAATCTGCACATCACCAGTGGGAACTTGCTGAACCCGAGAGCTGGTCCTGGGCAGTTTGGCTCAGTGGATAGAGCGTTGGCCTGCGGACTGAAAGGGTCCCAGGTTCGATTCTGGTCAAGGGCACATGCCTGGGTACATGCCTGGGTTGTGGGCTTGAGCTCCAGTGGGGGAGGGGGGGCATGCAGGAGGTAGCCAATCAATGACTCTCTCTCATCATTGATGTTTCTGTCTCTCTCTCCCTTTCCCTTCCTCTCTGAAATCAATAAAAGTATATTTTTAAAAAATAAAATAAATAAAACTGAGAGCTGGCAGTTATTTCCCTTCGTGAAGCCCTGCCTGCCCCCTCCTGCCGTTAGTCATGGCGAATAAACCCCTCAGCCTGCCCAGCCCCTTCTCCCTGCCCCTCAGGCTCCCTGGGCTCCAGGCTTCCACACGAAGCCACCTGCAGCTCCTGAGGGCACCAGCCATGAACTCACCTGTCCTCACTGCTCTCCTCCAGGCACCTGCCCACCCTCTGCCCCTCACCTGATGGTGTCAGGACTCAGCTCAGTCATCATCTGCCGCCTCCAGGCAGCCCTCCTAGACCCCCCAGATGGGGCTAGATGACTGTTCTGACTTCCACAGCCCCTCCACTTGACATGTTTTCCCCACATAGTTCTCTGCACCGTCCCCCGCCCCCCCCCCCCCCTCCCCCCCCCCCCCACTGACGCCAGACCAGTTCTGATTCACTTCTGTTCCCCTAGGCCCAGCACAGAGCACAGGGAGTCTCAGTGGGACAAGCATTTGTTGATTGACTAACTGACCTAGTAACAGGAAGTAAATGACTACCCAGCCACAGCTTCAGCCCCACCCGTGCGCCCAATGACAAAGGGCTGGGTTTCCCCATAAACTGGCTGGGAAGCCCAGCAGCCAGCCTGGGAGGCTGGGAGCTAAAGGTAGTTTCCAGGACATGAAAGGGCCAGGCTGTGACTGTGAGTCAACCTGTCATCCCAGCGTCCCATCTGGACTTTACAAGGGCCCTGCGGGCTCTCAGGCCCGGGAGGGAGGAGCTTGCTTTGATGGAGCTTCTGCCGTGAGCAGACTTTACAGACGCCATCCCTGTTAATGCCCACAATCACCCTTTGAAGTACCCATTGCTGTGTCTGTTTACAGAGGAGGAAACTGAGGCTCAGCGCGAGGACATGACCCACCAAGGTCGATCATTTAGTGACTCACATCTCGGCACATCTGACTAGAGCCCAAATCTCTGTCCTCAGGCCGCCTGCCCTAACAGTAAAAATGCTCACCTTTTGCTGAGCACGTACTGTGTCCACGCCTGCAGTAAGCATTCACCTTCATCATCTCCTTTAACCCCAGAACAGGCCAGTGAGGGGGGTGCGAGTGAACCACGTTGTAGGTGAGGGGCCGGTACTCAGAGCAGCCACCAGCTGGAGCCCAGGTCCTGGGTCTCACTGCGCAGGTGGCTTCCTGAGCTGACCCGGCTGCTCTCTGTGGAGACCAGGAGCGCGGGTCCCCACTTGTGCTGTCGGTGTGGGGAGAAATCTGGGTGCATCTCGCAGGGCTAACTCAGATGAGCCATCACCACACTCCTGCCTCCGCTTCCCTACTAAATAGAACAAAACCTTCCTCTTAAGGGAGCCAGGAAGGCTGGAGGCCCCTCGCTAGGGCAGGAGGGTGTCAGGGGTGCCCGCATCATCGGCTGCGCCCCTGCACCGTCCTTTAGTTCCAGACCCCCCGTGCATCATGGGGGTGCCTACCACACCGTCTTCTCAAAGCGCCTCAGGGTTGCTCCCTGCCCAGCCCTCTATCCCCACTCCCTCACTCCTGGCGACCCCCCGGCTCTGGCCACCCTAGACCCAGCCGGCCACACTCTCCACGCTCCCTTGCAGCTCCCTGAGGCCATGGCTCCACGAGGCCAGTGGTCACCCCTGTGACTCCATCTCCCCAGGGAGTGCAGGTGAGGAGCCTGCAGCCCAGAGATTGTCACCTCGGCCTGAGCCCTGGTGTGGCCGCCCACTGGCCCCGTGACCTCAGCTAAGGTATCTCCAGGTGCGTCTGAAAGGGGACGCCTGGTGGACACGCTTCGCCAGCAGCGCGGCCTCACTGCGTGGAGCAGAGGAGCCGAGGGCTCTGCCGAGACCTGCACGTGGATGGCAGCTGTGACCGTGTGGACTCCCGCAGATCCTCACGCTCCTGCTTCCTGAGAAGACAGAGTTGCAGTGTCTCCAGCCCCACACCCAGGCGCCCGCATAACCCAGGGCCCAGCCTCAGGCACTCTCTCACCTCTTCACTCATTCACTCACTGAGCCATTCATCCAGCGAAAGTCCATGTCGAGCCCAGCCTGTGTGGTTCAGTGGTTGAGTGTCAACCCATGCACCGAGAGGTCGCTGGTTCAATTCCCCATCAGGGCACGTGGCCAGGCTGCGGGCACCATCTCCGTAGTCATAGACTTACTTAAATATGTAAACATATTTAAAATGAAGAAAGTCTATGACTGTACAATAGCACACACACGAAGCATCGGAAGTAGGAGTGTTTAAGGAAATTCAGCACCGCCGTGCCAGGCACCTACTGAAAGCAGTGAGGACATTATCTATGCCGATGCGGAGAGATCGCCAAGATGTACTGTGGAGTAAACAGCGCAAGGTGCGGAAACAGGTGTGGGATGTGGCTCTATTGGCGCAAAAGTGGGAAATGTGGCGGGTACAGATGGGCATGTGTGTGTATATGCGCCGAACCTCTCTGGAAGGGTTTGCACACACACATGCACGTGCACACACACACACACACACACACACACACACCAGTGGGAAGGGGGCCCTGGCCATGCAAGAACCTGGAACAGCCCTAGGTGTTTTGGTGTTTTGGCTCAGTGGATAGAGCATCGGGCTGAAGGGTGGTGGGTTCGTTTCCTGTCAAGGGCACCTGCCCAGGTTTCGGGCTCGATCCCCACTAGGGGGCGTGCAGGAGGTTGTTTTTTCTCTCCCTCCCTCTCCTTCTTCTCTGAAATCAATAAAAATACATTTTTACAAAAGAAAAGAAAAGAAAAGAACCTGGAACAGCAGTGGCCTCCAACAGGGGATGGGAAGGCTGGGGACAGGGTGGAGGGACACTTATGTTGACATTAAACTCTTTCACACAGCCTGAAGTATTTCCCGGGTGTGTGTGGTCTCTGTTCCAAAAGAAATAAAACTCTGAGATAGCCCCAGAGGAACCTGCTGCAGAGACAGCAGAGCGGGAGCTTGGGGTTCCCCGCCGGTTCTGCCGCCCTCCGGCTCCGGTCAGTCACCCGAGGCGTCTCCTCCTCCCGGAGATTAATAAGTGGGATCACAGCGAGGTCAGGAGGGTGCCGCTCCCGCACACGCCGCCGCGGCAGCCGCGCCCACCGTGGCAGCTGCTAGCATCCCTGCTAATGTCCTGGTCAGGCCTGTTCCAGGCACCCGGTGACACAGATGTGAAGGGACACACCTCTACCCCCCCCCCCCCCAGGACAGCAGCAACCAGGGAAGACTGATGACGCCGGCCAGGCAGGCTGCCAGCGGGGTGACCACATCCCGCCGAGTCTTCAAAGATAAGTCGGGGAGTCAGGCGGGGAGGGGAGGAAGGGCGCTCCAGGCAGGAGGCCAGGCTGGACACATAAACAGAGCTGTAGACACACGCGATGAGGAACACCTGTGTGCACGCCTGCCCCGCCCTTCACCAGCTCACCGACTCACCCAGACCCCCGTGCTTGTACACACCCTAGGTCAGTGGTCGGCAAACTCATTAGTCAACAGAGCCGCAGTTTGCCGACCACTGCCCTAGGTGCTCGCAGGCGGGTTGAGCACGCAGGGCAAGGGGCTTGGGGGTTAGGAGTGCCGGCTGGGATAGACTGCTGGCTCCTGTGTGACCCCAGGCAAGCCACTTAACCTCTCTGCGCTTCAGTTCCCTGAGGATAACAGTGCAGAACACATAGGGAGGTGGTGAAAATTACACGAGGCAGTTTCTTTTTTAAAAACATATTTTTATTGATTTCAGAGAGGAGGGAGAGGGAGAGAGAAATAGAAACATCAATGATGAGAGAGAATCATTGATCGGCTGCCTCCTGCACGCCCCCTACTGGGGATCAAGCCCACAACCTGGGCATGTGCCCTGACGGGGAATCGAACCGTGACCTCCTGGTTCATAGGTCGATGCCCAACCACTTGGCCACACCGCAGGGCCATGAGGCAGCTCCTGTGCAGTACTGAGAAGGCTGGGTGATCGTTTTCATTGTTACGCTAGAGCCACGGGTCAGAGGCCAGCTGCTCTGGGCAGAGAGAAGGCCCCAGGCTCACGGTGTGTTCTTAGCCTGCAGGCCCCTGGAAGGCCAGCTGCCAGTGTCCCCTGTGCCCCCTGCACCCAGCACGGTGGGCGCCTGGTGTCAGGCAGGAGGCCTGGCTCCTGGCAGGAGCTGACTGACAGGGTGAACAAGTGGCTGCCTGTTGTATGGAGTTGAAAATACTAGCAGAGTTGTCTTGGATTGTCTATCTCACTTTCATCTCCCCTCTGGACTTGGAGTTTCATGAACGTAGGGCTCATATCGGTTCTGGCACCAGATTCTGGCAAAGAGTGGTCATCAGTGAGAGAATTAGGAGATATTTGGCTGTAAGTGGCAATAGCAATAGCTTAAATAAATGTGTTTATTTATCTTATCCAGAAAAATCTGGAGGGAGGGATCCCAGGCTGAGCCACAGTGTCTGGGATCCAGACTCCTGATATCTTTCTGTCTAGGACCTAGACTCCATCACCCACAGCCTCCATTCATAAATGCACCTCATGGTCCAAGGTGGCTGCTCTAGTTCCAGTCAACACATCTTCATCCCAGCCAGCAGGGAGGAGAAGTGAAGTGAGGAAAAGGCACAGAGCCTATGCCAGCTCTTTATTAAGGAAGCTCTGGCCCGCCCTGGCCAGTTTCGCTCAGTGGATAGAGCGTTGGCCTGTGGACTCAAGGGTCCCGGGTTTGATTCCAGTCAAGGGCACATGCCCAGGTTGCAGGCTCGATCCCCAGTAGGGGGCGTGCAGGAGGCAGCCAATCAATGATTCTCTCTCATCATTGATGTGTCTTTCTCAATCTCCCTCTCCCTTCCTCTCTGAAATCAATAAAAATATAGTTTTTTAAAAAAAAAAAAAAGAAAGAAAGCTCTGCCCAGCTGGTGTGGCTCAGTGGTTGAGCGTCAACCTATGAACCAGGAGGTCATGGTTCCATTCCTGGTCAGGGCACATGCCAAGTTGTGGGCTCGATCCCCACTAGGGGGCGCGCAGGAGGGAGCTAATCAATGATTCTCATCATTGATGTTTCTATCACTAATATATATATATAAAGAGAATCATATATATATATATATATATATATATATATATATATATAAAAGAGAATCATCGATAGGCTTAAACGGAATTCATTTGTTGACTGTGCTGTCGGACTTTTGTAATCCTGCATATACACATAGCTATGCATGCTTATATCCTTCTTTTAATGTACAATGTATATACTTTTCATGGGATCACACTACACGTAGGCTACTTGAAAACCTCAAAATGCTAAAAACGATCTTGTTGAAAAATAACTTTCCCACCGCTTCCCATACCAACACCTCTAGTATTGGTGCTGGTTTCATAAGACCCAGATGTACTCCACTGGGGCTCTGTTTCACATACAGTTTTCTGGGATTAAAAGTAATGCCGCGGTGAGCATCCTTGTACACCAATATTGGTGTGAATTTCTGGTTATCTGCCTAGGCTAGACTCCGACCAGTGGGCCTCTGCTATGTTCTAAAACTTTTGGCCCCAAACGAGCCAGGAATAAGAGATTCCCGCATTTTAAAAAATTAAGCAAAGCCATATGGAACTCCCAGTCAAAGCTGTGGATCAGCAGGAGAAAACCCACTGTTCCCACACTGAACTGACATAAACCGTAGCCAAAAGTAAAGACGCTTCACACATTTGTGAGTCTCTGCTGCCTTGTTGTGGGCAAACACATCATTTCTGTCCCGGAGTCTGACATACCAACAGTGATGACAGCAGCTATTAGTTAAACTGCACTGATGATGTGTCAGACTCTCATGTATGTATTATGTACATATCACATACACCTATATTTATGTACGTATATGCACATTCAGTCTTCATGAACACTCTATCAGGTAGGTGCCATCATTACCCCCAGTTCACAGCAGTGTGTGTGTGTGTGGGGGGGGGGCGGGAATTGAGGCACAGAATGGCCAGTTGCCAAGCGTCTCATACCCACGAGGGGTGGGGCTGGGATTTAAACCCGGACCCCATGGATCTGTGGAGCTTGGACCTGGCCACTATGCTAGACTTTGTCGACTTCTAGTGGGTTGATGAGGTCCAGCCAAACCCTGAGTTTATAGCAGAGAGTTCATGGGCCCAGAGAGGGTTAGCAAACAACTTTGGGGCACACAGCAGATTTAGGTGCTCCTCACCCCTACATGACCTTCTAAGGTGTGTTTAAAGGGATCGAGACCTTTCTGAAGCGGCCGCGGTGACGCAGAGTTTATGCCCACTCCTCTCTGGGAGCCGCTCTTGGCTCCCAGCCAGCACTAAAGCGTGTTTTGAACACCTGCAGGCAGTGATGCCAGCTGCGTTTGGGCCCAGGTGGGCATGGCCCTTGCCAGATAGCAGCCAGGCCTGGTGTGTGGGCCTCCTCGCCGTCCCAGGCATCCCGGCCTCCGCTCCAGGGCCATTGGCTGCTGGTACTGGTCAGGGCACCAGCGAGTGCATGTGCGAGTGTGGTGCATGGAGGAGAAAAAGACTGGAGTACTTGCCTCAGCACTTTCCAGCCGCAAGAGATTGTGACTCTAATATCTTCTATTTTACAAGGCTAACCTAGGTGAGAATCCTCAGCTTGCATTTGATTATCCTGAATTCTTTGAGTCTAGAAATCTTTGTCCTTTATTCCCAAACGCTGGGGCCAAGGAAGGCCCTGCTCCTGGGCAGCCAGGAAGTGGGCTGCCTGGGGGCCCTCAGTGTTGGCGGGCTGCTGGGTTAGGTCTCTCGGAGGGAAGGGGCCGCAACCTCTGTACATTGCCCTCTTTCCCTGGAACCCCTTGGTCTTGTTTTATGTTGTGTGTTGCTCCCAGGATGTCCTAGTCTTCCCGCCCGGGGACCCTCCTTATCTCCTCCTCCAGGCGGGCTGTTGCTCACGTGAGGGGCCCCAAGGTCAAGCTCAGCTGACGGCTCCAGTAGCAGAGTACGTGTCCCGAGGTTAGGAAATGAGCTTGTGCTGACGTTGGGTGTGCCGCGCCAGCACAGCCAAGGGTTCGGCGAGCCTGAGCAGGGGCGACGAAGGATGGAGAAATGATAGACAAAGAGAAAAAGCTGGGTCTAGGTGGATCTTCTGGGCCTTGCTGAGGCCACAGAACAGATCCAGACTGCAAAGCTGAGGCTTTATTTATCATCAGGGACAAACAAGGTAATCTACAATGTTGTTGTAAGTTTCACTTGTTTTGGCAGCACTTGCTGCCCCTCCCACAGCCCACTAGCTACCCAGGAAAGATCTAGGGAGCAGTCACAGGATCAAGCTTAATTATGCTTAGAGGACTGTGCCCTCCAAGCTGGGACTTGTTTGCGACTTTGCCAGCAGGTCAGTCCGAGGCTTAACCCTATAACCGCTCCCTACAGTTGGGTGTTATTGCTTTTTGGAAAAAGAAACACAAGCACCCCCTCCATGCGCCCTGGGCTTCAGGGTCTCGAATGAGGATGGGGTGCTCCAGGGCCTCTCCTGGGAGTCCCCCATCTCCGGGGACTCCTGACCTTCTTGGCTGGAGCTGCCCGCCCAGCTGGAGCCCATGGCTGGAAAAGACAAACTCTGAGTGTTCGGGATGATGGATGGCACGTCTAGGGAGAAAATGGTCCCAGAGTAGGGCCAGCAGGGACACGGGTAGAACCAGCACCGGGACTCAGCCTCCCTGGCACAGCCCCGGTGTGAGCGCCAAGTCTGGGACCAGGGGAGGTTCTGGCCTCATCCTGGGCCTGATGTGGGATGAGGGGTTGAGTGGAAAAGACTGGCTCAGGGCTCAGGGGCCTGGAGTGGGACCAGAGTCGGGGAGGCGGCATGTGGGGGGGGGGGGGGGGGCTACACAGCCTGTAAAGGGTCTCCAGGCTGGAGGCGCTGAGGGCTCTGAGGACAGGGCCAGAGCCAGGGTCAGCCTCACCGGCTGGCACGCCTGCCTCTCAGGTGCAGACCTGAGAATGGCCTTGAATACCTTCCCGCCAACTTACTCTGCCATTTAAAATCTACTGACGAGCCCTAACCGGTTTGGCTCAGTGGATAGAGCGTCGGCCTTCGGACTGAAGGGTCTCGGGTTCGATTCCGGTCAAGGGCATGTACCTTGGTTGCAGGCACATCCCCAGTAGGGGGTGTGCAGGAGGCAGCTGGTAGATGTTTCTCTCTCATCGATGTTTCTAACTCTCTATCTCTCTCCCTTCCTCTCTATAAAAAAACAATAAAATATATTTTTAAAAAAATTAAAAAAAAATAAAAAATAAATAAAACCTACCGACGAGCGGCAAGAATATAGGACAATAAGCACCCGCACGTCCTCTGCCCGGGCTCCCCGATGGTTGTCATTCTGCCACCTTTGCTCTCTCTCTGGTGCTACCGTCCTCCATGTCTACACACACAGACCTGTCAGCTCTCTCTGTCTGAACACATATGTTATACGTTTTGCCGAATGTTGTGTTGCAGACATCCTGACACTCTCCATCCTCCAGTATCCATCTCTTAAAAGGACACCCACCCACATGACCCATGAGCACCCTCAGGAAATGGAACACTGGCACAATATTATCTAATTTCCAATCCGCATTCAAATGTCCTCAATTGTTTCAATAATGTCTTTTAAATTCAAGGTCCAGCCCTAGCTGGTTTGGCTCAGTGGATAGAGTGTTGGCCTATGGACTGAAGGGTCCCTGGTTGGATTCCGGTCAAGGGCACATACCCAGGTTGCAGGCTTGGTCCCCAGTGGGGGGCGTGCAGGAGGCAGCCAATCAATGAGTCTCTCTCACCATTGATATTTCTATCTCTCTTGCCCTCTCCCTTCCTTGCTGAAATCAATAAATATATATTTAAAAAAATAAATACATAAATTTGAGGTCCAATCAAGGGTCACATATTGCATTCAGTTGTCGGGTCTATTTGTCCCTGTCATCTGGAACTTTTTAGTCTTTCGTGACTTCAACGTTTTTGAAGGGTTCAGGTCCATCATCTTGGAAAACGTTCCTCAGTTTTGGTTTGCCCAGTTCTCTTCTCATGATTAGATCCAATCGGAGGCTCTTGATCCCTAGAGGCAAACTGTTATCCAAACATGTTGATCTCCCCCAAGAAATCCAATAAAAAGGCAAAAAAAATTATTAAAAAACAACAACAACAAAACATGTTGCTCTCATGCCCTGTGCATTTGTGATCGGGTAAGGGAGTGCCCAGCTCATTCCCAGCACTCTTCTCATTTCTAAAAGCCTCAGGTAACGTGAGAGGTGACAGCCGCGGCATGGCTATCGTTTCAAGCCACACGGTTTTGCTTCCCTAAAAGATCAAAGTGGCTACTGGTATTTACTTGTCCGTAAGTTATCTTTTTATGAGTTTTATCCCATCAGGGTTACCATTTTCCTCGTAAGGATTTGTAAAGATACTTACCAGCCCCAGCCAGTTTGGCTCAGTGGATAGAGCTTGGCCTGTGGACGGAAGGGTCCCGAGGTCAATTCCAGCCAAGGGCACATGCCTGGGTTGCGAGCTTGATCCCCAGTAGGGGGTGTGCAGGAGGCAGCCGATCAATGATATTCTCATCATGATGATTCTATCTCTCTCTCCCTCTCCTTTCCTCTCTTAAATCAATAAAAATATATATTTACCATTCATCATATTTACTCTGAAGGTTTTTTGTTTTTTATTTTTTGCCTTTCCTCATATGTATGTTTTTGACATTATAAAGGTTCTTTCTTTATTGCAAAAGGAAGAACCCTGGCTGGGTGGCTCAGTTTGTTGGAGTGTCGTCCCGTATACCAAAAGGTTGCAGGTTCAATCCCCTGTCCAGGGGCAGATGGGAGGCAAACAATTGATGTTTTTCTCTCTCTTTCCCTTCCTCTCTCTCTAAAAACATTTTTTAAAATTAAAACTGGTATATCAATTAAAACTAGTGCGTAATGAAATTATACTGGTATGTAAAATTAAAACACTTTTAGGCAGTGATTTTCAACCTTTTTCCTCTCGTGGCACACATAAACTAATAACTAAAATTCGGAGACACGCTAAAAAATATACTTTTTGCTGATCTGACCAAAGAATAGGTATAATTTCCATTCACTCACACCGGACGGCTGCTGTGCTGGCTGTTGTCGTGTTTTTATTTGACAATCCCAGGGAAAAGAGGTCAGTGCCCCTGACTAGTCAGGTACTGCATGTTTTAGAAATTCTTGCAGCTCCCCGGTTGAAAATGACTGCTTTTAGGGTCTAAAATAAAAAACAAAGGCCTGCCGTGACCCACTTCCACGTCTCACAGAAAGCTGTGAGTAATAATGTGGTGCGGACCCACGCCCACTCACGGCCCATTTGCCCGGCTCGGCTCGGAGCTCACTGTGCCCGGTGCTTGTGTACTTAACCAGTCTCTCCTGCGCCCATGAAGTCATTGGTACGAAGCCCAGCATCTCCCTCTTGAGGTCTCTTCCAGAACAGTCTGAAATCCCAGGGGCTCCCTGGTCAAAGGAGGCCACAAGGGCCAGGCCTCCTGCACGCCACCAGCTCGGTCCTTGCTCTGAAGCGGGAATGATGTCAGCATGGGTGGGTCCAGCAAAACTTCCAGCCCAGGCCACTCCTGGCGTCTGCCCCCCACAATGCCCGGCCTCTGGCTCTGAGCGTGGCTCACCTGCCCACACCAGCACCGGGTCAGGCACATAGTAAGATCAGGAAATGTGAACTGTTGTTACATACCCTGTGGACGGAAGGGTCCCGAGGTCAAGCGTGGAGGGGGCGCTTGGATTTCCCTATTTTATAAAATGGGATCCTCCACACATATTTTCCATAGGTTGCTTTCCTCAGCATCCCCTAGGCCCGTGGTCGGCAAACTGCGGCTCGCGAGCCGCATGCGGCTCTTTGGCCCCTGGAGTGTGGCTCTTCCACAAAATACCACGGCCTGGGCGAGTCTGTTTTGAAGAAGTGGCGTTAGAAGAAGTTTAAGTTTAAAAAATTTGGCTCTCAAAAGAAATTTAAAAAAAAAAAAATTTCAATCGTTGTCCTGTTGATATTTGGCTCTGTTGACTGATGAGTTTGCCGACCACTGGGCTAGACATTTGGAGATTAAACTATGGCTAAGGATCAAAACCTTCCGTCTTTGTCTCGGTGATGTGTTCTGTTGCTTTAAATCTTAGGAGTGAGTTAAAGTTCAGTTCAGTTAAACTAGTTAAAGTTTAACTGTGAAAGCTGTCACCTGCGTGTTCATTCCTTTGTCCCGGGAGTGTGTTTGTCCATCATTTGATTCTCAGCCCATGAAGGGTTTCAGGGAGAGGTCAGCTTCCTCAGCATGAGGCGGAGAAGGACCAGGAGAGCTGCGGTAAGGGCAGGGGAGCAGAAGGCCCATCGAGCAAGGGTCCCGGAGCCAGGCTCCCTGGCCATCACCACCTCGGGGTCCCACCCCTTCCTTGCTTCTGCTCCAGGAACTTGGGAGTCTTTCTGGTTCCTCCCGAAACCCCCAACCATGAAGCCTTCAGCAGGTCCTGTGGACTTGTTCCCCCAAATATTCCTCACACCTGCCCCCTTCTTCCCACCTCCACTGCCCGCTCCTTAGTTCAGTATCTGCGTAGCTGAGATGGCCCCTCCTGGTCTTGCCACCCTCATTCTGCCCTTCCCTAATCCATCACCCACAGGGCGGGCTGTGAAAAGCACAGGCAGGACGTGGTAAAGCGGGAGCCACGCCTTCTGCAGCTCCCCGCTGTTTGCACCAGGACCCGCACAGCAGAAAACTCACAGCAACACTGGAGAGCAAGAGACTGGAAACCACCCAAGTGTCCGACCAGCGTGGCAGTGTATGAGCTTCCTAAGGCTGCTGTAACAAAGCGTCCCAAACGTGGTGGCTTACAACACAGATTCACTACCTTATGGTGCCGGAGGCCAGTAGTC
Organism: Eptesicus fuscus; assembly: GCF_027574615.1. Taxonomy (NCBI): domain Eukaryota; kingdom Metazoa; phylum Chordata; class Mammalia; order Chiroptera; family Vespertilionidae; genus Eptesicus; species Eptesicus fuscus. Next base: position 101,142,133 of record NC_072479.1, read on the forward strand.
CAAATGGGTCTCCCGGGCTAACTCACGGTGCTGGAAGGGTGTGCTTCTCCTGAGGCTCCAGGGGGCACATCTGTTATTTGCCTTTTCCAGTTTCCAGAGGCCACCTGCATTCCTTCTCCCTTAAAAGCCAGAGATGGTGGGTCAAGTCTCTCATGCTGCCATCTCTCTGGGTCTGATTCTTCCCCTTCCTCTTTCCCGATTTAAGGACTTTTGTGAACCCTAACCTGTTTGGCTCAGTGGATAGAGCGTCGGCCTGCAGACTGAAAGGTCCCAGGTTCGATTCCGGTCAAGGGCATGTACCTTGATTTAGGGCACATCCCCAGTAGGAGGTGTGCAGGAGGCAGCTGATGGATATTTCTCTCATCGATGTTTCTAACTCTCTATCCCTCTCCCTTCCTCTCTATAAAAAAATCAATAAAATATATTTTAAAAAAAGGACTTTTGTGATTATGTTGAGCCACCTGGATAATCCAGGATAGTCTCCTATCTCCAGCTCAGCAACCTTGACCCCATCTGCTACCGTAATTCCTCCTTGTCAGGTAACAACATATTCACAGGCTCCAGGAATCAGGGCATCTTGGGGAGCCATCCTATCACAGGTAGAATGGAGACGAACTGTGGCCTCTTCCTATAGTGGAACCACATTCTAGGACAGATTCGCTGTGAAGTTGATCTCACTGAAGTTTTAGGGTCCTTCCCTTGCCCAAACCCCTTGCAAGGCCCTGAGAGGAACCCTCAAGTCCCCTGTAAGGCTCTGTGAGGGACCCTCGTCACGAGGATCAGACAGTAATTAGTAAGAATAATATATTTCTGGATTTCGTGATGCTTGTGATCTTTACCAGTTTTTTAAAAAAATCTACAACTTGTGAGTTCTCTTCTCCTTCTAAATATAAATTCAGCTTTTACCTAATATTTTATTAAATTTTACATATTTTTTAGAAGGACCCCCAAAATTGTAGAAACTTTAGGCCCTACAAAAGCAGTGAAAACAAATGAGCCTCAGCTGCTTGCACCAATGTGATGACCCTCAAAAACATGACGCTGAGCGAAAGAAGCAGGTCACAGAGGAAACACGCGCACTAGGGTGCCATCGGTGTGTGGTCCCACGCCAGGCAACATGAGGCTGTATCGTGTACGGGAAGAAGTCCATGTATGGGAAAACTATAAAGGAAAACGAGAGAATTGTTTACGTAACGTGAGGATAAAGGTCAGAGATTTGGTCAGGGAGAGACACAGAGCAGGCGCCTCCGGGACTGGTGATGTTTATTATGGTCACGTGGGCGATGGGCGCGCAGTCGTTTCCATGTTAGTTTTAGAATCACAAATACGCTGCACATTCTCTAGCATGAATGATATTGGTTATCATTTAAATTTTTATCTTAAAACAACTGGATTAATTTTGTAAAAGAAACTTAAAATTTTGAGCTTCAAATTCTGCAGTGGCCTCTCGGTGCGCGTAGAACGAAATTCACACCCCTTGCTGCGGCTAAAGTCCCCGTGTGCTCCCTCGGTGGAGCCCGTCTCTGATGGCACCTCATGCACACTCCCTTCCCTGTCCCCGTCGAGCCACACAGCCTACCTGGCACCTGATCCACAGGAGCCTGCCTGTCACCCCCCCTCACAGCCCCCCGTTGCTTTCCTTCTTGAAATGCAGACAATCACAATTTGCCATGACATCGCGGAGGCCCAGTGCCTGGTCTGTCCGTTACCCACCTGAGCCTCCCCCGCTTCTGCAGGGCTTGGACTCCTACAGTTGGAGTTGAGGCTCACATCCTGTGAGGGGGACGAGGCAGATGGGGGAAGGAGGTGGACGGGAGAACAGCGGCTCCAGAGGGAAATGGGGCAAGACCTAGAGATGGAGGGATGGGGGATGGGAGAGGAGAGGCCAGCAGAGTACACCCCTGGCTACTCAGGAGTGCTGGCCGCCATGCCCTGGAGGGCTGGGTCCCCTCCTCTCAACAAGCTTCTGTGGTTACTCTTTTGAGTAGGTGTAACTTAGACTCTTTAAATTGAACAGTGACGGGCAGCCCTGGCCACTTTTCCTCAGTGGTTAGAGCATTGGCCCTCAGACCTCAGGGTCCCGGGTTTGATTCCTGGCCAAGGTCATGTACCTCGGTTGCAGGTCTGATCCCTGGCCCCAGTCACGGCATGTGCGGGAGGCAACCAGTCAATGTGTCTCTCTCACATGGATGTTTCTCTCTCTCCCCCTCCTCCTTCCCTCCCGCTCTCTCTCTAAAGGTCATTGGAAGAAATATCCTTGGGTGAGGACTGAAAAGAAGAAGTGATGGGCATTTAGGGACATGAGGAATCTGACAGAGTCCAGCCAGAGGGTTCCTGCAGTCTCCCTCCTTCCTACCAGTCACACTGCTGCAAGGTGACGGAAAAGTGCCCGCCCTCCTCCAGCTCTCTGCCCAACCAGGGTTTGCAGAACGGGAACAGCCCTGGATGCGAGCTGAGCCCCACGCGGTGCCACAGTGGGTGTGGAGGGAGGCTGCTCACACCCCCCAGCCCCTGCCCACGTAGGCATGTGGATAGGATAGCTGCGTGTGGGAAGGAGAATAATGGCGCCCCAAAGATGTTTTCGTGCTGACCCCTGGAACCTGGGAATATGTTATGTCTCATGAGAAGGGAGAGTTAAGGTTGTTAATTGATTGACCTTGAGATGGAGACTACCCTGGGTTATCCAAGTAGCCCAATGGAATCTCAAAGGTCCTTAAATGAGGGAAGAAGAAGGTGGGCGAGTCAGAACCAGAGAGATGGCAGCATGAAAAACAATCAACTGCTGATAGCTTTTGTGATGGGAAGGTCCACAAGCCAGGGAATGCAGGCTGCCGCTGGGCTTGGAAAAAGGCAGCAAATGGGTCTTCCCCCCAGAGCTTCCAGAAGAAACGTACCCGTCGACTCTTTGATTTTAGCCCAAGGAGACCCATTTTGGACTACTGACCTCTGGAACTGTAAGCCACCAAGTTTGGGGTGATTGTTACAGCAGCAGCAGGAGACTATACACCGGGTAATTTATTCTTTTCCTCTCCTCGGGGTAAAAAGCAGAGCCCCAAGGACAGCCAGCCATAACTCTCTGACCTCATCCGGGCACTGGGAGGCAAAATTTTCTCTACTCTTAAAAGAAGCCTGAATACCGTCATGCGCCGTATAACAACACTCCAGTCATCACAGGACCACACGTATGACAGCCATCCCACCCTAGGAATGTGTCAAGTATTACACAAATACTTACCATTGTGTTACATTGCCTGCAGTATTCAGTCCAGTAACACGCTGCACAGGCGTATAACCTAGGAGCTGCAGGGGAACAGACTCTGTCACCCCAACACAGTTCTCTTTGGTATAAGGATTATTTCAGGTTGGTTAATTTTAAGAGGTCCTACCAATCCCAGTGACTGACACACGTCAAGTGAATTCCTTAAGGTTCCAAAGCCCAGAGGAAGTGCCCTCTTACAGGATCTCAGGAGACCACAGCGGTGCAGCGGGAAAGTCATTGGCTTGGGGGTCCGTCAGCAGTCACCCTCCGGGGTCACCCTCCCTCACGCTGCCTCCCCGCCCCCCCCCCCCCCTTGGACACGTCCTTTAGCCATTCTAGACCTCCTGCCTGAAAAATGAAGATGTGATGGGTCAAGGCTCAATAAACGTGGCGCATGCACATTAGTGAAAACATGACTCCTGGAATTCTAATGCGATCTCCACTCTTCCGTACAGGATTTCCTTTCACCCTCACACCAACCCCACAGCGAGCTGGAGCCCCCTTTTTAACAGGTTGAAAAAAACAGCAGGGAGGCCGGGGCGTTCTCTCCGCGCCCGACCGGGCGGACGTCTGACCTTCCCCCCGCGCCCTGGGCGCCCGGCTGTCCCCAGGCTCTCCGGGTCCCGGGCAGGGGGCGCAGTGCGGGGCTCGGCGCCCGCCGGAGACTACATTTCCCAGGAGGAGTTGCCCGCATCTCTGCGGCTCCGGGATTTTAAAGGGCTCGCGTTCAAGGGGGAGGAGGGAGTTCCGCCGTCTGCCGGGAGCAGCCTTCCCCGGCCCGGGTGGGGCCCTGCAGAGGCCAAGTGCGGCCAAGCTCATCTAGGGGCAGCCTTTCCTCACCTTGCCGCCCTCGGTCTCGGACTCTGCGCCCAACTCTGGGGCAACCCCTGCCGAACCCGCCCCTCCTCTCAAATCTCCCCAACAGGGGAGGTGGGCTGTCCGCCGGCGGAAAGCCCCCGCGACCCTCCCCTCCATTTCTGGCTCCAGTTCCGGGAGAGAATTTGCAGGTCGCTGGGATGGACAGGGATGGGGATGGGACAGCTACAAAATCAAACCCAAGCCTGGGGTCGCAGGGAGCTGAACCTAACCGTGCGCCCCCCCACCCACCCGAAGGAGTCCCTCGGCCGCCGCGGAAAAAAGAGGGGTGATAGGGGGAGTGATCACGTTGCATGCCTCCCCAGGCTGGAGGCGCAAAGGACCAAAAAACGGGTGGAGAGCACTTTGCAAATTGTAATGCGCCGTGAAAATAAAATTATTTCGTCATTACGGCATTGGATTCATCCAGTGCTGATTCTAAGAGGTGCACGGATTTGGGGGTGCAGGATGTTGGTGGAACATCTCCGACCTGGGGGGTGTCTTTATTTGGATACCTGTTTCCTTCCCCATCCAGATCTTCGGAGCCAGGAGAATTGGCTTTGAAAACAGCCAAAACAAACCCACCGGAACGTTGTGTTTTCCAATCAGGGAACTTCGGGGTCATTGACATAAACCGAATAAGAACTTAGCCTTCTTCACGAACCGGCCCTTCGTCACTTCCCTTCCCCACCTGTGCCACCCAGATCAGCCCGGGCCAGGCGTCGGAATCGGCTCTGGCCTCCTCCCTCCCCCAATCATTTGGATTAATCCATCCCTTGGTGTGGGGGGAACCCACTAATTTCCCTGGCCTCCGAGTCCTGAACGAGCCTTTCCCCCTCCCCCGCATCCTGGCTAAGACCCCGTCCCGCGTCTAAGCCCTCCAACCCTCCCCTCCCGGCTCCACAGCCGGGGTCTGCGAACCGCTCCCGGGCCGCGCCGCAGACCCGTTCTTCTCGGGGACCAGCTACCCCCCCCCCCGCCCAGGGCATTGTTTGGGGTGAAGAGTGCTGGGCCTCTGCTTAGGGAAGGAAGGCGGGTCTGGTGCGGGAGGTGGCTCAGGGACCGGGCATCCCAGGATCTCAAACCAGGGCCCCTGCCAAGCAGGACCCTGCATGTGAGTGGGATGTCCGTCGCAAACCAGGGGCTCTGTCCCAGGCGTTCTGAGGTCCCTTCTGCTGGCCTCTGAGCCCTTAAATCTTCTCAGAGCCCCTCCAGGCCCTCTAAAGCCGATGGCACCCCTTGCTTGCCTCGTCTGTACCTGCCAAAGACGGGGAAAGATGTGTACATTTTAACAAAGACATTGCATCCTCCCAGCAAAATGGCGGTGGTCCCGGCCCCGGCTCCCCGAACGACCGCACACTTTCCGAGGAGGAGTCAGTACCGGGAGCCGACCCCCTCCTCGACCTCTGCCCAGAGCCCCGCTTTCCCGCGCCCCGAGGCACGCAGCGCCTTGTCTCTCCAGGCGCCCCCAGCACCGGCTCTGGTTAGAGCCTGAGGGGCAGCTCCTGGGTCGTGGTCCTTCCGCCCCGAGACCCCCCGCCTTGGAGGGTCCTGGGGAGGGGGACTGCACCCCCAGGCTGGGCCCCAGGGGTGTGGGCAGCGGGCTCTGCCTCTGACACCCCAAAACTGGGCTGAGGGAGGCATATAAATGAATTCCCGGTTAAGATATATGGGAAGTGTGGGGGCCTTTGAGGGGAGTAGGCGACTCGGAAGACCCCTCCTCACTGTCTCAGGGGGCCCCGGGAGCACTGGGGGTTCGGCCTCAGGAGAGAACCCCCACCGCAGAGGTCAGGGGGCCCGCTGGGGGAGAGCCGATGGAGGAGGGGGAAGGGACAAAGTTTGAAAGTGCCCTTCCAACTCTCCCAGAGAAAGTTTGCTTAGGGGCCCAATGGACAGAGATGGGGGAGAGGTGCGGGGGGCCCGGTCGCGGGATGACCCCCGAGAGGTGACCGGACCCCGGGGGAGCGACCCCTCCCCCCTGTCCCGGCTCGGCCCGGCTGGGAGTCGCCCGGCTCGGGGCCGCGTGTGTTAGTTGGGGTCGCTTTCCGGCCACACCGCCGGGCTGCGGGACCCCGCAGCGGGCCGGGAGCGGGATCCCCGGGAACCCCAGGGTGGGAGCTTTGCTACGGGGGGTTTCCCGCATCGGGGCTCCCCGGCTCCGCAGAGCCAGCCCCCCGCAAAGGGGAAATGTGCCGGCGCAGCAGCGGTCCTCGGCGCCGTTTGGGGCGCCTTGCGGGCTCGGGGGGCGGCGGCCAGGCCGGCGAGCCGCCTGGCGGGGGAGCCCAGGGAGCCGGGCAGCGACCCCGGGCGGCGGCGGGGAGCGGGAAGGCCCGGGGCGAGGGGAAAGGTCGGATTTGCTCGGCGGAAGAAACACAGATGGCGGCGGCGCAGCGCCATTCCGGGCCCGGAGCAGGCAGCCAGCAGCCCTGTCCTCACCGCGGTCCGCCCGCCGCCGCTAAATACCCGGATGCGCCGCCCGAGCGCCAGACGCGGAGCTGGGAAAAGAGAGGCAGCGGAGGCGGCGGCAGAACCAGAACCGCAGCCGCCGCACGCAGAGGCAGACCGACCGGCTGGCGGGGCTGAGCCACGCAGAACCCGCGCAGCGAGCTCTGCCTCCACCCGAGCCCGGTCCCAGGGAGCCAGGGGTGCGAAAGCCGATCTTGCAGCTCCCCTCGGCCTCCGACGGGGGCCGGCCCTTTTGAAGGCGCATTCTTCCACAGCAGGACCAGGCGGCCCACCATGACCGAAAACTCCACGTCGGCCCCTGCGGCCAAGCCCAAGCGGGCCAAGGCTTCCAAGAAGTCCACGGACCACCCCAAGTACTCGGACATGATCGTGGCCGCCATCCAGGCGGAGAAGAACCGCGCCGGCTCCTCGCGCCAGTCCATCCAGAAGTACATCAAGAGCCACTACAAGGTGGGCGAGAACGCCGACTCGCAGATCAAGTTGTCCATCAAGCGCCTGGTGACCACCGGGGTCCTCAAGCAGACCAAGGGAGTGGGCGCCTCGGGCTCCTTCCGGCTGGCCAAGAGCGACGAGCCTAAGAGGTCGGTGGCCTTCAAGAAGACGAAGAAGGAAGTCAAGAAGGTGGCCACGCCAAAGAAGACCGCCAAGCCCAAGAAGGCGGCCTCCAAAGCCCCCAGCAAGAAGCCCAAAGCCGCCCCGGTCAAGAAGGCCAAGAAGAAGGCGGCTGCCACGCCCAAGAAAACCAAAAAACCCAAGACTGTCAAAGCCAAGCCCGTCAAGGCATCCAAGCCTAAGAAGGCCAAACCGGTGAAGCCCAAAGCCAAGTCCAGTGCCAAGCGGGCCGGCAAGAAGAAGTGACAAGGGAGCTTTTCTTGTGGACACTCCTGCCTGTCTCCTATTTTCTGTAAATACTTTTCTCCTTTCTTCTCTCTTACTCCTCATCTGCAGCCCCCTTGCCCCTTTCTATTCTGACTTGATGTGAGACAGAATTTGGATTCCTTAGAAATTAGGGAATAGTTCATTTTTCCTTAACCAGTCGTGCAAGGACAGCAAAAGAAAAAAAAAAAAACTATCTCATCTCCGTAATGATGAGAATGTACTTATATTTTGTTCTGTTAATTTGTTATTAATCTACTTAGGGTTCGGGGTGGGTTTGTGTGTTTTGTTTAGGTGGATGGCTTGTTCGCTATGAAGGTAAATGGAGGATGGGGGGGCGGGGATTGTTTGGGCTAGTTGAGAGGGAGCCCAGGAATTGTAAGATTTGTAGGAATATCTTTGAGACAAGTGAGTTTTCCTTTAAGTTGAGCAGCCCTTGGGAGTTTCAGGACCTTGTTGGGGAGGAGAGGGGTGGCAGCCGCTGGACACCAAGTTAGGGCGGTGGAGTAAGCCCTCTCGGGGCCAGACTTCACCTCCCAGTGGTGAGCCGTCGGGGGTCCAAGTCCAGTTTCCTCCTCACTTCTGCGAGTCTGTCCCGTGGCTTCCTATTGTCCTAAAGGGGGGAGGGGGGTGACAGCTGGTCTGAGGAGCTGTGGCTTCTCTCAGCTGGAAACTAGCCATTGGGGGGGGGGGGGGTGTCTTTGTGGCTTCGGAAAGTCTCCTGTTGTGGGAGTGGAAACTTTGGGGTAAGGGTGGGGAAGTCAGTCAGCCAAGTGCCTCAGTGTGCCCTGTTGAAACTTGGGTTTTTCCACACCATTGGGTTGTATTCCCCTGGTTTTTGGGTTCCTCCTGTACAAGAGGTGGCTTTGGTGGTCTGGTGAGTCTCCAGCCCTGCCAGCGCCGCCTGAACACGTCCCGACCTCTGTATTTCCGAGTCTTTTCTAAGTAGTGGTAGGTGGGGGCGGGCGGGGAGTGGACAGTAAGACATACTGCAGTCGACTTTGAATTGCTAAGTAGTTTACAGCTAGGTCCGTGTCTGTGCGTGTAAATGTGTACATACCTACTTAGAGCTAGCACTTAGTTTCACACCCGGGAGCTGGGAGAAAAAACCTGTACAGTCTTTCTCATAACGTAGGAAAAGGCGCAGTTCGCGTCGTATTCCGCCTCCCCCCCCCCCTTTTGTAAAAAAACCCCACAAGTGTTATTTGTGCCGGGAAGAATTGCTGTCTTTGTAATTTTGAAACTTTAAAATAAAAATTTGAAAAAGGACAAAACCTGGGCGGTGTTTTTCCTCACTTATAACACTGGAGAAGGCAGAGCAATTGGGCGGGGGAGTCGTGGGGAGAAATCTGGGGGCCTTCGCACCTGAGAAAGGAGGGAGGGTCCCAAGAGCTCACAAAAACGGGAACCTCAGGGCTGGAGGGGCCCGGACGTGCCTCTGGCCGCGGCCTTTGGGGTCCAGAGCAATCCCTCCCAGAGGTGGGTGTGTAGGCGGGCGTTGGGATGGGGTCTGGTGGGCTGGGCCCCGGCGCGTTGCCTCCCCCTTCACCAACCGCTCGGGTCTCAACTTACAGAGCAATCCACTCTTCGCCCTCTGCGCCTCCCGCCTGGCTCCGCCCACCTGCCCCTGGGCCCGCCTTCCTGCCCCTTCGAGGGAGCTCTTCCCGCTCCGATTGGCTGTCAGGGTCCGGCCCCCGGCCACGTAACGCGGCCACGGTGTGCTGGGCTCCCGACCGGCGGGCGCGCTCGCGCGGGGTAGGCGAAGCGAGTGCGATGTGGGCCGTCTCCGTGCTCGGCGCCGCGCTCTCCCGGGCCCCCGGCCGCCGCGCGCACTCGGCGCTGGCCCAGCTGCGTGGCATCCTGGAGGAGGAGCTGGAAGGGATCCGCGGGGCTGGCACCTGGAAGAGCGAGCGGGTCATCACGTCGCGTCAGGGGCCGCGCATCCGCGTCGACGGCGTCTCCGGAGGTAACTCCCCCTCCCGGGAGTCGTTGGACTTGGGCGGCTGTTGAGAGGGCCGTTCCGAGGCTTGCGCTGAATGGAGGTCCTGCGCTCGTAGCCACGGGTCCCTTTTCCAGCCATCAGACCTACGTTACTCGGTGTTTAATCTGGTTAAACCTGTTTCCACGAAGGGAGGTGATTTGCCCTTGAGCACTTGTTTGACTAAGAGGGCAGAGGGGGCCAGCCCCAGCCCTGGGAGAAGGTGAGAAAAAAGAGACATGCCCAGCTGGGTCCCCAGCTGCTACGAGGAAGGGTGATGGGAAGGTGAAACAAGAAACCGGCATTTCTGGAGCGGCTGCTTTGTGCAGGCCTGAGCTGCACGTGGACTTCTGTAAACTTCTCCGCTTTACCCATAAAAAAGCCCACAAGTGAGCTGCCCCAAAGCCCCCAGCGAGCTGCAGGCAGAGCTGGGCTCAGTCCAGGTCCTCTGGTGCAGTGGAGCTGGAAGGTCAGCTAATGGGCCAGAGAGGCCAACTTCCTGGCCAGTCTCAGCGAGCAAGGGGCGCATGGGCTGCTGCAGGAGTCACACCAGGAGATGGACCACCGGTCTCCCTCTGTCTGTGCCAGGTCCCAAGTGGGTACTGGTTATAAAGGCTGCCCTCTGCCCAGGAAGTAGGCGTGGAATCCTTGGTGCTTTTGCACTCATTTGTAAAATGGCGGTCCCAGGAAATCCCTGCCTCCCCCTCCCCAGGGAAGCTTGGAGCAGGTCAAAAGATGGGAAATTAGGAGACCCCAGATGCTCATCCCTTTTTGCCTCTCCCAGGCTGAGTGAACCTTCCTCAAACCTCCCTTTCCTCCTCGGGTACAATTCAAGGTCCAGGTCTCAGAGGCACCCCTTTTTGCCCTGTGATTCTGTATCTGGCAGCAAAGTAAGTGAAGTTTGAGAACCACAGTGAGCATCTGACCAAACCCTGTTCATTTACCCATGAGGTAACCAAGACTCAGATGAGGGGTTGCTGGTGTCCTCAGGGACAGGAGGAGCCTGTGAGTTCCTCCTGGGGGGGGGGGGGGGGGGGGGGGTTGGAATGTGATTCAGAGCCAGAGTTTAAATTTCTCATCTTTCAAGATGCCACTCAGACCCATTCCTGACCCTTCCTCTCCTGTAGCTGGTGGATTCAGTGCCTCCTAGGGGCCCCCAGCTCCCCATCCTGGCCTCTGCCCCAGAATGGATCATACTGTGTGGTTGGTGCCTCCTCAAGGGTGAATCCAGACTCATTTACTGCCTGGGTCCCCAGGGCCTAGCACTGACACCTTCCAAGGCCTTTCCTTAGGGCCTTGAGCTGCTGTCTGTTCTCTGTCCCCCACTTCAGAAATCCTTAACTTCTGTGCCAACAACTACCTGGGCCTGAGCAGCCACCCCGAGGTGATCCAGGCAGGTTTGCAGACCCTGAAGGAGTTTGGAGCTGGCCTTAGTTCTGTCCGCTTCATCTGTGGGACCCAGGTATACGGTGGCTGATGTGGAGAAGGGGGCGGGTAGAGTGGGGCCTTGTCCCTGGCATTGGGCACTGACCCCAGCTGTCTGCTTCCCACAGTCAGCAGGGCTGGTTTAGCCAGCTCAGCTCATCCCATCCCAGGGCTGTGGGCCACTCTCGGCCCCAGAGCTGTCCGATAGAAAGATTGGGTTCAGGCTTCTGTTTTGCTGTGAAGCCTTGGGCAAGAAACCCCCTCTTCCAGCATCTATTTTCCCACCTGCAGAACAGAGTCCACCTGTCCTACAGGGAAGGAAGAATAGAAGGCAGGGATTGAGGTAGAGGGTTCTGGAGCAATTCGGCCTAAGCCCAATTCCCAGCACCACTTTTTTTTTTTTTTTTAATCCTCACCTGAGGATATGTTTACTGATTTTAGAGAGAGAAGGGAGGGAGAGAGAGACTTGGATGTGAGAGAGAAACATCGTTTGTTGCCTCCCATACACACCCCAATAGGGAGCTGAACCCGCAACCTAGTTATGTGCCCTGACTGGGAATCGAACGCAAAACTTTTTCGTGTATGGGACGACACTCCAACTAATTGAATCACCCGGCCAGGGCCCAGCACCACCTTTTATTGACTGTGTTACTCTGGGCAAGTGACTTAACCTCTCTGTGTCTCAATCCTTTTATTGATAAAATGGGGATAATAGTACTTAATAGAATCTTTACAAATTAAAGAGTTAATACAATTAAAAATGCTTAGAACAGTGCTTGACACACAGCAGTGCTCAATGAATGTTGGTTATTTTATTTTGTAGTGTTTTAAAATAAACTTACGTAAACATGAAACTTACTGTGCTTACTATGGTCAGGTACTGTTTTAAGAACATTACAAATATTACCTCATTAATGCTCAGAACTATCCTAGGTGGTAAGTGTTGTTTTTGTCCCTGTTAAAGAGGACACTGAGGCCCAGAGAAGTGAAGTGACTTACTTAAGGGCACACAGGCTTTCACAGGATTTGAACCCAGATGGCCTGGCTCAGGAGTCCATGCTCCTGACTGCTTGTGATTATTACCTGTCCTCTCAGGGCACTTTCCAACCAAATCCTCACCCAGACTGGACAGCTCTCAAATCTAAGAATTCAAGATCCAAATGAACTTAGAGTTACTTATGTAATTCTCTTCTTTGCCATAAAGCAACCAAAAAAAGACACTCAGTTTGATATTAGCAAGACACATCTTTTTTTGCCATCAGTGCCCATAATTTCACTGTCCAGCCCTCATTACAAAAAGAAGAGCCGACCGGGAAGGGACACCAAGCATCTGCCAGATTCCTGTTGGCTCTGAGGAACCCTTGTGAAGAAAGAAGGGAAAGGCCAAGGCTGTAGGCCTTCTAGGCTGGGTGTGTTTATGACCTAAGCCTCTGTCCCCAGGACTTGTGCCATGTGACCCTGCAGGCATTAACACCTGTCGCACTCGCTTTCTTCAGAGCATCCACAAGGATCTAGAAGCAAAGATAGCCCACTTCCACCAGCGCGAGGATGCCATTCTTTATCCCAGCTGTTTTGATGCCAATGCTGGCCTCTTTGAGGTGTGTAGGGGCCATGGGTGGGAGTTGGTGAGGCCTGGGAGGCTGTAGAAGGAGTGGGCAGTCAGGAGAACCTGGCAGGGTGCCAGTGCCATGGCTAGAGGCTCCAGTGATCATTTCTTAGGGAGTTCAGAGTAGGCCAGTAGGTGCTCCAGAAAGAATCCTGAGGCTTGCAAGGAGGCCATCTTTCAGGGTATTTGGGGGATAACCTACATCAGCTGGATGGCTGGGGGTGGCAGGGGCCCCAGAGAGAGGCAGAGGGCTCCTGCCCAAAGAAATGCCCTGGCTGGCAGTGAAATTTGGACTCGGGGGAATCATAGGAGAGGGGGAACACCAGGTGGCTGGGTGATGGCTCTACTCCAACTGCCTTCTTCCAGGCCCTGCTGACCCCGGAGGACGCAGTCCTGTCGGATGAGCTGAACCATGCCTCCATCATCGACGGCATTCGTCTTTGCAAGGCCCACAAGTTCCGCTACCGCCACCTGGACATGGCCGATCTAGAGGCCAAGCTGCAGGAGGCTCAGGTGCGGCAAGGCCCGGGGCTTCCAGGGCCTAGGGCCGGGCTTATCTTCAAGCCCCACTCCACACTCACAGACAGCCCGCACAATTTGAAACAGCCCGAATCTGAACCCACGTCCCTCAGACCCAGAGCTCTTTTCCATTGCATCCTGCCACCTTGGGTACCTTATGTGTGGCAGGCTCTTAGGCAGGGGTCCTCAAACTTTTTAAACAGGGGCCAGTTCACTGTCCCTCAGACCGTTGGAGGGCCGGACTATAGTTTAAAAAAAACTATGAACAAATTCCTATGCACACTGCACATATCTTATTTTGAAGTAAAAAACAAAACGGCAAAAACACCCGCATGTGGCCCGCGGGCCGTAGTTTGAGGACGCCTGCTCTTAGGCATAGTGGTGGGATGAACTTATGGGAAGAACTGGCCCCACCCCACGCTGCCCTCTGAAGGGGACACAGAGCATTCTCACTCTCAGGGCCAAGTGTGCTCCAGACTGCCCTGGAAGGGGTGGGTACGGCTCAGAGAGGCAGGGATGAGGGAGATGTTCCAGTCCCAATACTAGAGTGCTTATGTGCCCACCTCTGTGTGGGGCACTGGGCAAAATGAGCTCTTAGAGCCCCAAGTAGCTCAGAAGGTGGGTGGTTTCACCCAGCTCGTGACACCAGCCGCTGCCTGTCCTTGCCTTCCCCTGCAGAAGCATCGACTCCGCCTGGTGGCCACTGATGGCGCCTTCTCCATGGACGGCGACATTGCGCCCCTGCAGGAGATCTGCCGCCTCGCCTCTCGATACGATGCCCTGGTCTTCGTGGACGAATGCCATGCCACTGGCTTCCTGGGGGCCACAGGACGGTGGGAGCATGTGGCACCTGAGGCCTTGGGTCGGGCTTCGGAGGGTGGGTGGGAAACCAGGAGGCCAGCCTCCAGCTCCCCCCATGATTGCTGAGGGCTCAGGCGGCCAATAGGGGCAGTGGCAGCTTTCCTTGCAGGGGCACGGATGAGCTGCTGGGCGTGAAGGACCAGGTCACCATCATCAACTCCACCCTGGGGAAGGCGCTGGGCGGAGCATCAGGTGCCTACAGGGTTGTGCCCTGGGGTCCCCTGATCCACATGCAGGGCCCTAGAGGAGTCTCGGAAGGTGGGGAGGGGACACCTGGGACTGCGGACAAGAGGGCAGCATGGACTCTCCTCTCGGGAGGGGCTTAGTGTAGGCTCTGGCTACCCCCCACCTCTGCCCTTGTTTCTCAGGGGGCTACACGACGGGGCCTGGGCCCCTGGTGTCCCTGCTCCGGCAGCGTGCCCGGCCCTACCTCTTCTCCAATAGCCTGCCGCCTGCTGTCGTCGGCTGTGCCTCCAAGGCCTTGGACATGCTCATGGAAGACAACGCCATTGTCCAGTCTATGGCAGCCAAGACCCAGCGGTGCAGTCCCTGGCGGGGTGGGGAGGGCTGGGGGGGGAGCTGCTGAGGCTGCCCTGGGTGCTTGCCCAGCCCCTGCCTACAGGTGCTGCCTCTGCTCACACCCCCTCCCCCGCCGGGTTCACCGGGACGCAGCTTGGCCTCTTCCTCCCATTTCCCTGCAGATGACCCTGGGTCTGCCCATCTTATGTAGTTCTGTCTTTCACTCTTTTCGGTCTGTTTCTTCCTCTGCCTGGCTCCCCGTTTGACCTTCTGACTCTGCACCTCTGTCTTGTTGGTCTCTGCAGACTCAGGCACAGATCTTGGATCCTGTGCCCATCAGGAGTGGGTGTGAATGATCCACAGCCCCCCAGTGGACCTGTGACGCCCTGCTTGTGCCCACAGGTTCCGCAGTAAGATGAAGGCTGCTGGCTTCACCATCTCGGGAGTCAATCACCCCATCTGCCCGGTGATGTTGGGTGATGCCCGGCTGGCCTCTTGCATGGCGGACGACATGCTAAAGAGAGGTGAGGAGACCAGGACGAAAGGACTGGCTGTGGGTCCTGAGAGAAAAGAGGGAGGAACGAACCCCTAGACTGTGATATTCCCCTTTGTCCCCACCCTACTCCCCTTTTTGACCAGCTGTCCAAATGTGGGAAACCCCGGCCCCGGGGCAATCCATGTCGAAGAGACCATGGACTGCCGCCTTGCCCTCTGCGATCCTTAGGAAAGTAGGAGCTGTATGTCATGCCCCAAAGCCTGCCTGGCTCCAGTGAGCCCCAGGTTGGCTCTCTCTACCTTCCTTCCCAGGCATCTTTGTCATCGGGTTCAGCTACCCAGTGGTCCCCAAGGGCAAGGCCCGGATCCGGGTACAGATCTCCGCAGTGCACAGTGAGGAGGACATTGACCGCTGCGTGGAGGCCTTTGTGGAGGTGGGGCGGCGGCACGGGGCATTGCCCTGAGCCCTCCCTCCACAGCGACAAGGGGGGCCTTTGATCATCACCCAGGCCAGAGGCTCTGAGCCCTGTCAGAGTCCTAGGCCCAGGCTGGGGCAAGGCTTGTGCTTGTGGCCATGAGTGTGAAACAACTGTGGAAACTGGCTGTGACGCGTTGGTCTGCTTTATTCTCTCTGAGCAGGGTGGTCTGCTCCGATCGAAGAAGCAGGCAGGAGCCGGGCTCTGTGGGCAGGCTCCTGAGAGTAGACCTCAGAGCTGAACACCTCCCCCACATTAAGATGAGACCCAGGCGCTGGGCTAAGACAGCAGGGGCCACCGTCTGGCTCAGCTGAACCCTGTGCTGCTGGAGAGGGAGCCGAGCATCAGCCCTGCAGGGCCCTTCCCACGCCACCCACCCCTACTCTGCAGCCTCCAGAGTCCAGCCTTGGTGCACCCTGTGCTCCTCCCCATCCAAAGACTCACAGCTGCCAGATAAGAAGGCTGGACACCCACCCCATGTTTGGACGAGAGGCTGAGGTTTCAAGCCCCAAAGGAAAGAATGGGGGTCACTACTGGAGAGGCCCCTGCTGCCTGGACCCTGTGTTCTAGCCCACTCTAGGCCCCATCCTCTGTGTGTGCCCCATCCCCACCCCCCCTGCCCAGCACGAAGCCTGGATTTATGTTAATGCCGGCCTTCCTGCTCCCTCATCTCAAGGCCTAATGGCCTGATGATCAGCCGCCAGGGGGCGCCGCGAGCTCAGGCTCCGGCCGCTATGGCCCCGCCCCTCCAGACTCCGGGCCTTGGACTCGGGGCTGCTTGGCGGGCAAGGCCAGGAGGTGATTGGCTGCTGTGAAGGCCCCATCCACCTTTGTCCACCATGCCTCGCTGCGTCCCTAAGGGAGATGATACACCCCCCCCCCCCCAGTCTTTTCCCCTAGCGCCTAGCCCTTCTCCATCGCCCTCCCCACTCAGCCTTATGGGCACCTGGTGCGGGCGGGGGATGGCTCCGGTCTCAGTGATTAGCCTTGGGAAGCTCCTGCGTAGTTTGCTGGGGTAGAGCAGGGAGGCTGAAAAGGCCCTTATTAACAGGGAACTGGGACAAGGTCTGTGATGCCCTGCACCCCCTTGGGAATCTTGGGGTGGACTATCTGGTTGAGCTCCAGCCCAACCCTGCAGGATCTTAACACTGGGGTTCTGGAAGTCCTAACCTGTGATCTGGAAGAGCTTGAGGCTGGGGTCGAGGAGCCCAGGGTGCTGGGGGATGCAGCCAGGGGAAGGGGCTGCTGTGGCCACATCAGCAAGAACCCCTGAATGCTGCCACCACCAGGGAAGACACCTGGTGCCACATGCACTGCTACCGCAGCAAGGGTGCATAGCCTGTAGCTTGATACGTAAGGTCTTTGCCGGCGGCACAATACATACCTGGCAGCCACGATCATTGTCGCATCACCGTGGGTGCGCCCTACCCAGCGGAGCCAGAGCACCCGGCTCAGGTCCACTAGCTGTTGGCTAGCTTCCCCCGATGGACAACACAAGCAGCTGTAGGGCTGTGACATCCTGGGCCTGGCCACTGGCGCACCGTGCGGCTGACCAGCATGTGGTAGCCCTGGTCCCCTGCCATCCGGAGGGGCCGTAGGAAGCACCATGAGCAGCAGCAGCTCAGGTTGCATGCAGTTGGGCTTGGGCACATACTGGACACTCGCAAGAGGCTTGAGGGCCGGTCATGGGTCAGCAGCACTTCTTACTGCAGGGCTGGGGGCTCGGGGGACCGCTCCCAGGGCACACAATCCACATCCCCTGCAGTGGGCACGGGGTTCAAGCTGTGGCCCCCAGGAACAGATATCAGAGCGAAGGGAGGAGGGTGCTAGAGGCGCGCTGGTGCTGAGGCATGAGGACATGCCCTCCTACTGGCCCCAAGGCCAGGCGTTCTGTGGTCCCTCCGTCCCCCGCTCTGCGTCTACCATCAAAGCTGCTCAGCTTCACCGCTGCTGGGAGTGCCCCCAGTTTGCCGGAGCCCAGCCAAGAGTAAGGAGTGGCCTGTGGGCTGGGAGCCCCCAAGGGGAGGTAGGACAGTATGTCAGGGATCTCGGGGCTTCCCAGGTGCAGGCATGCCACATTAGTGAGTTCAGGCTTCTGCGAGTCCGTTGGTGCGTTCCTTTCAATTCATAAAGGGTGGTTGTGATCCTAAAACCCCAGCACACTGAGTAGGATCCTCCAAGTCTGCCTTTCAGTGATCATAAGATCCCACGGGAATGCCTTAATCAGTCTGCTAGCTCTGGATTCAGATTTGGAGAGTCTAGGTCTGAGTCCGAATACCTTCAGTTTAGGGGGTCTCTGCTTCCAAAAAATCGAAGATGCTCTGCAGCTGGGGTGAGAGCCATCAGGCTTCAGAGCAGCACTCTGAGCACTCACAGAACCCCGGGGCCTGCAAGGAGCCGCTTTTGAGGAGTTCCCTAGCTCCTCTGGCCTTGATGCAAGGCTTGGCTCCGTCAGCACCCCCTCATACTATTTCCACTCTCCCAGACTTCCCCCTGGACATTCTTTCCACCCTCCCAGCTTCTAGAAAGACCGTGCAGTCCCTACCACCTCTTCGCTCCCTTAACTCCTTGCAGTCGGCACCGCGTCCCCTAGGTGCTGGCCTCTATCCCTTTTGGCCATGCGGTCCACTCCTCTAAGAGGTCAGCCATTCTCCAAGACCTTTAACCTGTTTGGCTGTTGCGTGTAAAGAGGCCTCTAACAGGTCACTCGTTAGATCACTCCCAATCTGTGCATCCTTTTCACCGCAGCCGTGATAAACTAATTACAGAATAAAGTGGCAGGTTATATCCCTGCTCTAGAACTTCTTACTAGTTCCCCATTGCCCTCTGGCTAAAGCAAGACTCTAGGCTGGTACATAAACTCTCCAGTCTCCAGCCAGACTGAACCCCTGGACCACGCTGATAGGCCTCAAGGTTCTCGGGGTCTGGGGGAGGAGTCCCACCTGAGGAATGCAGAAAAGGGACTCATTCTGGTTTCCCAGCCTACGACACCCCATTCAAGACTAGGAATCCTTTCTCAACTTGGGTTGGAGCAGGGAGAGGGGAGGATGGGGAGTGGAATCCTCAGGCAGGGCCCTGGGCACAGAGGGGTTAACTACAAAGCAGTTCTCAGAGAGCAAGATCAATGGGTTACTCACTGCAGAAAGGAAGCAAAGCGAAGAGGCAGAGAAGAGCCTGGCAGAAGAGCATGCCACCTGGGGGAAATCCGGGACTGAGGAGGAGGTGGCCACTGGGCACTCTGGAGGGACTGCCCAAGTCCGGCTCAGCAGAGGAGGGGCCTTAAAGGAGAAGAGGGAGAAGTGAGAGGCAGCTCTCCATCTGCAGGGAGGCACCAAGTGGTGGCCACGGAGCCAGGAGGCAGCCTCAGCCTGACTGGTTCACCCAGGATCAAGCGGGGGCCTAGTGCCCAGGATCCAGGTAGGAGTTGCCCATCCTGCACTGGGAGGGTCTGTTGCATGCTGGGGGGGGGGGGGGGGGCATCTATTTTCTTACCTCCCCCTGCCTCTCCCCCTTGCCCTTAATTTGTCCCACCAACCTAGAGGTCCCAGGCTTCAGGGGGAATCCGCAGGTAGCAGCCGATGTGGGGTGGGGTAGGGGTGAGGGAGGACACCGCTTGCACAAACACACGTGCACACGCACATGCACGCACACAGGTTTTCACAGCAGCACCTGTTACAGACAGGCTCTCATGAGCGCTCCAGCCTGGGAGTCAGTACCAGGATGGCAACAGCCCCACATCTGCCACTCAAAGTGTGATCTTCAGCTTCCCGTGTGCCCTCTCTGAGCCTTGACTTCCTCATGTGCAAAAGGGGGGGGGGGGCAGGGACCTATACATGGTGTTCCCAGCTGTGCTACTGTGGGGCTCTTACCAAACTGGACTCTCCAATGATGCAGGGATGTCACCCAGGTTTTGCTGGCCTTGACCCATGTCCAAGAGTCTCCCCTGAGCTTCAGATCCCCCATTGAGAAGGAACTATACCTGCTCCCGAGGCTGGGGTCCCCCTCTACTCACCCTCCATGTCCTCCCCCTCTCTCCCTGTGTCTTTACCTGCATCGTTGGTTGGAGGTGTCCCTCACCTCCCCATCAGCCCTTCACACATAGCACTATGGGGGTGCTCTCTAGGAAGCTGAGAACCCCTCAGACACCAGTGTAACTGCCAGGAGCTTGCACAGTAGGTCTCTGTCCCCCCACCCCACCCCCTCCAGGAGCTTCTAGCCCAGGAGATCTAGCCAGGCCCAGGCGGAGGAAACGACCCTGGGGCAAGTGACCAGGGCTGGGAGCCCTGCCTGAGACGTCCAGCTTCTCTTCCCAGGCGATCATCTGTTGGAGAGATGGCTGATGCCCAGAACAGTTCGCTAGACAGCCCAGGGAGTGTGGGGGCTGTGGCAGTGCCTGTGGTCTTTGCCCTCATCTTCCTGCTGGGCACGGTGGGCAACGGGCTGGTGCTGGCCGTGCTGCTGCAGCCCGGCCCCAAGGCCTGGCAGGAGCCGGGCAGCACCACGGATCTGTTCATTCTCAACCTGGCCGTGGCCGACCTCTGCTTCATCCTGTGCTGCGTGCCCTTCCAGGCCGCCATTTACACGCTGGACGCCTGGCTCTTTGGGGCCCTGGTCTGTAAGGCTGTGCACCTGCTCATCTACCTCACCATGTATGCCAGCAGCTTCACGCTGGCCGCCGTCTCTGTGGACAGGTGTGCCTGGAACCGGGCTGGGGCTGGGCTGGGGCGGGAAGACCTGAACAGATGCTCATTGGCCTTAGGAGAGAGAGAACGGGGGACCCAAAGGGGAGATGGGAGAGAGGAAAGGAGCAGCTCTCTGGCCGCCACCTTCCAGTCTCTGGGCACCTGCAGGGCGGGCTTGAGGGGACCATCCTGCCCTCCCCAACTCCATTATGAGCTTCCCCAAAAGGTCTCTGTGTCTCAAGTGCCCGCACCAGGTCTGGCACATGCTAGGGGCTCTGTGAGGGAAATGAAGGCGAAAAGGAATACACGAAAGAACTCAGATATGTATTACCACCCATGCCTGGCCCGGGTTGACATCATTCATAGCTGCTCTCATGGCTTGAAACTTGGGGTGAAATCCAGGCTCACTCTCTAGCTGATGACCTTGGCCAAGTCACTTTTCTCTGTACCTCCAGGCACTTCTCTAAGCGCTTTGCCCGTGAACCCCCTTAATCACCACCACCTGGGAGGCAGGTCGAGTGGTAACCCCCACTGCTCCACCAACCCCCAGGTCCCGTCGCAGCGTTTCCGTGGTGGGGGCGCGGGAGGGGGGGTGCGGATGCGGGCCGCCGCCCGCCCGCCCGCCGCGCTGACCTGGCGCCCACCCGCAGGTACCTGGCCGTGCGGCACCCGCTGCGCTCGCGGGCCCTGCGTACCCCGCGCAACGCGCGCGCCGCGGTGGGCCTGGTGTGGCTGCTGGCGGCGCTCTTCTCGGCGCCCTACCTCAGCTACTACGGCACCGTGCGCTACGGCGCGCTGGAGCTCTGCGTGCCCGCCTGGGAGGACGCGCGCCGCCGCGCCCTCGACGTGGCCACCTTCGCCGCCGGCTACCTGCTGCCCGTGGCCGTGGTGAGCCTGGCCTACGCGCGCACGCTGCGCTTCCTGTGGGCGGCCGTGGGCCCCGCGGGCGCGGCGGCGGCGGAGGCGCGGCGCAGGGCCACGGGCCGCGCGGGGCGCGCCATGCTGGCGGTGGCGGCGCTGTACGCGCTCTGCTGGGGCCCGCACCACGCGCTCATCCTCTGCTTCTGGTACGGCCGCTTCGCCTTCAGCCCGGCCACCTACGCCTGCCGCCTGGCCTCGCACTGCCTCGCCTACGCCAACTCCTGCCTCAACCCGCTGGTCTACGCGCTCGCCTCCCGCCACTTCCGCGCGCGCCTCCGCCGCCTGTGGCCCGGTGCCCGCCGCCGCCGCCGCCGCGCCTGCTGCCCCCCGGGCTCCCGCCGCGCCCTCCGTCGCGTCCGACCGGCGTCCTCGGGCCCTGTGGGCTGCCCCGGGGACGCCCGGCCTCGGGGGAGACTGCCGGCGGGTGGTGGCTGGGGCGGAGAGCCCGGGGAGGGGGCTGCACCAGCCCTGACTACCGCAGGACCCAAATAAACCTTGTCCACCTCCACTCTGCTGGGTGTCCTGTGTCTGTCACCCCTTCCCCCAGGGCCAGGCGCTGCTAGGGGAGGGGATGCGGCTAAGCCAGAAGCCCAGGAGCAGTGGCTGAGCTGGGGTTCCAGCCCAGTGGACACCCCTGGGTGGTGAAAATGGGTGGATACAGCTTAGAGCACCCCCTAGACAGGCAGCCCCCAGACTGTCCGGCAGGAGAGCAGGCCCTCTCCCATCCCTCCAACTCCAGCAGCAGCTTCTAAACCCGCTTCCCCCACAACCCTTCACCACGCCCCTTCTCCCTTCCACGTCCCGTTCTGGGTTAACACTAGTAGCACTTACTATGTATCTTATGTGGAGTTACATTCTCCAACCTAATTATCAAAACAGCTTTGCGGGGTCAATATAATGTGTCCATTTTACAGCTGAAGAAATCAAGAATCCGAGGGACCTAGTGATTTGCTTCAGGTCACATAGCTAGTGTTTGGCAGAGGTTGGATTCAACCCCACTGCAGTCTAATTCTCCACAGAGCCTCCCCTCCTCCACCTCCCAGGCCTCTGCTCTCAGTTTCCATGGTTTCCAAGGTGTGTTTTATTTTGTTCTTTCTGATTCTGGATCAGCCCTCTTCCCCAGCCCACAGCTCCCCACACCCTAACCTCCGGCCTCCCAGTCCCTTCCTTAGGAGAGTGCCGTTCAGATACTCAGACCTGAGGGGTTTCACGTCCTAGGCCCATTGCCTGACCCAAACCCCTTGCCTCCTGCCTTAGCCATGTGGTGCTCCTGGCTCAGGAGACACTGCCGCACTCGGGTCCCAGCTGGCCTCCCAGCAGCCCTGGCTGCCCTGTGGACCCCTCCTTCCCTTTCCCAGCACAGTCTGTGGCGGTGGAAACCTCCGAATTAACCAATAAATCAGTTTCAGTGGTTGCAGAGCCGACCACTTCCCGCCCTCCCTCACCGCTTGCCAATAAGCTTGATCAGCTTCCGGCTGGGGCTTGAGACCTTTCGGCCTCTGTGCCTCCCCAGCACACCTTCTGGCTGCTGGGCACTCTGGGAGGGCCCCTCCCTGACCATAGGCAGCTGTTGGTCCTGGTCACTGCCTGCCACCTGCCACAGGCCCCGGGGTCAGAGTGGCAGTCACCCTTCACAGGGGGAGGCAGACACCCAGCTGGGGGAGCAGCTGCTTCAATGGCCCGGCACCGGGGCCTGACTCCTGGTCCAGTGTTCCTCCTCCCGTGTCTGCCGAGGTTTCCACAGCCGCCGCCGGCTGCAGCAGCGGAGTGTGCCCTGGAGGGCAGCACCCAGCACGGCCTGGGTCTCCCTGTGGCCTCACACCTCCAGGCCGAGCAGGCAAGGAATAGTACCTCCATCCTCAGAAGCAAAAGCTGAGGCTCGAGAAGGTGAGGTGGCTTGACCGGAGCCAAGTAGCAAATTTGGGGCAGAGCTGGTATCCGGGCCTGGCCCGAGGGACGGCTCTCACGCGCCAGGCAGCATCGGGAAAACATCTGACAGAGCTCGCTGCTCGGTAATGGTGAGAGCCTGCAAAGCAAAGGCAGGGATGAACCTCCCCGCTGGGCTGCTGCTCCTCCACAGTCACCTCTGAGGAGGGACAGGTGACCGACTGGGAACGGCCTCCGTCTGGGACGGGCAGGAGACAAGCTCCCCCAGCCGGAGAGCCGCAGGGTCCGAGTCTGAACCTGCATAAAACCCCAGGCCCTGGGGAGGGGTTGCTCAGTGGAAACTCTCCACAGTGGCCTGGTCTCTCCTCAACTATCAGGCAGCCAGGCCTCTGGCTGGACTTTGAGGCCTCCTACATTAAAAAAATTTTTTAAATTGATATTTAGAGAGAGGAAGGCAGGGAAGGGGAGAGAGAGAGAGAGAGAAACATTGATGTGGGAGAGAAACATCAATTGGTTGCCTCCCGTACATGCCCCCACTGGGATGGAACCCCTAACCTGGGTATGTGCCCTGACTAGGAATCAAACTTGCCACCTTTCGGTGTATGAGACAACACTCGGACTAACTGAGCCACTCGGCCAGGGCAAGGCCTCCTACTTCTTCTTCTTTTTTTTTTTTTTTTTTTTTCTGGCTCTTTTTTCACTTTATTTTTTTTATTTTTTTTTTTTTTAAGCTAATCTTTGGCTGTTTTTCCTTCTTTTTTTTTTTTTTTTTTTTTTAAATTTCTTTATTGATTAAGGTGTCACATATTTGTCCTCATCCCCCCATTCCCATCCCACCCCTCTCCCCACGCATGCCCCAATCCCCTGTTGAACTTAACCGTTGGATAGGCTTATATGCATGCATACAGGTCCTTTGGTTGAACTCTCCCCCTCCCCCCACCCTCCCCCTACCCTCCCCTATCCTCCCTCTGAGGCCCGATAGTCCGATCGATGCCTCCTTGCTTCTGGTTCTGTTCTTGTTCCTCAGTCTATGTTGTTCATCATTTCCCCTAGATGAGCGAGATCATATGTCACTAGATATATACTAATAAGCACTGAATGTGAGACGAGCAATAATAGTTATGCTGACAGGCAAATGAATCAGTCTGTAGCGAGCTTCCCCCTGGACCAACAGTTCTTTTGAGACTCAATTTCAATGTCCAGTAGTTCCTTATGTGTACATGTCAGCACTGACCCCCCAGCTCTGGATGGTGGACAAATGGCGGTAACGGAGGTTCGACTCCCTCTGGTTTGGTCTCGGCCGAACCCAGGGGCACAGCGTCACCCGGACTAAGGGGCACGTGGCCTCACCCATACCCAAGGGGCGCGTGGTCTCACCCGGGCCTGGGACCCAGCCTCACCCGGATGGATCCAGGGGCACACGGCCTCACCCGGACCCAGGCTCTGGCTTCACCCGGACCCAGGGACACTTGGCCTCTCCCAGACCCAGGGCCACTTGGGCTCACCCGGGCCTAGGTGCACGAGGCCTCATCTGGATCCAGGGACACATGGTCGCACCCGGACCCAGGGACGCTTGGCCTCTCCCAGACCCAGGGCCACTTGGGCTCACCCGGACCTAGGTGCACGAGGCCTCATCTGGATCCAGGGACACATGGTCGCACCCGGACCCAGGGACGCTTGGCCTCTCCCAGACCCAGGGCCACTTGGGCTCACCCGGGCCTAGGTGCACGAGGCCTCACCCGGATCCAGGGACACATGGTCTCACCCGGACACAGGGACGCTTGGCCTCTCCCAGACCCAGGGCCACTTGGGCTCACCCGGGCCTAGGTGCACGAGGCCTCATCTGGATCCAGGGACACATGGTCGCACCCGGACCCAGGGACGCTTGGCCTCTCCCAGACCCAGGGCCACTTGGGCTCACCCGGACCTAGGTGCACGAGGCCTCATCTGGATCCAGGGACACATGGTCGCACCCGGACCCAGGGACGCTTGGCCTCTCCCAGACCCAGGGCCACTTGGGCTCACCCGGGCCTAGGTGCACGAGGCCTCACCCGGATCCAGGGACACATGGTCTCACCCGGACACAGGGACGCTTGGCCTCTCCCAGACCCAGGGCCACTTGTGCTCACCCGGACCTAGGTGCACGAGGCCTCATCTGGATCCAGGGACACATGGTCTCACCCGGACCCAGGGACGCTTGGCCTCTCCCAGACCCAGGGCCACTTGGGCTCACCCGGACCTAGGTGCACGAGGCCTCATCTGGATCCAGGGACACATGGTCGCACCCGGACCCAGGGACGCTTGGCCTCTCCCAGACCCAGGGCCACTTGGGCTCACCCGGGCCTAGGTGCACGAGGCCTCACCCGGATCCAGGGACACATGGTCTCACCCGGACACAGGGACGCTTGGCCTCTCCCAGACCCAGGGCCACTTGGGCTCACCCGGACCTAGGTGCACGAGGCCTCATCTGGATCCAGGGACACATGGTCGCACCCGGACCCAGGGACACTTGGCCTCTCCCAGACCCAGGGCCACTTGGGCTCACCCGGACCTAGGTGCACGAGGCCTCATCCGGATCCAGGGACACATGGTCGCACCCGGACCCAGGGATGCTTGGCCTCTCCCAGACCCAGGGCCACTTGGGCTCACCCGGGCCTAGGTGCACGAGGCCTCCTCTG
This sequence comes from Eptesicus fuscus, assembly GCF_027574615.1. Lineage (NCBI taxonomy): Eukaryota > Metazoa > Chordata > Mammalia > Chiroptera > Vespertilionidae > Eptesicus > Eptesicus fuscus. Next base: position 101,167,636 of record NC_072479.1, read on the forward strand.
GATCAAGGCCTCCTACTTCTGAAGGAGGTCTCTTTGGCCCCTGGAGCCGAATAAAGAAGCCAGAGGCCCTGATGAATGGAGGGCGGTGCAGCCTGGCCCAGTGTAGGCGCACGGCAGGTATTTGATACACGAGGTCAGAGATGCCAGGGAAAGAAAGACGTGACCTGTCCCTCCTTCCCTTAGCCCCCAAACATTTGAGTGCCCGCCCTGAGCTAGGCCTTTTGGGGAAGACAGAGGTGGCATGAGTTTGACCTGGTCTCTCCCTTCCAGGAGCCAAAAACCAAAAGAAGAAAGGACAGCACCATGGGAGGGGCTGTAAGAGAGCCGCAGTCTGAACCGGCCCAGAGGCCACTCCTGCCTTCCCGGGCAGTCAGAGCAGGAGTCCCAGAGACGGTATCAATCAACATGCAGTTTTCTGGAAAAAGGTGGGAAGGGCCTGCAAGGTGGAGCAATGGCCTCTGCCAAGGCAGGGTACAGGTAGGAGCAATAGGTGGGCTTGTGCCACTGAAGCCAGGCAGCTGGGGTCCAGGGCGGCCGGGAGGGGGTGCAGTGAGATCCCGAGGGCCTCCCAGGCCAGCTGGAGCACAGGAGCTTTCTCCAGGCAGGCGGTGTTACCACTGCAGGTTTCAGGAGGGCGGGACCCCATCAGACATGTGGTCCGAGAGCCCCGGGGTCACAGTGTGAGGCTGGCTATCCAGAGGCTGCTCTGGGAGCCCTGGGCCAGGGAAGCTGCCGCCAAGGGCCTGGCCCGGGGCGGGGAAATGGTTTTCGCTGTGGATTTGGCAGGAAGATTGATGGCCTGCTGCTGGGCCTGCGTCAGGGGGCTAATGAAATGCTTGGAAGAGCAGATGGTCTTAATACAGCAGGTGCCTGAATAACGTCATTTCGTTCAATGTCGTTGCGTTATAACATTGAGGAGATGCCATGGGAACTTAACGCTAGTTGATATCTATTAGCCTGTAATAAAACTGGTTTTGTTAGATGTCATTTTGCTTAAAGTCACGGAACCTATGGACGATGTTCAGTGAGAAGTTACTGAACTTTGGTTAGGAGAGCGTTGTGAGTCCTGCAGGGCCCGAGGCAGGCAGCAGGGGCTGGAGGAGAGGCTGAGCGAGCCCTGGCTGCTGCCCCAGGGCCCAGGAGAAGCCACCTGACCGGAGCCCCCTGCCAGGTCTCAGCCTGGGCCTGGGCCTGGGCCTGGGGCAGCCTGGGGGCCTGCGAAGGAACCCCTGTTAGTTGGAGGGAGATTATACTCTGCATCCCTTTCACCCTCCTATTTGTGCAAAGCTCTTAGGGATGGGCCTGTAACATTCATGTATGAGCGCTTAGTAGGACAGGGTTCTTTGCAGTAAAGAAAGACGGAGGCACCGAAGAGTGTGGGAGTCCAGAGGAGGGCCCGAGCCAGCGTGGAGAGTCAGAGAAGATTTCCTGGAGGAGCTGCTGTCCAGCCACGTCCTGAAGTGGGAGTTAATAAGGGCGGATGGGGGAGGGGGAGAGAGAACATGAGCATGGCTGCCTGAGTCAGGCACCGCACGGTGTGCTCAGGGCCTGGAACGGGGCACGTGGGAGCCCAGTAAGAAGAGGGAGGGGCAGTCACAAAGGATTCTGTAAATTCTTCTCTGAAACCGAGACTGTACTTGGTCTTGAGGACAATGGTGAGCCACTGAAAGGGTTTTTGTTTTGTTTTTTTTTTAATCCTCACCGAAGGATATGTTTTTTAAAATAGATTTTTAGAGAGAGAAAGAGAGAAACATCAATCAGTTGCCTCTCCTATGTGCCCCAACTGGGGATTGAACTCCCAACCCAAGTATGTGCCCTGACTGGAATTGAACTCACAACATTTTGTTGTGTGCGACGACGCTTCAACCAGCTGAGCCACCCGGCCAGGGCAGGCCCCCGGAAGGTGGTTACGGAAAGAATAACCTGACCAGATGTACTCTTTAGGGAGCTCTGGCTGCCAGGCAGGCTTCCCTGGGGAGGAAGTGCAGGGAGGGCAGTTAGGAGGCCGGAGTGAGAACCCAGAGATGACGATACCTAAGGCGTTGGCAGGGGGTGGGGAGACTGGGGAGACGGGACAGATGGGACAGCCCCTTAGGAGGTACCGTTGTCCGGACTTGGTGATTGAACATGTGGAGGGAGGCGGGGGGTGTCCCAGGTGACACCCCCGACCTCTGCCTTGGGCTATTGGGAGTGACAGTGGGGATGATGAGGGTCAGGTTTGAGGGGGAAGATGTTGAGCTCGGTGGGAACATGCTGAGAGTGAGGGGCCTGTGGGGCGTGGTGAGGGGTGTCCACAGGGCACTGGTGCTGGCCACCCTGCTACCTTTCAGGTCTTGCGCTTGGCCTAGAACCTGTGTCTCATCTGCTTTAGAGTTTGAAGAGGAAAACACTGGGGCTCAGAGAGATTATGTAACTACCTAAGATCACAGAGCTAGCCAGAAACACAACTGGGGGCTTCAGCACAGTCTGTCTGATTTCAGTTCCATGGTTTTCAGGGAAGAGGCAGGAAGGAGTTGGTTGAGGAAGAGAGAGGAACTTGGATGTGCAAATAAGGTCAGCTTCTCTCCCTCCTCCCCGCGGCCCCCCCCCCCCGCCCCGCCCCGCCCCTGTATAGCAACCAGAGTCGGGGCTAAAACTCAGTCCGGGGGAAGGTGGGTGAGATGAGGGCCCTGGCACAGCTGTGTTAATCAACCCTCTCCCTGCCTAACGCCAGCAGGCACAGCATCATCTATCAACTCTGAGGTGTGTATCTGGGGACATCAATACCAATTAAGTACCCAAGGTTTCCTATTAGTGAACATCAGTTTCTCAGCCCTGATGCAGGACTCGTTTGCAAGCTGCCAGCTGGATCCAAGGTGGCCTGAGGCCAGAGGGCCGGGCTGTGCAGGCTGGAATGGTGTCTAGGGTGAGGGCAAGCCTGATTTATTGAGGGATCTGCTTGGTGCCATGTTGTTTCAGTGGCCCAGGCTCAGTGGAGGTGTGAGCAGGAGGAAGGGTGGCGAGGAAGGGGTGAGCGGCACAGGGCCAGCTCGAGTACCTGGGGGTGCTCTGGATGGCGGTGGTGCTGGGCATTGGGTGGACCTGCCAGGTCAACTCAGAGAGGTGGCATAGAGGAGGGGTCAAGGCGGACTTGGAGCCACACTGTCGGGTTGGAATCCTGGCTCCTGCACCTCCTGGCCCTGACCTCGCTGAGCCTCAGTGGCTGCAGCACTCAGCTCTCTGCCTGAGCGGGGCCCCATTGGAGGTTACAAGGGCTCCCCCAGGCAGATCCTGGTCTCCAGCTGAGGAGGCGTGACCCATCCACCTCTGACCCCCTGGATGTGTTGACTGGCAAGTACGTCTACAGCACCTGCATCCTCCCGGCTTCCCGAGGGGGAGAGTCCCCAGGCTGGCCCGGGCCGGTCATAGAGATGAGGGAACACTCCGGTCCCTGGTCTGGGCAGGATTTTTTTGCTTCCCTGAGCCCGTTTCCTCATCTGTAGCATGAGCTGCCACCTCTCCCTGCAGGCACTGAGGCCTGGGTGTCAGCTGGTGAGCCAGTACCAGGGGTTGGGGCTGGAATGCCCTTTGGGCCGCACAGCTGGTGGGGAGCAGGGTCTTTGTTGGGGTGACCCAGGCATCGGTCCAGCCTCCTGGCCTCCTCACTCTGGCATGGGCTCAGCATCTGAAGCAGTCTGGGGAGCAGGCAGCCCTGGGGGCTGGGGGGATAGGGACTTGCTCCGAGAGGGGCTTTTCCCAGAGCTCCTGGTGCCTGCTGGGTGAGGACACATCTGACCTCCGGTTGGAGTGACAGCCTGCCTCACCTGGTCTGTTACCTTCAGACCTCAGGACTTCTGTGGCCTGGTCCCACCTCCCTCTCTGACCAGCCAGTCACCTGCTTGGTCCCAAGCCAGCTCTCGACCACTTCGGAAGCAGCTACCAAAGATCAGCAAGGATGACTGCAGACTCAGCTCAGCCCATCGCCTCGGGCTGTCCTTTGTCCTCTCCCAGGGACCAGGGACATGCCTTGTCCACCAAGCACCCTGTACCCTGAGCTAAGTGAGGCAATGGCCAGACCCCCTGTACCTGAGGCTGCTCACGGAGACACACTCGCTCAGTAAGGCCTATGGATTCCTGCAGACTGGGTCCCAGGGGCATTAGAGATACTGGCACTGTGGGAACCTTGGCAGAGATTACGCTAGACCCGGGCTGGGCCCCACACACCGGCTATCTGACCTCAAGCAAATCCTTTCTCTGAGCCTCAGTTTTCTGCATCTGTAAATAGTGGGAGCAAGAATGTTGGCTACTCACATTTTACTGCAAACACTAAATCAAAGGGCTTGTATGAAGGGCTGGCCTGCACACAGTAGGAGCTCAACAAATGTGGCCCCCTCGGCTTTAGGACACTGCTTCAGAGAAGGCTTCATTTCCAGGCCTGGTGGGAACTGCAGGAAACTGCGGGGATCCAGGTTCCAGCCCGGCCGCCTGGTTGGGTCACCCTGACAAACCTGCACTTCGCCGCAAGGCCAGTTACCTCACAGATGGTTGTGAGAACCTGTGAATATTCTGCTCCAAGCACTTCCCATCATTGGCATGAGCCAGGTCAGGCAGACTGTGTTCACGTCTGTGTTCACGTCTGTGTTCCCACCTTGAACAGTGCCCAGTGCACCGCAAGTACTCAGTATCCTATATAATAAAAGCCTAATATACTAAGTCTCCAGTTGCCCAGTTGCCCATTCAACCAATCAAAGTGTAATATGCTAATGATATGCTAAGACCACTCAACTGCACACTATGACGTGCACTGACCACCAGGGGGCAGATGCTCCGACCGGTAGGTTAGCTTGCTGCTGGGGTTCGGCCAATTGGGACTGAACGAGATGGGCTGGACACGCCCTGGAGCCCTCCTGTGGTCCCTCCCTAGCCCCTATCTTGCACCAGTTGGGTCTCTTGGCCTGGCCTGTGCCCTCTTGCAATCCAGGACCCCTCGGGATGTCGGAGAGCCGGTTTCAGCCTGAAGATGGAACGACCAGTCGCTATGACATGCACTGACCATCAGGGGGCAGACACTCAATGCAGGAGCTGCCCCCTGGTGGTCAGTGTGCTCCCACAGGGGGAGTGCCACTCAGCCAGAAGCCGGGTTCAGGGCTGGCAAGCGCAGCAGTGGTGGCAGGAGCCTCTCCCGCCTTGGTGGCAGCGCTAAGGATGTCCAACTGACACCGGCAGCAGGCCTAAGCCATCAGTTGGACATCCCCAGAGGGCTCTCAGACTGCGAGAGGACACAGGCTGAGCTGAGAGACACCCCCCCCCCACCAAAGTGCACGAATTTCATGCACTGGGCCTTCAGTTTCTACTATGAACAAATGTGAGGTATAAAGCAAAGGACCCTTCCAGAAGTTGAAATCAACAACGATGGATTTCTTCTTGCTGCCCTCCCACCTCCCCCACAGACGCAGTTCCTGGAACAGCTGGTAACAGAACTAACTCCTGTGTGGGCGACCTCTGTGGAGTTCTCCCTCCTGCCCCCGCCAGCCCAGCCAGCTCAGGGCCCTCTGTGTTTTCTGACTCACTTCAGTGTCGGGGGCTGACACGAACTGGCTGGCTCTTACAGATTTGGGGGTGCAGGATAAATCTTGGCTGAAAATGGGGCGAGGCAGATCGTCTGGCTGCCTCCCTGTCTGGCCTGTAAGCCACCTTCACCTGTCAAGCCCTTTGTTCACTGTCTGTGTGGCCAGGGAGGGAGCGGACAATGACCCCTTCGCTTGCCCCAGCGGCCTGTTCTCATGGCTATTTGGCTACAGGGCAAGGGGTGGATGGGTGGGGCACCACCGGGGTGGAGGATGTCGATTTCCAGGTGGGGATGGTTTGGTTCAGCCAAGGGCTTGGGAGTGAGCCAGGGCTCCATGCCAGGCTGTCCTGGAGACACAGTCATCTCGGCAGCCTCGGTCTCGGCATGTCCCCCCTCCCCCCAGCGCTGCCAGTACAAAGCAGCCTGCCCTAGGGGATAACGGGCCCAGAAGGGCCAGCCAGTCCCCAGGACGTCCTTGGCAGGCCCCTCACCTATCTGCGCCCAAAGTCCCTAACCTTACCCTAGCCAGCTGCTCAGTGGTTAGAACATTGGCCTGAGGACTGAAGGACTGCGGGCTTGATTCAGATCAAGGGCACGTACTTCGGTTGCAGGCTTGATCACTAGCCCTGGTTGGAGTGTGTGCAGGAGGCAACCAATCCATGTGTCTCTCAGGTCAATGTTTCTCTTTCTCTGTCTCTCCCCGTCCCTTCCACTCTCTCTACAAAAATCCCCGGGTGAGGATTAACAAAAGCGTTCCTAACCTCTTCTGAGTGTGGATCATGCCGATAATGAAAGCTATGGGCCCTTTATCAGAAACACACGTGCACTCCACACAACATCTTGCATCGTGTCAGGGAGGTCGCACCTCCCGAAGGGCCCATTAATTGAACCCTTTGGACCCGAGGTTGAGAAATCTTGCTCAGCTCTCTCCAGGGTGATCGGGCCCTGGGGGTGAGGTGGGGCAAGGCCCAGAGAAGCAGGTCCCAAGAGGAGTACCCCTGTTTGAAGTCCTCCCTCCTGTCCTCCTCCACTGCCGGGGACTCTTCCCTGCCCAGCCCCACTGCTGGGCCTGGTCAAGGGAGGCCGTGTCCAGGCACAGGCCCCGCAGGTGCCTGTGGGAAGGGAAGCTCACCCGAGGCCCTTGTGCCCGAGTGGGGAGCTGATAACATGGACAGAAAGGGAGAAATCGGCCCCATCCTGCACCTCTCCTCCTCACTCCCCTCACTCACAGCAGCAGCATCTCCCTGCGTCCTCTGCCCCTCTCCCCCACTCCTGAGGTCACACTTCCCCTCCTCAACTTGCCCACCTGGTGGAGCTTTCGGCTTCCCCCACAGGGGCCTGGAGGCAGCCGGGGCTGGTATCTCGTACCTACAGAAACCCGTTTTCTTCAGGGTCTGGGAGCGCCTGGGTGCCAGGAGTTTAATTCAGATCTGAGGAAGCTGGGATTTGGGGAAGCTCCCCTCCTCTGAAAAGTAGCCAGAATCCCACTGTGGTGGGATGGCAAGTGGGGCAGAGCCAGAGTGGGCCTGACTGATGACCCAGGCAAACTGCCTTCATGCTGTCATCAGACGGCTCCTTGGAGGGCTGGCCAGGCAGTGCCTCCCCTTGGTCCCCAACAAGGGCATGTGCTCCGGCGGGGGCGGGGGGCGGGGAGTGGGTCCCTCCTTCCCAGGGAGTTCTGAGCCTTGTCTAGTATATTAGTTTCCTGCAACAAATTACCACAGACTTAGTGGCTTAAAACCACACACATTTATTCTCACGTTCGGATGGTAGAATTCTGAGAGTCTGACGGGGCTAAAGTCAAGGCGTCGGCAGGGCTAGTTCCTTCCGAGGAGAATCCATCCCTTCCTTTTCCGGCTTCTGGAGGCCGCCTGCACTCCTTGGCGTGACCCCTTCCTTGCATGAACAGCTTCTTGCTCCGTCACCGTACCCCCTACTTCCTCTCTGATCTGCTTCCCTCTCAGACGGTCCCTGTGACCACCTCAGGCCCACCTGGACAATCAGGGTAACCGCCTTGTCTGAAGATCCTAACTCGTGACATCGGCCAAGTCTTTTTGCCACGAGAGGCCACCGGTTCCTGGGCTGAGAACATGGACACCTTGGGGCCACTGTTCAGCCCCCTACAGCTAGGCTGCCATGCCCTCCCGGCGCTTCGTGACTGGGAGACCAAGGGTTGGGCTTTTCTGCTCTGGGTTTAGCAGGGCCCTTCCTAACCTGTATTTCTAGGGTGTAGGCTTTACCAACCCTCTCCTTCCACCCAGAGAAACTCACAGCAATGCGTCCTTGACAGTCAGGTGCCAAGTCTAAATCTAATGCTGGTGAGAGGCGCAGGGCCCTCCAAGAGCTCCGTGGGCCCGAGGGCACCTGCCTGAAGCCACGCCCTGCTGGCTGCAACAAGCCCATGACCGGGAAGAGACAGGGAGGGCCTGGGGCCTGCTGAGGGTGCCAGGGACCACGGAGTGGGTGACCCTGCCAGGACTGCGCCGGCCGGCCAGAGCTGAGGTGGCTGCAGTGCCGTGGGGGCCAGAGGAAGAAGCTGGGGCTGTGGTCCCAGCTCAGAGAGGACGGAGACCATGGCTGGGAGAGGCTCTGAGGTTGGTGAGAGCATCTCTGGCCCAGAGCATCCGGGGTGAGGACGATGGCCTTGCAGACAAGTGCAGCTCCCAGTCCCGGCGTCAGGCTTTCCTTGTAACGAGAGCAGGTGGGCAGGTGGGCAGGGGCGGGGCGGAAGGCAGGGAGCCCCTCCTGCTACCTCTTCTCCATGCTCTGCATCTGCAAGCTGAGGGAGGTGAAGCTGGCCAGGAGGTCGGTCACCTCATCCACCTGCGGGACAAAAGGGAGGCTCTGTCATGGGGGTTCCAAGACCAGCCTAGGTGCCAGGCCCCCAGGTCTTCTTCCCAATACCACAGGCCTGGAGGGCAGGCACTGTCTCTCCTCCCGAGGCGTGTGGTGGCTTCACTCTGACAGTGGACAGCTGTCCAAGGGTCAATCCTTGACAGCAGGTGGTCTCAGACCCAGAGAGAAGGGCCACCAGCAGCTTCAAAGGAAGTGGGCAGAGGCTTGAGGTCACAGTGGGCTGCAACCCACAGCCACGGCCTCTTTCTGCGATGAGGGTCTGGCTGCTCAGAGCAGGATGGACTGGCCCTGTGGTTCCTGCCAGACCGGGGCCTGGACCTGCGGCCACGGCTCACCTGCTCTCTGGTGCTCGTCATCTGGAGGCGGGTGCACAGGTCATCCAGCCGTTCCCGCTGCTCGTGCCGCCCCAGGCGCTCCAGGTACTCCCTCAGCATCTGGATGATCTGAAACGAGAGGGCGGGCTGGGCTGCGGGGTCCCAGCTAGGAGGCACAGAGAGGCCTAACGCTGCTGCCAAGAGGCACAGTGGAGCAGGTACCAACCGGGGTCAGAGTGAAGTGACCCGGGAGCCATGGTGCTGGAGGCGGGGTGTCTGTCCAGTGCTTGCTGGGTGCCACGGCTGAGCATGAGAGGGGCACTCACCTGCTTCACCTCCAGCCGCACGGCTTCCAGGCACTGGGAGTGGCCTTCCTGCAGGATGCTCAGTTTTGACTTGGCCAGGTGCAGGGGCGTGCGGCCAGCTCGGTCCAGGGCATCTACACGGGCCCCTGTGGGAGCAGGCCGAGGTGAGCACACCGGGGTGAGGGTGCGAGAGAGGAGGGAGGCGGGGAAGGTGCCACATACCTCCTCGCAGCAGGGTGGTGATGACAGGCACGTGGTTGGTGCAGGCCGCTGAGGAAGAACAGGGACTTGAGAGTGCAGGACCACCAGGGCTTGGCCCTGTGTGCCTGCTGGAGGGAGCAGGACTGTCTCCGAGTGTGCCTGTGCCAGGTCATGCCTCCTGGAAGGCATCACCAAAGCAGCAACTCGGTGGGACTCAGCAATCAAGTCCGGCTCCCTCCCTGTGCCAGTGGGGACACTGAGCTTGGAGCTGGTACCGGCCTCACTGTTAGCCATGGAGTGAAGCAGCCACAGGGCAGGAACCAGCTGCAGGTCTCACCTCCCCTAGCAGAGCTGCTGCTGAGCCAATTCAGGTGCCTCAATCAGCTACGCTCAGGGCACGGCCAGCTAGTGACTGCCCGGGAAGTCCATGGCACCCACACCGGGAGCTGAGGCTCTCCCGAGATGACAGGAGGTCCTGCTGGGAGCCTGAGGACCCCAGGCTCTTCATCAGAGGAGCCTGTCTGGGCCACAGAGAAGGTGTCCTGGCAGCTCTGCAGGCACTTACCCAGGTGCAGTGGCGTGTTCCCCAGCCCGTCTCGCTGGTTGGGATCGGCCCCATGGTCCAGGAGCAGCTGCACTGGAAATGGGAAAACCCAAGAGGAGCTGTCAGAGGCTCCCACGGACTGGACCCTAACCCCCACCCCTAACCTAGCTGCAGAGGCTCACTCAAAGTGTGGATACGGGAACTAAACATGGTCCCTTGTTTCATTCATTTGCTCACTCAGAGAGTTCATGTGCAGGACAGCGAGGGCCAGGAACTGAGCATTCCGGGAGGGCCTCCTGCCCTATGCAGTGTTAAAGGACTAAGATTTGGGGCGGGGGGGAGGTTCTTATTTATTGGGGTGACATTGGTTAATAAAATTATATAGGTTTCATGAGTACAGTTTTCTAATACAGAATCTGTATGTTGTATTGTGTGTGCTCTACCACAAGGCAAGTCTTCCATCACCATTTATCACCCCTTTACCCTCTCCTACCCGCCCCCCCTTTCCTTCTTGTAATCACCACACTGCTGTCTGTGTCTATGTGTGGCCTCTTTATATCCTTAGTTGTAGGACTTCTGTTCATCTAGATTTCGGGTGGTTCTGAACGACGGTGGTTCTGTGGTTGACTTGTGTTTTTGACGTGGTTGTGCGCGAATGTGAGACCACATTTACCTACGTTGTCATCTTGACCGGAAGCCATGCTTTCAATTTTTATTTCCCTAGTGATTAATGATGTTTAATATATTTTTTTATGTTTTTTGATGATTTATGTATCTTTGTGATGTGCCTGCTCAAATCTTAATCCGGGTGGTGATTACAACAGTGTAGACATATAGAGCGTTTGGTTTATACCTTATACCCCACCCAAAAAAGACTCCTAAATAAAAGGGCTGTCCCGCGGCTGGCCTGGGCACTGAGTAAACGAGGCCTGATGTCTTGAAGGACTGGCCCCAACCGCGGAGGCAATCATAGTCTTTCCCAGCTGAACCCCTTCCCTAGTCTCGCAGTGCCAGATCCACAGGCTCGGAGAGGAGCGGGCACCGCCCCGGCTGTGCAGACAGGTCTTCCCCAGCACCTCCGGAGAGAGGCAACTAGTATTTCCAGCCCGCTCACTGCCCCCCCTCTAGGACTCACCAATCTGGTCATTGCCATTGCAGGAGGCGAAGTGTAGAGCTGTGCGGCCCTTGTCATCCGCTGAACAGGGATCTGCACCATCTTCCAGCAGCTGCTGCACTGGGACCACCAAGACGGGGGCGGGGGGGGGGGGGGGGGCGAGTGACAGTGTTAGCTAAGCTGCAGTCCCAGGGGATGGAGGGATGCTCAGGGGCCCTTCCAGGCAAGGCACTGATCATGCATGGGAGAGCTAGTCCCACGGGGACTACCCTCAAGGGACTTGTTCTCCTGAGGGTACACGGATGGCCAGATTCTGGGTGCTCCAACTACTTGTCTAGGGAGAGGACATCGTAGAAGGATTCTGGCCCTCAGAGTCAGGAATTCTAGAGTCACAGAAATCCCCAGTCCCATGCCACTACCTGAATTTAGATGCACACCTACTCCAGCTGGACACGGCTGCCCAGCTGTTGTTCGAGGCTTACTTTGCTCCCAGGAGGCAGCCCTTTAGAGTGGACAGAGCAGAGGTTCTGGAGCCACACAGACTAATCCCAGGCTAAGCTAAGCTAAAAGGAAAGGAAGACACTGCCAATAGCCTGGGCAGTGGAAAGAGCTGGGCTGGGAGCGAGAAGGCTGTTTTGGGCTCTAATTCACCACCAAATGGGAGTAATCTCTGCCCTGCCAACTCCAGAGCTGCTGTGATGAGAATAATGGATGTGACATTCCTTCTTCGAAAAGTATGGAGCCATTTTAAAATGGGAGGCATTAGGTATTAGATGTACATGTCCAACTAAAATGGAGAAATTGCTGCCAGACATCATTTTAGGGCAGCATTTTCGTCTGCCTCAGCAAACCTCTCAAGGACTTGAGTCCTTCCCGACAACGCCCAGATATCTCCCCCTCCATGAATCCTTCTTGTCTCCTCAGCTGACTTAGCCAGTCCTTGTCCTGCTTCTCATGCCCTGTTCATCCTGCTGCTCTGACATTCACCTGCTCTTTCAGAGTAATTGCTGCTGTACACTGAGCCCCAGCCTGGGGCCAGGTATCTGACTGCCAAGCCCCTCGGCCCCCCAGCAAGGTCTCACGTCCATTTTACAGACCAGAGGACGCGTGTTCAGGAGGCCATGCTGGGATATAAAACCAGGCTTTTCTGCCTCCAGAACTAACACCTCTCCAACTGAATACATAACTTCGTTTTTTGGGGGAGTTTTGTCTTAGAAATGGTATTGCTTTAATATTCTTCTTCTCCAACTATGTTGTAGGGGTTTGGTTTTGTTTATCTTAATATTACTTACGTTGTTCAATGAATGTTGCTGGCTGAGTGAATAAGTGAATGAAGGAAAGGGTTAAGGAGAGTGGAGGAGACATAAGAGCTTCAGGCTATCTTAGTGTTCATCAGTGCAATCACCAAAAGATAGCCAGTATCATAGAGACAGAAACCTAAGGTATCCAGTCCTATTTCGTGATTTGTGCAGTTACAGTCTTTGGAATGCATTTTAGCAACATCTACTAGAAGCCATCAAAATAGGCATACTCGCCCAGCCGGCATAGCTCAGTGGTTGAGTGTCGACCTATGAACCAGGAGGTCATGGGTTCGTTTCCCGGTCAGGGCACATACCTGGGTTGTGGGCTCGATCCCCAATGAGGCATGCAGGAGGCAGCCAATTGATGATTCTCTCTTATCATTGGTGTTTCTCTCTCTCTCCCTCTTCCTCTCTGAAATCAATAAAAAAAAAAAAAATAGGCATACTCTTTGATGTAATAATCCTATACCTGGGAAATTATCTTAGAAATGAAATACCGCCCTAACCGGTTTGGCTCAGTGGATAGAGCGTCAGCCTGTGGACTGAAGGGTCCCGGGTTTGATTCTGGTCAAGGGCATGTACCTTGGTTGCAGGCACATCCCCAGTGGGGGGTGTGCAGGAGGCAGCTGATCGATGTTTCTCTCTCTTCAATGTTTCTAACTCTCTATCCCTCTCCCTTCCTCTCTGTAAAAAATCAATAAAAAAAAGAAAAGAAATGAAATACCAACGTGCAAATGTGTGACTAAATCACTCTTTTTTGGTCCTCTTTTTTTTGTTAATCCTCAACCAAGGACATTTTTAAAAAAATACATTTTTACTGATTTTAGAGAGGAAAGGTGAGGGAGAGAGATTGAAACATCAATAATGAGAGAGAATCATTGATCAGCTGCCTCCTGCATGCCCCCTACTGGGGACTGAGCCTGCAGCTGGGGCATGTGCCCTGACCAGGAATCGAACTATGACCTCCTGGTTCTTAGGTCCACACTCAACCACTGAGCTATGCCTGGCCAGGCCGAGGGTATTTTTCCATTGATTTTTAGAGAGAGTGAAAGGGAGGGAGAGAGAGAGAGAAACATCAATATGAGAGAGACACATCGATCAGTTCCTCCTGCACATGCCCCAACCTGGGCCAGGGATTGAGGTTGCGACCGAGGCACATGCCCTTGACCGAAATTGAATGCAGGACCCTTCAGTCCGCAGGCTGACGCTCTATCCCCGAGCCAAACTGGTTAAGGTGTTTTTGCCCCTTTAAAGGCATAGTGTGCATCCATTAAATATTGTGATTATGACTGGGAATGGAATTATAAAATGATTTTTGCTCTTTATAAGCTTCAGAAATATCACTCATACATTCATTTTATAAATAGGAATAAACGATGCTTCCATTTTGAAAAACAAACGGTTACAAGGACCATGAAAGATGTTTATGATATACAAAAATTAGGCGGAAAAAAAAAAAAATTAGGCGGGCTACAAAATTGTGTGTACAGCACAGTGTGCAAGCCCATGACGAAAACTCCTCTGTGCAGGAAGAACCGGAAGGAGAGTCACCAGAACATTAATAGAGATTAGTTCCTCTCCTAACATTATGGATGCTTTGCTTGTATATTTCTCTAATTTCCAAAACATTTTAGATGCATATATTATTTCAATATTTCAAATGATTATGAACGCACAGAAAAGCACTTATGATTTAACAATAGCAAAGGATAAATTTTGTGCCCACTGTAATTGCTAAACTATACACACACAAAACAAACCCCACAATAATAAATATGCAGAGAAAGAAAGAAAAATGCTAATCCTACAGCCAGTTTCACCATCAGAGGCCTGCAAGAGCCTGGCAAATCTGAGCCATTTAGATGTGAAGAAGGGTGTGTTAGAGGCTCTGAATTACATCTTTTCTATCAAAATAGTAAAACCACCACACGGACACCTGATTCAAGGTGAACTAGACTTGGTGCGCTCTCCCTCCCCGGAGGACACCCTCCCCCAGGCGTTTCCTTTACCTTCTCTCTCCTAAGCTCCAGGGGCCCCTTCTGCTGCCTCCAGAACCTGTTTCCTGAGCCCATTTCTTCCACTGCTCACTTTTTCTACCTCTGTGACTTTCTAAATAAACTTTCTCTTATAGTTAGAAAAAAACAAAAGGAGATGAACTAGACTTTCTGTGGGAGGGAAGCATAATTAAAATATTCTCTGGTCATACACTGGAGATATTAAAAAGAAAACTCTTGTCATTTTTCCTTGAAAAGCTATCCAGGTTATTGCCTAAATATTCCAAAATATTAAAGTTTGTGGAAAAGAGACCAAAGTGAAGAGTTGAAAAGCGCTCCAGTTTCCAGGCCCGCTCCCTCTGCTCTGCCAGGGACGAGGGCGCCATTCCCAGGCCCGCTCCCTCTGCTCTGCCAGGGACGAGGGCGCCATTCCCAGGCCCGCTCCCTCTGCTCTGCCAGGGACGAGGGCGCCATTCCCAGGCCTGCTCCCTCTGCTCTGCCAGGGACGAGGGTGCCATTCCCAGGCCCGCTCCCTCTGCTCTGCCAGGGACGAGGGTGCCATTCCCAGGCCCGCTCCCTCTGCTCTGCCAGGGACGAGGGTGCCATTCCCAGGCCCGCTCCCTCTGCTCTGCCAGGGACGAGGGCGCCATTCCCGGGCCCGCTCCCTCTGCTCTGCCAGGGACGAGGGCGCCATTCCCAGGCCCGCTCCCTCTGCTCTGCCAGGGACGAGGGCGCCATTCCCAGGCCCGCAGTGCAGCGCCCCAGCTCCCGAGGTAAACGGCCTCCTCTCCACACCTGCTGGACGTGGGCTTTCCTGTCCCTTGGCCTTGATCTACGCTCACATTTTATCTGTTGACCACAGGATCCCACCACCACAACAGAACGATGTCCACATGAGGCAGACAAGGATCCGCTCCCAATATGCCACGCCCTAGTCCCCAGACTTTATGGATGTTACTTCACACACCAAAAAGGGACTCTGCAGGTGCGATTAAGGTTAGGGGCCCTGAGCTAGGAATTATCCTGGATTACTCAGGCCCAATGTTATCCTGAGTCCTTGAAATCAGAGACCCTTTCCCTGCGGTGAGATCCATAGAGACGGCAGTGGCAGTGCGAGGACTCAGTCCGCTGCTGCTGAACCCTGAAGCTGGGAAAGGCAGGGAACAGACTCTCGCCCAGAGCCTCCAGGAGGAAACAGTCCTGCAGACACCTGGATTTCAGCCCTGAGACCTGTGTTGGACTCTCACCCACCGAACTGTATGATAACACATTTGTGTTGATTCAGACCACTGTGTTTGCGGCAATTTGTTACAGCAGCCGTAGGAACGAAGGGGCCACTTGCCCCTGATTCACAGAAAGGATTAAATCCGTGGATAAAATTAACTTTTTCCCTCTAATTTGCCGTTGAACCTTTGATATTGCTACTGCCCTGTCAGCGGGTGAACGCTAGAGAGCAATGACAAGAAAACCAGAGTGGTGTCCTGCTAGGAGCCCCTCCCTTGCCTTCCAGATGTTCTGCCAAAAAACAAGTTTGCGAACCACTGACCCAACTACCACAAAGCCTCAGTGAGCAGCTGAAGGTGGCTGCTCTGTGCAGATGGTGGCTCTCCTGGCAGCGAAAACTGACTGTCCCCCAAAGTTCCTAACCTGCTGGGTGTCAGCGATACAAAAGCAGATGTGTCCCCACCATCAAGGAGCCCACAGGGCGATAAACACTAAGACATCAGGAAGTTCATGGTGACGGGGAAGCATGGGAGAGTGAGCACCTAAGCCAGACAAGTCTTCTGCAAAATGACTGCAGTTAAACAGTAACTACGGGAAGCAGGGCCCACAGGGTGAGCTGTCGGACGGGATGAATTCAAGCACTGTCTTCCCAGGTATCGGTTACCTGGATTTTTCTTCCCTAACCAGCCCACGGAGCTGGATCCGCTTTGCACACTCACCTGTTTCCACGTCGTTGGCATTGGCGGAGTCCCTCAGCCTCTTCAGAGCTGTGGAGAGAGTAACAGAGTACCAGTAAAAAAACAAAAATCAGCAGCTGCCACAATGAAGCAGAAAGTGCACAGCTTCCTAGCTACCCACCATGCAGCTACAGTAGCACCTAAAGAGAAAGAGAGGTGCCAGGATACAAGAGGCTGCCCCGGGCACCAGGAGGAACGGGGCACAACTAGTGCAGAAGCCACATTCTGTAGCACCTGGAGCAGCTGGGTGCCTTGAGCAGTTAGCTACCCCAGCTCAGGTCTATCCTTGGCAAAACAAGGCTGAGCTCCGTCCTGACAGCCGTGAGTTATTGCAAAGACAAAATGAGATGTTTACATGGAAGCTCTCTGTGAACAGATGACACAGATAATCTTATATCCTCCTTTAAAATAAGCCATTCCCAAATGCCTTACTTAAATTTGGTAATTTCTCCTACAATGACACTACCTCTATATTAGAGGCTAGTTGAAAGCAATGCCTTTGTCACCAGAAAAATGGTCAAATACGGTAGACACATCAGAGCAGAAGTTTGAGTCTGGCAGACCCGGGGTCTCATACCAGTTTCTAGCTATGTGACTTGGAGGAAGGCACTTTCTCGGAGCCAGTTTCCTCTTCCGTAAAATGGGATCAGTATCTGGATCTCAATGAGAATTTACTGTGAGGATTAGAAATGATCACAACAGTGTTTGGTGCACAACAAAAGCAGATTGACATCTATACGTGCATTACCTTACTTAACTCTCCCAAAAATCTCTGTAAAGCAAGTATTGTACTCATTTTACAGATGAGAAAACTAAGGCTGAAAGGTTCTATAGTTTGCTTAAGGCAGAATGAAGTAGAGGAGTCCAATCGAGGTCTGTGCACTAAAACAAGTTGGTAGGACTTGGCTACAGGCGCTGGCCTCCCCTCTCCGACAGTAAAAGTATTCCGCAGTGCCCCATGTTATTATCTACTAATAACCCCCTGGAGTGGTGGAAAGTTTCTATTCAGGAGTTACCAGTGTGAAAAGCCTGGGGGGACGGGTTCTGAGCGGAAGGCTTTATTTTTTTCTTTACATTCATAGTCCATAGCAGTTACTGGTGTACGTGATAATTATTACTACTGAAAGGAGACCCAGGCGTGTCACTCTGGGCTCTTGGATCGGACGCCGGGGCGAGGGGGGGAGGGCGGGGAGGCCTCCAGATTGGCAGGGGCAGGGGTGAGTGAGGTCGGGGCCTGTTCCCGGCGGAGGGCCCGGCCCGCCCCCCGCGCGCTCCTCACCGTGCACCTCCTTGCCCAGGGGCCCGAGGCGGCGGTGGGGCCTGGCGGCGCGCCGCAGCCGGCCGGCGGGGATCTTACAGAGCAGCTCATCGCGGGGCTCCGAGTCCTGCTGCCACAGGACGTGGAGGTAGCGCAGCGGAGACTGGGCCCCGCCGGACGCCCGGCTCGGGAGGCCCGCGCTGCCGCCCAGCGCAGACCCGAAGTCCGCGAAGGAGAAGAGGCCCTCGGGGCCCGTCAGCGGCTCCGGCGCCACCGCGCACTCGCCATCCGAGCTGGAGCGGCCCGAGCGCGGCTCTTCGTCCGCGTCCCCGGCGGCGGCTGCCATGGCAACAGCTCCGCGCGGGCCCGGCTGCTGGATCCTCTTTCCGGACCGACCAACCGACCCACTTCCCTTCTCCCTAAGCCTCGCTGTCAGCGGGCGAGCGGGTGGGCCCGACCTGCAACCACGGCAACCGAGCGGGTACGGGCTCGCGTCGCGAGCTGGAGAGCTCCGAACCAATGAAAACCCTTCCAGCCTAAGCCCCTCCCTCCAACCGGGCAATAGAATTGGTTTCCGGCAGTGTGACTGACGGACATAAAAGCCAATCATATTTTTGAAGTACCCAAGTTCTAGCCCTACGTCGCTACACGGAAGCCAATAAAATAGATTTAAAACACTATTTTTTTCCATTTCCTCCGTCGCAGCACGGGAAAGGTAAAGGGCAGATGCTTTAACCAATCACATTAAGATGGTCTGCAGCCAATCGCAAAGGAAAGTCAAGAAGCCAAACTTTAGGGAGAGGTAAATATGTATATCTTTTAAATCGATGAACGTGGGGGAAAAAAAAAAGAATTTCCCACAATAGCGCAGTGTAAGTAGGAAAACGAAGATATGTTAAAATGTTGGCCTATCACCACGAACCAAGGAGTGATAGTTTCTAAATGCGATAGATTCCTTTATTCTGAATTCTCTCGGTAACCCCAGCGGTGATCACTGATTTACAAAGAATTTTAATTCAACTTAGTTACACCGGAACGACGCTTCAGTTCGAGAACCAGTCACTGAGCCAGGTAACTGTGTGAGGTTCTGGACGCAGGATCCATTCCCGCTGACGTACATTCCTATGGGAGAAGTTAGAGCTGGAAATAGGAAAATATTCCGCAAACAGGTGATGAGTTTAGCAACAGTGCAACTCGGTGCATTGTTTTGTAAGAATTTTCACAACCCTACACCTGAGGAAAGAGTGAAGATAAGGGATATATAAAATGGAGTCACTTTAACCAAGCTGCTAAAATTATTAACATTATGAAGGTAGAGGCGTGAGGAAAGACTATTCTTGTTCTAACTAGCCTGGTAACTTACTCTTTTTTTAAAAAAATATATTTTATTGATTTTCTACAGAGAGGAAGAGAGAGGGACAGAGAGCTAGAAACATCGATGAGAGAGAAACATCGATCAGCTGCCTCTTGCACACTCCCCACTGGGGATGTGCCCGCAACCAAGGCACATGCCCTTGACCGGAATCGAACCTGGGACCCTCGAGTCCGCAGGCCGACGCTCTATCCACTGAGCCAAACCGGCCTCGGCGTAACTTACTCTTTTAACTTTCCAGTCCTGTGTAAATGCCTGGACATACATCTGGACATACACCAGACCTCCATATAACCCTCTGATTACCCCTTCCCCAGGACTCACGTATCCAGACTTTCTGACATCT
This sequence comes from Eptesicus fuscus, assembly GCF_027574615.1. Lineage (NCBI taxonomy): Eukaryota > Metazoa > Chordata > Mammalia > Chiroptera > Vespertilionidae > Eptesicus > Eptesicus fuscus. Next base: position 101,186,750 of record NC_072479.1, read on the forward strand.
GGACCAATCCTAGGGCTAAGAAGGCAGGGCGGCTAATTCTCAAGAATGTACTTTTCACTATAAGAACTTTTCTTTTTTCTCTGGAACACATCTGGGTTTTTGCCTAGCTCTGTTTCCAGTTTGTATATTCTAAGATCCTTGAATAAATCTTTATCTTCATTTCTAGCCAAAGCCAGACTCTTCTCAAGTTCATTCAACATACCCACACACCTTTCTGTGAGGTGGACAAAGAGGGCCATCGCTATTTTATAGGTGAGGAGCTGAAACCAGAGAGATAAAGGAATTGTTCATCGACGTCCAGCTTTCTTGGGACTAGGGCTGTGTCCAGGCAAATGTTCTTTCCTCTGATTCAACCCAGTTAAATTTACTGTGCTCTCAGAGCACCGTTGTGAGGTTCACCGCTGTACTATATAAAGGAAGATGTTATTTGAACTCCTCTGCCCCATAACTGATAAGGACATGTGCCAACTCCACTTGTAGCTAGAAGAAAACGAAGGAAAGAAATAAACATTGACCATGTACCACTTACCAAGTGCTTTATTATATTATACCACTTAGTTCTCCCTCCCAAGGGCATTAGAGGGTAGATATTATTATACCCATTTGCAAATCAGTAAATTGAGGTCCTGAGATTTATGAATTGTCCAAGGGTACAAGGCTAGAATGTTGAAGAACTGGGATTTGAACCTTGAAAAGTCCTCTCCATCATACTACCTTAAAAAAACAACAAAAAACTAGTAGCTCTGCTCACGAATCCATGCACCAGTAGCTCTCTGCGGGGCCTGGCTGCTCCATGCCCGCTGCCCAGAGGCTCTCCGCGGCCCAGAGGCCCATCTGCACCCCAGTCTGGCCAGAGGCCCTTGGCTGGGGTGGAACGCTTGCCTTGTTGCCATGGCGACAAAGCAAGCATTCTGCCAGGCCGTTCACACTGCCCACTCTCAGAGGCCGCCCTTCCCCCCCTCCCCCCGGGACTGGGGGACTCTGGCAGGGCTGAGAGGACTGGGTGCCACCATCTTGTGGCTATGGGTGCTGCCATCTTTGTGACGGAGCGATGGTTAATTTGCATATTACCCTTTTATTAGATAGTATGAAGAGCCTGCTGGAAACTTGCTTAAACCAAAGAGTATAAGTGACATCTGGGTATTTAAACCTCATGCTTGCTGAATGTACCCTGAAATAACTATTATTTATCCCTCCTTTTTTTCCATGTAATAACCTCCAAAGTAGTCTTTATCCCTTCAGTCTCTCCTTGCAGAACCACGGTGCACAAGCTGCCTAAAGCACCATTCTCTTCACGTCTCTAGGATCTGCCTGCCCATTGAGTTCAGGTAGCATCCGAACCCTTTGTCCTAGCAGTCAAGACCGTTGTCTTCCTCCTACACCACGAGGGTCTGGTCTCCAGGAAACCTAGTCTATGATTATGTTTGCGTTGTCACAATCTTAATTTGAGCAGGACCCCTGAACATCTAGAGGTGGTTGCTACTGCTGATTTTTAAATCAACTTTGTTAAAGTATAATTTACATGGCCCAATCGGCTGTGTGTTTCAAGAACTACTTGTTATTTTGGATCAGAAGAATAGGATGTGGGTTGAATGTGGACTCAGCCTCAGCCTCAGGGTTTTAGACTGGAACTTGGCTCTATGAAGTTGTATTCCCCCATAATTCCTGGCTCAGCAACTGGCACCAGCACATTGTAACTACTTGACTGACTGACTGACTGACTGACTGACTGAATGAATGAATGAATGAGTAAAGATAGTCCAGCCCAGTGGTGAAGGCCATCAACTTTGGAGCTGTAAATATGTGGGGCTATGGCTTTGAGCAAGTCATTTTACTTGCGAAGCCTCAGTTTCCTCATCTGTAAAACAGAGGTAACAGTGGTACCTAAATCATGTGATTATCACGGGACCAAATGATATGGTGTGAGGAAAGCCCCTAGTATTGAGCTTGGCACAAATTTAGTGCTCAAAAAAGGGATACCTATTGGTGTTGTTATAAATAAGGGTAGGATGCATGCAAATTCTACACAGCAGTGGGCACATCACACTGGCTTGAACTTGACCTAAGGCTAAAGCTTTCATACACAAGTCATTTATATTTGGTCAATCAAATAAAACATGAAGCACTAGATGAGAGACAAAGAAACTACCTCTGTTTGCCTTGTGGAAAAAGCTTCCGCCTGGAAACCCAGGGCCCGGGGTTTTAAGTCCTGTCCAGCCCCAACTTACCTCATGATTTGGGAGTGTTTCCTTTTTTGGGCCTCAATCTTCCCATAAGAAGGTTTTGTTCTAGGTCAGATAATGACACTGGGTCAAGCCAGATTCATCACGTTGGCTTTCTTTCTTTCTTTTTCTTAAATATATATTTGTTTAAATATATCTGTATTGATTTCAGAGAGGGAGAGGGAAAGAGAGATAGAAACGTCAATGATGAGAGAGAATCACTGATTGTTTGCCTCCTGCACGTCCCCTACTGGGGATCAAGCCCGCAACCCAGGCATGTGCCCTTGACCAGAATCGAACCCGGGACCCTTCAGTCTACAGGCTGACGCTCTATCCACTGAGCCAAACCAGCTAGGGCAGGTTGGCTTTCTTTTCATTCTTTCCATCATCCTGTTGGCCTTTACAGTATTTTAGAGTAATTTGAACTGGTTGCCAAAATATAAAAATTGAGAGCTTTCACATAAAATTTTTGATTTCCAGATTCTCTTTCAAATGGGAAAGTATGGCCATATAGGACCAGCTGTCCCACATGACAACAGTGGTTGGAGCTGCACAGCAACTTTCCCTTCAGATGGGGAAGGGTGTTCTGGTTTGCCACAGTCCCCACTGCTCTCTGTCACCTCCCCATTGAGGCCTAAAGGCAGTTGTCACTTGTTGTCATACTTGTGCTATTGTTTTTCCTATGTAGAGTTAAAAGGAAATTAATATATTTCTTGTCTTTATGAAACATGGAATAATGAAAATGTGTGTAGGGAAATTATCTAGTATCTGAAAATATGATGTGGTGATTATGTGACTTTTTAATATGCTGGAGAATTTCTTTAAAAAATTTTTTTTTATTTATTTCAGTGAGGAAGGGAGAGAGATAGAAACATCGATGAGAAACATCAATTGTTCGTCTCCTCTACACTCCCTATTGAGGCTCCAGTCCACAATCCAGGCATGTGCCCTGATGGGGAATCGAACCAGCGACTTCTTGGTTTATGGGTCAACGCTCAACCACTGGGCCACACCAGCCGGGCTAGGCTGATGATTTTTGACAAATGTATACATTCATGTAACAACCACCCCAATCAAGAACATGACAACTGGCCGAAACCGGTTTGGCTCAGTGGATAGAGCGTTGGTCTGTGGACTGAAGGGTCCCAGGTTTGATTCCGGTCAAGGGCATGTACATTGGTTGCGGGCACATCCCCAGTAGGGGTTGTGCAGGAGGCAGCTGATCGATGTTTCTCTCTCATCGATGTTTCTAGCTCTCTATCCCTCTCCCTTCCTCTGTAAAAAATCAATAAAATATATTTTTTAAAAAAAGAACATGACAACTGTATTTTTAACAATTTCAGAACTGTTATTTTAGGCTACAGAGAGAGGGCCCTGTATTTTCAGAAAAGTAATTGAATATTTATTTATGGGCAAGAACAATATTCTTCCATGTCAATATTCTTTCATGGTTGTATCCCATGAAAGAAGGGATACAATCTCCCTGGCCAGGTTACTCGGTCGGTTGGGGTGTTGTCTTGTGCACCGTAAGGTTGAGGGTTCGATTCCCAGTCGGGAACATGTTTCTCTCTTGCCCGCCTTCCTTTCTCTCTCAAATCAGTAAGCATATCCTTGGTTGAGGATTAAACAAAGAAAAGAAGTAAGGGATACAACTAACGTGGTCAGGAAAAAGCTTGCTACTTCACTGTTTTTCTCCTATCGAGTGGACTTCTATACCAGAAGATCCTTAAGGATGCTTCTAGTTCTGATTTATAAAGACTGAGCTACTGCTCTCCCAGCGCGCACACGTTATTGCAGTAAAGGAGGGTGGAGAGGGGCCTGTGAGATAGGCCATGCTCAGGAGAGTGAGACAAATAGGACAGTAAGGGAACTACAAACACGAGGTTCTTGGGAGGTGAAGCTTGAAATGAACCCAGCTGAAGAGCCCAGGCCGACTGTAAAATATAACTAATGGCTTCTCTGAGTCAGAGAAGTTCCTGCCTCAAACCCCAGGCAAGAGATGAAGAGAATCAGGGCAGTTTTTCAGCCGCTAAATTCTCTCAACAACTCCCCCAGGTAAAATTCCAAGAGCTTTTGGTCTGTCTGTTGGAAGTTTCTTTCCCTTTAAAGTACTGTGTTTTCATTAGCAAGGGAGCCTTGCAAAATTGCCCTGTTTTCAGAAATGTCCTAGTTTGTAATGGAGTTCCAGCTGTTTTCAGATCAAAGTTGCATTTCTGAGCAGACTCCACGTGCTGCCACGCAATGGCCTGTTTCAACTCAAAGCAATTCTGCAAATACGGGTTGAAAATTGGAAGCAGGAGAGTGAGGTAGCTATTACAAGGGAGATGATGGAGGTTGGGATAAGAATGATAGCGACACGGTGGTGAGAATTGAGCCTGGGAAGATTTTGAATATAGAGCCTACAAAATGCATCAAATGTGTGGTGTAAGAGAGTCAGGTCAAGGGTGGCTCTGCAGGCTGTGGCCTGAGCAACTAAGAGAATGAAGTTGCCCTTAACTAAGATGCGGGAAACTGTGGGAGGAACAAGGTTGGGGCCGAAAATCAGAAGCTCAGTTAGGACATGTTGAGTTTGAGGTGCCAGTTAGACTTCCAGATACTCACTTGGGCCATGAGCCCACTTCAGGGGTAGGTCCAGGATGGAGATATGTGGGGAGTCAACAGCACATGGGTGATATTTAAACCTAGTGGATTGGATAAGCCACCCGAGGCGGGAAGGTAGATCGATCAAGAAGAGACCAACCCCAGGATGAAGGGGCAGTCTACTATTTAGTGACTAGAAAGAGGAGGACGAATCACCAAAGGAAAGGGAGAAAGTGTAGCCCATGAGGAAGGTCTTCTCAGAGCCTTTACTATTCTCCAAATTAGTAAAGGGGAGAGGTAGAAAGTCATAAATTTTAAAAATGTGTGTTAGATGGCTATAAACAAGGGATTCAGGTTTCTGGTGACCGAAGCTTACATGAAGAATAAAGAATAGAAAATTTCAAAACCAAAACTTGGTAGGAAAGAGAATATTTAGAACAAGGAATTACAACACAAATCATGGGAAAAAGCATGCAATTACAATTTGTAATTTTATTTTATCTTTTTTTGTTTGTTTGTTTTACGGTGGGGTATGGCCACTACTTCCTGTGAAGGAGGTCTCAGCTCTGGTGTGGGCTGGGGGTGCAGCCATGGACCTCTGAGCCATGGCAATTTGCAATTTAAAAAAACCTGAAAAATAGCATAAACATCACAAAATCTAGAAAAGAAATGTATTTGTTAATTTTCTTAAACAGTTCCATCGTAATTTCTTCTATTTTAATTTGATACACTTTGATCGCCTTTAATATATATATATACACATATATATACACATATATACATATACATATAATTGATTTTTATTTTTATTTATTTTTTAAAATATGTTTTTATTGATTTCAGAAAGAGAGAGAGAGAGAGAGAGAGAAGAGAGAGAGAGAGAGAAACATCAATGATGAGAGAGAATCATTGATTGGCTGCCTCCTGCACCCCCCCTACTGGAGATTGAGCCACAACCTGGGTATGTGCCCTTGACCAGAATCGACCCTGGGATGTTTCAGTCCGCAGGCTGACGCTCTATCTACTGAGTCAAACCAGTTAGGGCTATATGATTGATTTTTAGAGAGAGGGGAAGGGAGAGGGAAAGAGAAACATGAAAGCAGAACATCAATTGGCTGCCTCCTGCATGCCCACTACTGGGGATCAAGCCTCTAATCTTTTGGTGCATGGGAAGATGCCCAACCAACTAAGCCACATGGGCCAGGGATGATGGACTCTTTTTATGACAACAATTTTGTGTCATCATTTTCCATAATGAGAATGTTAAGATGACTTAGTCTTTCCTCTAGTATAGTGATTTTCAACTGGTGTACCACAAGAATTTTTAAAACATGCAATACCTGCCCAGCTGGTGTGGCTCAGTGGTTGAGCAGTGACCTATGAACCAGGAGGTCGAGGCTCAATTCCCGGTCAGGGCACATGCCAGGTTGTGGGCTCGATCCCCAGTGGGAGGTGTGCAGGAGGCAGCTGATTGATGTTTCTCTCTCATCATTGATGTTTCTATCTCTCTCTCCCTCTCTGAAATCAATAAAAATTATATATATATGAAATATAAAACATGCAATACCTGACTATTTAATCAGTGGCTAGTCACTGACCTTTTTTCTTAGATTGTCAAATTAAAAAATGACAACAGCTAACACAATAGTGTGAATGAATAAAAATTATACCTATTTTTTGTCAGATCAGCAAAAAATATATTGTTTGGTGTGCTACAGAATTTTATTAGTTTGTGTGCCATGAGATGAAAACGGTTGAAAATTGCTGCTCTAGTATGTTAGGCCTATTTTTTTTTTTTTTACTGATAATTTAGAAAAACTGACTTCACAATTTCTTTTTAGTAATGTCATGAACATTTTGAGAATTGTCAGAGTTGGGGCAACCCTATCAAATTTTTGTCTTACATGAACTGTAAGGTTCCAGGTAATTTCAAGCTTTCCAGTGCCCTGATTAACCTTAAACATTCCTTTCATTGAGGACACTCAATGATCACAGTGTATGGTAGGTATATCTTACACATGAAGACCAGCAATAACTTAACTGTACCCATAAATGTATTCTACTAAACTGAAATGTTCCCAATTGGATATCCTCTAGCTGGATCTCAAATGCCACTAAGCACAAAGGAAAGTATTACAAGGAGGAATCCAGTAGAGAGAGCAGTTTTAAGTGATTGCAGTAAAAATATTACTTTTGCAGATTTTACAAAAACATTGGATAATGGGAGCAAATTGCTGGGAACCCTCCTTGAGCCATGGCAGAGTCCCGGGGAACTGAGGGAACCCTAAAGCTTGAGCTTTTGTTCCATGATGGTGCCATCTTTTGGTGATAGTGCAAAGAGGGAACGCAAAACAAAACCCTGGCGCAGGGAGTTGGGACATGGTGCTACAATCCTATCTAATAATAGAGTAACATGTAAATTACCATCACTCCGCTACGCCCACGATTGGGCGGCGGGAGGCTGGGGGGCGGGACTTGGGGTGGCCTATCCGGCCATTGAGAGGCACGGATCTGCTGCCACTGAGGGGGGCTACCCTGCTGTTGAGAGGCACAGGGGGCGGGACTCCCGCCCCCTGTGCCTCTCAACGGCCAGATCCGTGGCCGCTGAGGGGGCTTGCCACGGACACCCAGCTGCACCTCTCAACAGCAGGGTAGCCAGGTGTCCACGGCAGCCTTTCAACAGCAGGGTAGCCCCCCTCAGCAGCCACGGACCATCAAAAGTGGGGGAGCTGGGTGCCTGTCTGCTCCGGCACCAGCAGACAGGCACCCAGCTCCACCACGAAAAGCGAAAGCATGTAGGGGACCCTACACGTGCATGATTCAATCATACACTGGGCCTCTAGTCCTACATAATAAAAGGCTAATATGCAAATCAACCCAACAGCAGAATGATCGGTAGCTATGACATGCACTGACCACCAGGGGGCAGACGCTCAATGGAGGAGCTGCCCTCTGGTGGTCAGTGCTCTCCCACAGGGGGAGCGCTGCTCAGCCAGAAGCCGGGCTCAAGGCTGGCAAGTGCAGTGGCAGGAGATTCTCTGCTGCAGCTCTAAGGATGTCTGACTGCGGCTTGTCAGTCGACATCCCCTGAGGGCTCCTGGACTGTGAGTAGGCCTCTGGTTCTAAATAGGATGCGCTGAGTCGCTGATATCAGAGCAAACAATTGAAGGGGATGGAGCCAGCCTTGCGGGTATCTGGGAGGACCTCACTCTAGAATCTAGACCAGGTAACTGAATACAAAAGTCCCAAGGTTGAGCCTGGACCTATGAACCAGGAGGTCATGGTTCGATTCCATGTCAGGGCACATGCCGGGGTTGTGGGCTCCATCCCCAGTGTGAAGTGCGCAACGACAATGATTCTCGCTCAGTGCAAGGACTGGAATCCAGATTTCCACTGAGTACTGTGGATGGGCAGACGGCTGAGCGAAGTCTCTTGACCCACATGCCGGTTTCTGTTGCTTTATAACCCCGTCCCTAGCTCGAGGGCTTCCCCGGGACGCAAACCCACAGTCCCGCGGGATTCCGACACCGCCCACAGCCTGAGCACGTGCGTGGGACCCAGGACTCCCTCCAGGACCTCACACCAGAGCTGGCCTCATCTTTGCCTGCTCCAACCTTAACGTCCAAAATCGAGAGGCGCCTTTTCTCAATGCCCTCTCACTATGTAGCACCAACTTTCCTCTTTTACCCCCAGTAAGTTTAGTCTTTTGAGGCCGGAACGTTGGAAGATAGTTGTCACCGCAGGCAAACCCCGTTTATACCTAAATCCAACATCAAGCCCTCTCGTATCCGAATTTCCCTTCACGCGAGAAATCGGCCCGACTAAAGCCGCCAGCCATCTTTTGTGTGGCAACACTTTGGGTTTCTTTGCCCATGGTACATTATGCAGAAATATTTTATGTCCTTATTTCCAAATGTACGCAAGGACTTCAGAGTCACTTTCCTCGTAAGGCCTCCATTTGAAGAAGAAAGGAAATTTAAGGTGTTTGTCGTATTCGCCCTTCCTAACATGGCAGCCTGAGATTGTCTACGGTCCCGGCAAGGCTTCCGGTTTCCGGGCAGGCCCGGGCGGGGCTGGACTTCCGGTCTCGCAACGCAGGCGCAGGACACTCTTTCCGCTCTCTCCCACAGTGTCCGCGAGCCTCGCAGTCATGTCTTACCCCGCCGATGATTACGAGTCTGAGGTAACGTGGCCCTGAGCGGGTGCTGGGCTCCGCCACGGGGGCTGGGCTCTCTGGGAGCGGGGCCCCGCGGTGAGACGGTGCCCGGCGGACTCGGGGAGCCCCCGCGGGCCGCGACCAGCTCCCGCCTGCCGCCTGGCCTGCGCGCCCTCACGCTGCGGCCACCCCTCCCGGCTCCTCCTCAGCCCTGTCTGCCCGCCCGCTTCCCGAGTCCGGTCCCCTCGTCCTCTCTCTTCTAAGATCGGGGACGGAAGCTGGCCGTGGGTGCTGTGTTTCTGCAATCGAGCACTTCTTATATTTTGGGCTCAGTCTCGTCAAATCCTGCTGATTCCTAGCTTTGCTCTACCTTACAACGCCGCAACGTTGTGCTGTCATTGTGTGTGTAGTCTCTCCTTGCAGGCATGCGAATTTCTGAAAGGCAGGGACTGTTTCATCCAACTTTGTCCCCTTGGTACCCTGCTTGACACACCAGCCCTAGAACGAGCATTTTGGGTTCACGCCTTGGTGACCGCTCCTGTGTTTCTCGTTAACAGGCCGCCTATGACCCCTATTCTTACCCCGGCGACTATGATATGCACACAGGTGAGACTCGGCGTTTGTCCGGTTAGCTGGGTGCTTACAAGGATGGGCCCCTTTATTAGTGTGTGGGGACAGCGCTGACGGGGAACCTGTTTAAAACTGCTTCTTGATGTCTGATGTCTAGGTTGGAGTCAGTTCCTAGCTCTCAGCAGGAGGGTGGTGTAGAGCCTGCTAAACCACGCCTTTCTCATGGTCCACCTGAAACCCTAGAAGGGAAGGACTACTGTCCTGGCTGTGATTTTGTTGTTGTTCAAACTGTTCGCTGAAGGAGAAGATCTTGTAAACAAAATTACAGTGATTCAAACCAAGCCCAAATGAAATCTTTTGTGAAGGTTTTTGAAGTTTCTTGAAATGTCATAGTGACTTGGTTTGGCCATGTAAGTGCCATGCATTGTTCTGGGTACTCTGTGTGAAGGGTTTCATTTAGCCCTCACACCCGTTCTGTGAAGCGTGTATATTAATGCTGTCTCCATTTTACAGAGGAGAAAACTGAGCACAGAGAAGTTTAGTTCCTCTAACCAAATCATATAGGTAGAAAAATGGCAGTAATTTATTCTTTCAAGTAATATTAAATACCTACTTCTTACTCTCCCTTTCCACAGTCTTCCCCCCTCCTGCAACACACACAACTCTTCTAGTCCTGAGGGTACATCTGCGTACAAGACAGACAAGGTTCTTTCCCATGTAGACTGGCTTCTAGTGAGAGGAACAGATAATAAGTAACTTTGGTGGTAAATGTTGTGAAGAAATAGGGTGATCGCATTGGGAGTATTACATCTGAGTATTTAAAGGGGGAATTATATCCTATTTTATAAGATTGAGCTTAGTTTGGATGATGGTCTTGCCCTCTTGTTATATATGTGGGTTTGAAAGCACTTTGTAAAATACTTATTTATTATATCCAACCTCTAGGAGATCCAAAGCAGGATCTGGCTTATGAACGTCAGTATGAACAGCAGACCTATCAGGTGATCCCCGAAGTGATCAAAAACTTCATCCAGTATTTCCACAAAACCGTGTCAGATTTGATCGACCAGAAGGTGTATGAGCTACAGGCAAGTCGTGTCTCCAGTGACGTCATTGACCAGAAAGTGTATGAGATCCAGGACATCTATGAGAACAGGTATGGGCTGCTGGCTGATGGCACCGTACTGGACAGTACAGGGAGATAGAGGAGTTTAGCCAAGCATGTGGTCGGTATTATTTCTCTAGGAGAATGTGTAGTGAGAAAAACGGCTGGCACCCTGGGAAAGATGTTTTGAGGGGAGAGCAAAGAAAAAATAGCAGAGGAGACAGACAGTAAGTGAGCAAAGAAGCGGGAGAAAAGTAGGTAGTAAGTCAGAAGTGTCATAGGAACTAAAGAGAGAAGAGACTTTGAAGCAGGAAATGGTAAACAGATGCTAAGTGCTCTAAGGAGATTGAGATGAGAAAGGAGCCACTTGAATTTGACAACTTAGAAGGTACTTGGGTAACCTTAACAAAGTCAGTTTCAGAGGAGTGGTGGAGGCAGGAGCCAGATAACAGTGGGATGGGAGAAATGGGGGTTGAGAAAGGCGAATTTGTAAGTGCAGAGGACTTGCAGGGTTATGGAGACACTGTTTTGTTGTGTGTTTTGAAGGGGAATTTGAGCGTGTTTGAAGGGGGATTTGAGCGTGTTAATTGGAGAAAAGGGAGAGGTGGGGCTTGCGGAGAGTCAGGGACGTTGAAGTAGCTGCTGAAGGGATCAGGAGAAAGAAAATGAACATCACCCTCTCGTGGGGCTGTGAAGCATGTTGGACAGCAGTGTGTGGTTTGGATGCTCTAGGTCAGCTGTGGCACCAGACTTCAACAAACGGATTTTTTTATTTTATTTTATAACAAACTGTTTTTTTCTGTGTTTGGAGAGAGGGAGGAGGCACAGTACTCTAGCAAGTGGAAATAGTATTGCAAAGGGAGCGAGGAGGAGAATCTGAAAAGTCGTTCTCAAATCAGGGATTAGCAAGCACCTAGAGTTCGTGATGCAGAGGCAGGAGCTGATCCTGAAGCGCTTGGTGGTGCCTTACTGATAGAAGAGGATATTTTACTGGATTAAGAAAGATTGTCTGAGGTAGAGTTGGGTTGAGGAAAGTTGTAGACTTGGATGGCTCTGGCCCTGACTTTATTTCTGTGAAATCTTCCCCCTTCTGAGCCAAAGGTCCTTGTCTGTAAAATGTGAGAGTTGCCTCTCGGGTCCTTTTTGTTTTCGAATTCTAGAATTATTCTGCTTGGTTTTCAGCTGGACGAAGCTGACAGAAAGATTCTTCAAGAATACACCTTGGCCTGAGGCTGAAGCCATTGCTCCACAGGTTGGCAACGGTAGGTGTGAGCTCTGTCTTGTGTGCTGGACGGGATCCCGGGACTGGGGGTCCTTAGAAGCTCAGGATGATCTGTATCTGTTTTGCTCACCATTTTACTTTCCGAGGGCTTGGTACGTAGTAGTCCCTTGGTAAGTAACTTGTTGAATGAAGGTTGAATAAATGAAGAGGACAGAGATCTCTCACACATGAAACTAAGATCTTCTATCTTTTTTGTTTCGTTAATCCTCACACAAGGATATTTCTTTCCATTGATTTTTTTTTTTTGAGAGAGAGAGAGAGAGAAAGACTGATGTAAGAGAGACACATCAATTGGTTACCACCTGTACCGCTCTGACCAGGGCCAGGATCAAACCTGTAACCCAGGTGCATGGCCTTGACTGGGAACTGAACCTGCGACCCTTCCTTTGGAGCTCAGGCCGACATTCTAATTACTAAGCCACGCTGGCCAGGGCGGGATCTTTGATCTTGACTTGTTTCCATTTCCCTCTGCAATTTGGGGGGGTCCTTACAGTGACTCTGGGATGGGCTCTCCAGCCTCCCATCTTTCACTTTCTGATGGTATCTTTTATATGTACCATCACAAAGTGATGAAGTTAGACCCTCCTTTCACATTTATATATGATGTGAAGTAGGAGGGTCTAACCTCATTCTTTTGCATGCGGCTATTCAGCTGTTCTAGCACTAATTTTGAAAAGACCACACTTTTCCCCTTGTCACAGTTGTCAGAATTGGTTTTATGTAAATGTAAGGGTTCATTTCTGGACTTTGAATTTGATTCCATTGATCTATATGCCTAGCTTTAGGCTTGTACTTGTACTACACTCTCTTTTTTTTTTTCTTTTCTTTTTTAATGTTTTCATTGATTTTTAGAGAGAGAGAAGAAGGGAGAGGGATAGAGAGATGGAAACATCAATGAGAGAGAAACATCATCGATTGTCTGCCTCCCTCAACCTGGGTATGTGGCCTGACCAGGACTCGAACCCTGACTTCTTGGTTCCTGGATTGACACTGAGCCACATGGGCTGGGCATGTACTACACTTTCTTGATTACTGTAGCTTTGCAGTAAGTTTTGAAATTGAGAGGTGTTTTTTTTTAAAGATTATCTTGCTTTTTCTTAATTTCTTGGATTTCCATATGAATTTAAGTATCAGCTCATAAATTTCTGCAAAAGTGTCAGCTGAGATTTTTATAGGGATTGTGTAGAGCTTGAAGACCAATTTGAGGGAGCATTGCCATTTTATTTTATTTCTACTTTTTATTTTTTCTCCTTTTGGAGTATTGCCATTTAAAATATATTTTTATTGCCCTAGCCAGTTTGGCTCAGTGGATAGAGCATCAGCCTGAAGACTGAATGAAGAGTCCCAGGTTTGATTCCGGTCAAGGGCACATGCCCGGGTTGCAGGCTCAATCCCCAGTAGGGGGTGTGCAGGAATCAGCCAATTAATGATTCTCATCATTGGTGTTTCTATCTCTCTCTCCCTCTCCCGTTCTCTCTGAAATCAATAAAAAAATATATATTAAAAAAAGAAACATCAATGATGAGAGAGAATCATAATCATTGATCGGCTGCCTCTTGCACACCCCTTACCAGGGATGAAGCCCACAACCCATGTGTGTGCCCTGACTGGGAATCGAACCATGATATCCTGGTTCATCACACGTCGATGGTCAACCACTGAGCCACGCCAGCTAGGCTGAAGTATTGCCATTTTATTATTTATTTATTTATTTAAATGATATTTTATTGATTTTTTACAGAGAGGAAGGGAGAGGGATAGAGAGTTAGAAACATCGATGAGAGAGAAACATCGATCAGCTGCCTCCTGCACCCCCCCCACCAGGGATGTGCCTGCAACCAAGGTACATGCCCTTGACCGGAATTGAACCTGGGACACTTCAGTCCGCAGGCCGACGCTCTATCCACTGAGCCAAACTGGTTTCGGCAAGTATTGCCATTTTAATATTAAGTCCTTTAGTCCATGGGCATTGGATGTCTTTCCATTTATTGAGGTCTTTAATTTCTTCTAGCAACGTTTTATAGTTTTCAATGTATACATCTTGCACTTTTTTCCTTTTTTTTTTTTTTTAACTTACTATTAGTATCATCATCGATACACAGGTTTAGAACTCACTCTGAAAAAATGTTATTTTCTATGTTGTTCAGACCTTATACTCTATATCAGGGGTCCTCAAACTTTTTAAACAGGGCCCAGTTCACTGTCCCTCAGACCGTTGGAGGGCCGGACTATAGTTTAAAAAAAACTATGAACAAATTCCTGTGCACACTGCACATATCTTATTTTGAAGTAAAAAAACCAAAATGGCAAAAACACCCGCATGTGGCCCGCAGGCCGTAGTTTGAGGACGCTTGCTCTATATGATATAGAGCCTATATTATAGTGCCTATTTGCCTATAAAGAATGTAATATTATATTAAGAACATTAGGAGTCTCGTAATGTACTTTTAAACAGGTAAAGCTTCACTGTATGCCAGGGTATAAAAGGAGATTTGGTATAAAAATTCCCCTTCCACTTCTGTCCCCAAGTCTTCAGTTTATCTCTCTGGGGCCAGCTAGTGTTATCATTTTTTTGTTTATCTTTCTCGTGGTACTCTGTGCATATATATGCAAATAGGAATACAGTTGACTTTTTTTTTTAATATATATATTTCTTATTGATTTCAGAGTGGAAGGAAGAGGGAGTGAGAGATAGAAACATCCATGATGAGAGAGAATCATGGATCAGCTGCCTCCTGCAAGTCCCCCACTGGGGATCGAGCCCACAACCCAGGCATGTGCCCTTGACTGGAATTGAACCTGGGATCTTTCAGTTTGCAGGCCGATGCTCTATCCACTGAGCCAAACTGGCTAGGGCTGGTTTTCTTGTTTGTTTTTTTAATTTATTTACTGTCTAAAGTTTTACATATGTCTTCTTTTCCCCCAATTGATCTCCTCCCAAGCCATTCCCACCCCAGGCAAGCCCCCACCGCCCCATTGTCTGTGTCCATTGGTTATGCTAATATGCATGCATACAAGTCCTTTGGCTGCTCTCTAACGCCCCCCTCCCCTGCCATTTGTCTCTGTATCTATTCTTGTTCATCAAATTAGGTTGATCATTATATCCCACACTAGTGGCCTGGTGCACGAAATTCGTGCAGGGGGTGGGGGTTGGTTGTCCCTTAGCCCGGCCTGCACCCTCTCCAATCTGGGACCCCGCAGGGGATGTCCAACTACCGGTTTAGGATCGTGCCTAAACTGGCAGTCGGACATCCCTCTTGTAATCCGGGACCGCTGGCTCCTAACTGCTTGCCTGGCTGCCTGATCGCCCCTAACCATTCTGCCTGCTGTCCTGCTCACCCCCAACTGCCCCCCCCCCCCAATTGCCCACCTGATCGCCCCCAACTACCTTTCACTGCTGGCCTCCTCGCCCCCAACTCCCCCACTCCCACTCCCTCGCTGGCCTGATCACCCCCAACTGCCCTCCCCTCCTTACCTGATCTCCCCTAACCGCCTCTGCCTCGGCCCCGCCACTATGACTTTGTCTGGAAGGTCGCCCGGTCTAATTAGTATATTACCCTTTTATTAGTATAGATATGAGTGAGATCATGTGATACTTGTCTGGATTATTTCGCTTAGCATAATGCTCTCTAGTTCCATCCATGCTGTTGTGAATGGTAAAAGTTCCTTCTTTTTTATAGTGGCATAGTATTCCATTGTGTAGATGTACCACTACAGTTGACTTTTGGAACAACGTAGGGGTTAGGGGTGCCGACCCCCCACACAGTCAAATCTGCATATAACTTTTGATTCCTCAGAAACTTGTTTCCTTTGTGATTCCCCAGTGACTTTATATGAAATGGCACACATCAGTGCATATAGTTGGTCCTTTTCATCTACAGACTACCGATCACAATAAAAAAATAGTACAGATATTTACTGGAAAAATTCCATGTGTAAGTGGACTTGCACAGTTCAAACTGTGTTGTTAAGGCTTAACTGTAGCTCTTTTGTTCCTTTTTCATATAAACTAAATGTCCCTTTTCGTTTTTAAAAAATGTATTTTTGGAGAGTATTCTGCATCTTCAGCATTCCTAAGACCACCTCCAAGTTTGATGATTTGCTGGGAGGACTCCGTACTCAGTGTGTAGTTGTTCCCATGGCTGTCAGGGTTTATAGCAAAAGGATTCAGAGCAAAGTCAGCAACGGGAAAAGGTGCATGCGCTGAAGGCCAGAGGGAACCAGGCGCAAGTTCCATCAGTCCACTCCTGTCAGTCACACAGGGGCACTTAACTCCTCAAGCAAGGAATTGGAAGGCGAGTGGAGTGTGTGCCAGAGAAGCTTATTACAGCTTTGGTGTCCAGGGATTTTATCTGGGCTGGTCATGTAGGCACACACTCTGCCTAACATGTCCCAAAATTCCAGACTCCCAGAAGGAAAAGTCAGTGTTCAGAATAAACCATATTGTTGGAACCATTTAGGCACAGCAGAGAGAGCCCCTTATCAGGGTGGTGGGAACCCTTCTGAAATCTAGGTTCCCAGATGGTAGCCAAATTCCAACTAAGTCAGTGATACCCATGTATTTGCAATTTTGATAGGTAGCATCATACTGCTCTTCATGGAGTTATTTACTTATGTGCTGGTTTATTTAAGCTCCTGTACGGCAAATGTCTCTAAACGGTGAACAGAAATGGGCCGAATTAAATTGATGAGGTTGAAAGAGTAAAATGAGAAATTAATTTTTTAAAAATTAAATTTATTGGAGTAACATTGGTTAATAACATTATGTAAATTTGAGCTTTACAATACAACATCTGCATAGTCTATTTTGTGCTCACTACTCGACGTCTAGTCTCTTTCCCTTGAGAAACAAATTTTCTTGTTGCATGTATTTTTAGGTGTAAGTGTTAGAGTTTAGCTGTTTAGTCTCTGAAATCACGTTTATCCCTTTACTGCCCCCAAGGGGCTAAAACTGCCAGAATTTCCTAGTTGTTTTGTGCATTACTAAAGTACCCCTTTGCCATCTCTTTCAGATGCTGTCTTCCTGATATTGTACAAAGAATTGTACTACAGGCACATATATGCTAAAGTCAGTGTAAGTATCTAAATGTTTTGTTTTTTAAAATATATTTATTGATTTTTTTTTTAGAGACAGTGGAAGGAAGAGGGACAGAGAGATAGAAACATCCATGATGAGAGAGGAACATCATTGATCGGCTGCTTCCTGCACGCCCCCCACAGGGTATTAAGTACGCAACCTGGGCATGTGCCCTGACCGGGAATTGAACTATTGGCTCCTTGTTTCCTGGCTTGATGCTCAACTGCTGAGCTACACCAGCCGGGCTTCTGGCAGTTTTTTTAACTTTCTGCCATTTTGTCCCTGGAACACAGTCACTGGTTTATATTGGTTCAGTGCCCAAGATTGGTTGGCATGTTTTAAGAGATGGCAGTGGGAGAATTGAGTCTAGAAAGCTGGCTATTATTCCAGACAAACTATAACACTGCATGGCCTGTCCGTCCTTGTTAATTTTTCCATCCCCAGTTCTCCTTGGCTGGCACTCATCACCATGCACTGGTTTGCAGGCTGCCATTCTAATAGTGTGTTCCAAGCACCTTGTGCTGCCTCTGCTTGGAATGTCCTTTTCCCCCTCAGTGCATTGCCACGGAGCCTCCTCCTCTCTGAAACATAAATAAACTGTCACTGTTTGCCAGGCACAATGCTGGGCTCTTGGAATACGTCCACAGGTGTCCAATCTCACAGTGATTCTGCAAAATAGGCAAACTGAGGTGCAAAGAGGTTGCTTTGTCTCAAATTTCTAGTTAAGTGACAAACTCGAACCCAGATCTGTCTTATTGTGACACCAGGGTTCTTTTCACCACATTACCTCAACTTTGGGCACTTGCTTAATTCTTTTCTTCCAAATTTCTAAATTTTAGAGTGCCTGAAGCCTCTTAAAAAACAATCTGCACTGCCCTGGCTGGTTGCTCAGTGGTTAGAGTGTTGGCGTGTGCAATGAAGGGTCACAGGTTTGATTGCCAGTCAAGGGCACATTACCTGGGTTGCAGGTTCGATCCTTGGTCCCAGTTGGGGTGTATGTAGGAGGCAGCCAATCGATGTGTCTCTCACATCGATGTTTCTCTTTCTCTCTTCCCATCTCCCTCCCTTCCACTCTGTCTAAAGATCAATGGAAAAAATATCGTTGCGTGAGTATTAACAACAACAACAACAAAAATAAAAAACATCTGCAGTATTTATATACACCAGTGACTTAAAAATCTCTTAGGCTCCAGTCTCTCCAGATCCATATTTTATTCTACTGTTCAACAGCTCCACTTGGCTGTCTGATAGTCAGCTTAAATTTAATGTGCTTCAAATTGAACTCTTTATTTTCTCTCTAAACCTGTTTAACCCATGTTCATTATCTCAATAAATGATACCACCAGTCACCCAGTTACTTGGACTGAACACCTTGGTATCATTCTTTTTTTTTATTTTTAATTTTATTGATTTCAGAGAGGTAGGGAGAAGGAGAGAGAAAGAAACAAATATCACTGATGAGAGAGAATCATTGATCAGCTGCCTCTGCATGTCCCCTACCAGGGATCAAGCCCACAACCCGGGCACATCCCCCAACCGGGAATTGAACCCTGACCTTCTTTTTCATAGGTCAATGCTCAATACTGAGCCACACCGGCTGGGCATTGGTATCAATCTTGACTTTTCTCTCATTTGACATCAATCTTGAAGCAAATCTTGTTCAGCTGTACCTTCAACATATTTCTTGAAACCAACTACTTCTTTTACCACTGCTGCTATTCTAGTTCAAGATACTATCATCTCACTAGAGGCCCAATGCACGAAAATTCGTGCAAGAGTAGGCCTGCCTTTTTCCGGCTGCCGGCACCGGCTTCCCTCTGGCACCCAGGACCCGGGCTACTTCCCTCCTTGGGCTGCCGGTAGGCACCCGGGACCCAGATTGCTTCCCTTGGGCCGCCTGCAGGCACCCAGGACCCAGGCTGGCTTCCCTCCGGCCCTGGCTTTGTCAGGAAGGACGTGTGGAAGACGTCCGGTCTAATTAGCATATTACCCTTTTATTATTATAGGTACCTGAACTACTGAGTAGTTGCTCAGCTGGTTTTGGTTTCCACTCTTTGCCCATTTAAGTTTTTTTGTTGTTAATCCTAATCTAAGTTTTTGCACTGGTTTTTAGAGAGCGCGGAAGGGAGAGGAGAGATGGAGAGAAACATTGATGTAAGAGAGACACTTCAATTGGTTGCCTCACACCCCACTCCGACTAGGGAATCGATCCTGCAACTGGGGTAGATGCCCTTGACCGAATCATCTGGGACCCTTCAGGTTGCGGGCCAACGCTCCATTCACTGAGCAAAACTGGCTAGGGCCCAGATAGTATTTTAGACTTTAAAGTCATAATCTCTCGAATTTATTCAACTGTGTTGTAGACAATAAGTGGTCATGGCTGTGTTCCAATAGAACTTTACTAAAACAGGTGATGGTGGGTTTGCTGACCTCCTGGCCTAGATTTTTTTTTCTAGATTCTTGTTTGGACCTTAAAGACCTCTTCATTCCTGGCCCGGTGTAGTCCAGTGTAGCATTGTCTCTTCTTACCTTAAAGCCCCACAGTTTACCTTTTTGCCTTTGTTAGTACTGTTTTGCTGCAACACCTTTCTTCCTCTGCTTTGCTGGATGGGCATGCCTGTTTCCTAATGTTTGTTAAGGTTGTTGCCATAAAACCTGATCATTGTGGCCTTGGCTAGGGTGGCTCAGTTGGTTGGGCCTCGTCCTGTGCACTGAACGATTATTGGTTCAATTCCCAGTCTGGCACATGCCTGGGTTTCAGGCTTGATCCCCAGTAAGGGGGCATGTAGGAGGCAGCCTATGGATGCTTTGCTCTCTCGCATCATTGTTTCTCTCTCTTCTCTCCCCCTCTTCCTTCCTCTCTTTAAAAAAAAAAAAGGTAATAAAAACAAAAACCTGACCATTGTGGTCTGGTACTCTGTCTCTTGGAACTGTCATAGCACTTTTTGTCTTCCCTCTTGCTGGAGTGCTCTTTGCATATTAAGAAGGAGAGAGCAGACATCAGTTACACCATTAGTAACACATTGAAATTAATGATCTATGTCCTGATGTCTCTGCTTTCTTTACAGGGGGGACCTTCCTTGGAACAGAGGTTTGAATCCTATTATAACTACTGCAATCTCTTCAACTACATTCTTAGTGAGTCTGGGGTTTGGGCAAGTGAGGGAGGGTATGAGGAGGCCTAGTATTGACCTCCAACTCTTTTTAACAGGATTTAATGTGCAGGTGGAGAGGGGATAATGCCGTATGATATACAGTTTTTAAAGATTTTTTAGCCCTGGCTAGTGTGGCTCAGCTGGTTGGGCCCGTCCTGTGCACTGAAAGGTTGCCGGTTCAATTCCTGGTCAGGTCATATGCCTGATGCCCGGGTTTCAGGCTCAGTCCCCAGTAGGGGTCCTGCAGGAGGAAGATAATGGATATTTGGTTCCCACATTGATATTTCTCTTCCTCTCAAAAGCAATGAAAAAAAAAAAATCTTAAAAAAAAAAAAAAAAAAAGCCGAAACCTGTTTGGCTCAGTGGATAGAGCGTTGGGTCCCAGGGTTCGATTCCAGTCAAGGGCATGTACCTTGGTTGTGGGCACATCCCCAGTAGGGGGTGTGCAGGAGGCAGCGGATCGATGTTTCTAACTGTCTATCCCTCTCTCTTCCTCTCTGTAAAAAATCAATAAAATATATTTTAAAAATAAAAAAGATGCTAGACAGGTTTTCAAGGAAGAGTGTGGAAACTCACAATTTTTTTTTTAACCCAAGGATATGTTTTTATTGATTTTATTTTATTTTAATTATTTTTAAAATATATTTTTATTGATTTCAAAGAGGAAGGGAGAGGGAGAGAGAGAGAAACATCAATGATGAAAGAGAATCATTGATTGGCTGCCTCCTGCACGCCCCCTACTGGGGATCAAGCCCGCAACCTGGGCATGTGCCCTTGACCAGAATCGAACCTGGGACCCTTCAGTCCACAGGTCAACACTCTATCCACTGACCCAAACCGGCTAGGGCTGTTTTTATTGATTTTAGAGAGAGGACATGAGGGAGAGCGAGAGAGAGAGACATCGACATGAGAGCAAAACGTTGATCTGCTGCCTCCTTCACACCCTTCTACTGGGCATTGAGCCCACAATCTGGGCATGTGCCCTGACTGGGAATCAAACTGGCAGTCTTTCTGTGCACAGGACGAGGCCCAACCAACTAAGCCACACTGGCTAGGGCATGATTTAGTCTTTTTAAGAGAAATTGTAAAATGTGCTCTGCAGCCTTACCAATGGGCAGAGTCCTTGCTTCTAGTCTGACTTTTCTGTGATCTTCTATGCAGATGCTGATGGTCCTGCTCCCCTTGAACTACCCAACCAGTGGCTCTGGGATATCATTGATGAGTTCATCTATCAGGTATCTGGTCAGCCCTTAGCCTCGTTTTAAATGACTGATTTGAGCAAGGAGTAGCTGTTACTGCCATTGCTTGTGTTATTAAAAAGGTGCATGGTATAAAAATAAGCCCATCATAGCCTGAACTGAAATATCCCATGGCAGTGGACTCCTCTGTTGTGTGTTTTTTATTTCGTTAAATTCTCACCTGATGATATGTTTTTATTTTTTAAAATACTTTTATTGATTTCAGAGAGAAAGGCAGAAGGGAGAGAAAAACATCAATGATGAGAGAGTATCAATTATTGATTGCCTCCTGCACGCCCCCTACTGGGGATCGAGCCCGCAACCCAGGCATATGCCCTTGACTGGAATTGAACCTGGGACCCTTCAGTCCGCAGGCCGACGCTCTATCCAGTGAGTCAAACCAGCTAGGACAGGATATGTTTTTATTGATTTTAGAGAGAGGGAAGGGGGGAAGAGAGGTCGTACAGGGCCCGACTGGAGGTTAAACCCGCAAACTAGGTACTGTGTGCCCTGACCAGGAATCAAACTCGTAGCCTTTTGGTGTATAGGATGATGCTCCAACCAACTGAGCCACCCAGCCAGGACATGTCAGGGTTTACTGAAGAGTCAGTGAGGCCTATGAGCTCCAGGTAGGAACTTGGAAGTCGGGAGAGTTGAATTTTTACCAACTTCTTACCTGACCTTGAGAGGTGATGTGGCAGGAAGAAAGCGGGTCTTACAGGCTTTGGTGCCAGGTAGAGATGGCTCTAGTTTGGGGTGCCACCTCGTAGCTCTGTCACAGTGACATGCTGTTAAGCTTTCCAAGCCTCACTTTCCTACAAAGCAAAACTCTTCTCTATCCTGATTGTGATAGTGGTTACTTAAGTACATTCTAGATCAGAATAAAATAGAACATTTTTATTAAAATGGAAATCTTACCACCTCAGAGTACTATTGTTCATGTTCCACTGAGAACTGTGCCTGACGTAAAGTACTGCGGCTGTGGGACCTGGGGGTAGAAGTTCAAGTTTTACTGTTCACTAGCCCTGGACATTGGGCAAGTTACTAATCACACTGTCCCTTGGTTTCTCTAAATCAGGGATCTTTGGGAAGGTAACTGTGTGTGTGTGTGGGGTTGGGGGGGAGGTTATGTATATGTGCTTTAGTGCAGTGCCTGACACAAAATAATATGAGTCTGGTTGTGGTCAGTATCATTATACTTCACCTTTTAGCCTAATTCTGTTTAAAATATAAAATAAATTACAAAACAAAATAATTGAATTTGGAAAAACATCTGTTTCCATCTGTCTTTTGGGGGATAGTATAGCTCACACTGGGTATATCAGGGGAATCTTGTTGTTTTAATAAAGATGTCATTTGAGCCCCATGGATCAAAGAGACTTAATGAATGGTGCATAAGGTGTTGCTGAGTTGTGATTGGTGAGCTGAGAAAATCTTCCTAGGGCTCTGGCAGAAAGAGGCTTCCTGCTCAAGATGAGGCTTCAGTGGTTTTGTGAGTTCAGGCCACAAACCACACCAGCTTTGTTTGCCCTCTCTGGCTCCTTGGCTTGTGTCCACCTCTAATTTGGCATAATTTTAGAAGGTTGGCAGTCCTGTTCACTCACAGCAAGTCACGGAGGATCATCGGTGCTAAGGTTCTTCATCCCTTGAAGACAATCAAAATTCTCTTGGTTTAGCTGGTGTTCTCCTCTTAATGGGCTTAAGGTGCTCTCATTTCTAACACAGACAGTGAAGGCCTGGCTGGTGATTCTCCTAGCTAGATACATGCCACACGGGGTGAGTGGCTCTTCCCTGCCACTCTCTTTTGTTTATTTTTATTGCTACAAGTAATATGCAAATATGTTAATACTGTATTTTTTAAAATCTTTTTTTCTTCAAACCAGATAAAATGAAAGTGTCTTTGCAATTATTGTCTGGAAAGATAGACACCACATTAATGTTTCTCAGGCATTTACATAGATGTGTACATACAAAAATACTTCATTAAAAAAATGATGTCCTACTATATATTGTGTATTTTGCTATGACTTGGAACACGTAACATGTCTGTATAGAGACCTGCCTAGTTTCTTGTGCCATCTACGGGATATGGATATACCACTCCTGGTGATGAACATTTGGGTTTTTTATTTTCACTAGTATAAACTGAATCAATGAATATTATTGGTAGTTGAAGTATATTTGCTTTTTAAATATATATACACTGAGTGACCAGATTATTATCTCTGAATGCATAATAATCTGGCCACTCAGTGTGTGTGTGTGTGTGTGTGTGTGTGTGTGTGTGTGTGTGTGTATTAGAGGCCCAGTGCATGAATTCATGTATGGCTGGGGTCCGGTCAGCCTGGTCAGGGGGAGGGGACATGGGCGGTTGGCCGGCCTGCCTGCTGGTTGAACTCCTGGTCGAGGGGACAATTTGCATATTAGCCTTTTATTATGTAGGATATACACTGAGTGGCCAGATTATTATGCATTCAGAGATCATAATCATCTGGCCACTCAGTGTGTGTGTGTGTGTGTGTGTGTGTATGTATGTATGTATATATATTCATCCCAACCAGCGTGGCTTAGTGGTTGAGCGTTGATCTATGAACAAGGAGGTCACGGTTCGATTCCTTGTCAGGGCACATGCCCAGGTTGCAGGCTCGATCCCCAGTGAGGGATGTGCAAGGAGCAGTAAATCAGTAATTCTCTCTCATCATTGATGTTTCTTTTTAAAAAATATGTATTTTTATTTATTTCAGAGAGAGAGAGAGGGAGAGGGGGAGAGAGAGAGAAACATCAATGATGAGAGAGAATCATTGATCAGCTGCCTCCTGCATGCCTCCTACTGGGGATTGCGCCCGCAACCCGGGCATGTGCCCTTGACTGGAATCGAACCTGGGACCCTTCAGTCCGCAGGCCAGCGCTCTGTCCCCTGAGCCAAACCAGCTAGGGCTCATCATTTATGTTTCTATCTCTCTCTTCCTCTCCCTTCTCTCTGAAATCAATACAAATATATTTAAATATACACACACACACACACACAGGCACACGCACACACACACACACACACACACTAGAGGCCCGGTGCATGAAAATTCATGCACTGGAGGGGGGCGGTCCCTCAGCCCGGCCTGCCCCATCTCACAGTCTGGGAGCCCTCAGGGGCAGGAGGTGACCCGGCGATCAGGGGAAGGCGATGCCCCCTTCACACCTCTGCTGCCACTGCCAGCAGTGCAAGCCTCAGCCAGCCCTGGTTGCCTGCACCTTGGGCCGTCCCTAGGCATCTGGGCAGCCGACATCCCAGGCTTACCTGCGCCTCGGGCATCGGCTGGGCAGCCAACATCCAAGGCTTGCCTGTGCCTTGGGCCAGCCCTGGGGCCTGGGGGGCTGAGGGGACTGGGTGCTGCCATCTTTGAGGGAGTGGCAGCAATTAGCATATTCCCTCCTTATTGGCTGTAGGTGCCACCATCTTTGTGAGAGTATGACAGTCAATTAGCATATCCCCTCTTTATTAGATCGGAGACATATATATATATATATATATATATATATATATATATATTTTTTTTTTAATCCTCATCTGAGGACATTTCATTGATGTGTAGAGAAAAAGGGGGGAAGGGAGATGACAGACATCCATATGAGAGAGAAATATCGAGGTTGCCTCTCTGTGTATTCTCTGTGTATGGGAGATGACACTCCTACCAACAGCCACACCGACCAGGACACTTTTGAAATTTTTTAAAATCAACTTTACAGAGGTATAATTGACATACAATAAATGTACCAATTTTACGTGTATAATCAATGAAATATGACAAGCATATACACAACCACAATCAGGATATATAACATTTCAATCACTTTGAATTTTAGTAAATAGTAATACATTGCCTTCTCAAAAGGCCTGTATCAAATTATATGACTACCAGCAGCTTTGGGGAGCACACTTTCTATACTGGATGTTATTGGTCTGTATAATTTTTGTCAATTTGATGGAAAAGGAAAAAAAATCTCATTTTAATTTACATTTATCTGACAACTAAAGAGATTGAGCATTTTCCCTGTTAATAGACCAATCCTGTTTTTCTTTGAAGTGGTCTTCAGTATCCTTTGCCTATTTTTCTATTAGATTATCTTGTTTTTATTAATTTACTAGAGGCCCGTTGCACAAAGATTCGTGCAAGAATAGGCTTTCCTTCCCCTGGCTTCACTCCCGGCTGCCCGGGAGCCGCCAAGTCCTCGCTCCCGGCCGGAGCACCACTCCTGTAGCTCCCTCCGCCTCCCCCCAACCCCTCATAGCAGGCATCCCCCTGCCGGCCGTTTCTGTGCCTGCGTATGCAGATTAACCCTCCATCTTTGTTGGGTTAATTTGCATACTCACTCCTGATTGGCTGTGGAGGTACGGTCAATTTACATGTTTATCTATTATTAGGTAAGATGACTGTGTTTTCTCCACTCTTAGATGAAGATAATGCTTTAGAGTTGAAGAACAATCTTAGGTCATCTAGGACTTAGAGCCTTTCTAGGTCACTGGTTTCCAAACCGGAGTGTGCACCAGAATCAACCAGGGTGCTTTTTGAAAATTATGATTGAGCAGATGGTCTCTTGTGCTATTCTCTGGGTGATTCTTGGAGCCAGTCCTGTGCTGATCGGATAGAACCACTGCTCCAAGTACCTGTGGCATGACCCCTGTGTGGGCCTTATACTTGGCTTTGGTACAGAGATGACTTAGATTGGATGACACACACGTACAGATACCTACCCCCTCTCCACCACATCATCATTCATATGCAAAACCACATATGAATAGAAATCTGTTACAAACCACCTGATTCTGGTGGTCAGATTAACTGCATTGTGGAGCTCAGGTATATTAAATAACTTTAGGCTGTGTTTGACTCCAAAATGAATAGTTGTGCCTTTGTTTTGTTTTTTTCACAAACTACCTCTAATCTTAGAGATTTTTACTTAACTGTAGAACAACTAACATTTAGTAATGAACAAAATTCACAGCTAATCAAAGATGGCTTTGAAAAAGCAAATAGTGTGCAGAGAGGTTTAGCATGAGTAGTAGTAGTATTCTCACCCTCACCTTTCCCCAGTCCACAGTCCTGGGCATCGCCTCATCTTCTGCATTGTGCACTTGGGCTGTCACCTTAGATTGTATGCCACTGCTGCATCTTTCCCTTCTTTCCCAACAGTTTCAGTCGTTTAGCCAGTACCGCTGTAAGACCGCCAAGAAGTCAGAGGAGGAGATTGACTTCCTTCGTTCCAATCCCAAAATCTGGAATGTTCACAGTGTCCTCAATGTCCTTCACTCCCTGGTAGACAAGTCCAACATCAACCGGCAGTTGGAGGTGTACACAAGCGGAGGTGAGTGCCGCTTGCCATCTGTTCCACATGAATAGAGGCCGCAGGAAGTGTGGGGGAGTCACCGCCTCCTAGGGATGGGCTGTTGTTCTCTTTGGTTGTGAATAGTAACTGAGTGCCAAAGTTGGGGGCTACTGGGCTCGGCAGTTGGCTGGCAGACTGAAACAGCACTGAGATGTGCATTTATAAGCCTTTCTACTGTTTCTCCAGGGCCTTTGTTAAGATTTCACACTTTTCTAACTTTTTGGTGTCAGGACCACTTTACACTCTTAATAGATTGAGAAGATCGTAGTTAATCTACGTAAGTTTTTTGGTTGGTTGGTTTGTTGTTGTTTTTTCATTGAGAAGAGAGGCATTTTTACAAATCTCTTTAGTGTCTTGCTTCTGGAAGAGAATGGATTCTCATTTCTATTCCTGGTTTCAGTCTGTTGCAATATGCTGTTTTGGTTGAAGTAAGTAGAGGGGAATCTGGCCTCACAAAGATAATTATTTGGGAAAGGGAGAAGTTTTTTTGTTTGTTTTTAAAAAATATATTTTATTGATTTTTTCACAGAGGAAGGGAGAGGGATAGAGAGTTAGAAACGTCAATGAGAGAGAAACATCGATCAGCTGCCTCCTGCACACCCCTATTGGGGATGTGCCCACAACCAAGGTACATGCCCTTGACAGGAATCGAACCTGGGACCCTTCAGTCCGCAGGCCGACACACTATCCACTGAGCCAAACCGGTTAGGGCAAGGGAGAAGTTTTTAACAGCCTTTTCAGGTGGTATGGATGTTCTTTGATACCACAGTGTAACTTGACAAGCAGTAATGTCTTACAGCTTAGCTGCAGTGAGGAATTTGAAACTGTATCAGTGAACTTTTACTTTGGTACATTAAAATTCTCTCGTTGCCCTAGCCCAGTGGTCGGCAAACTCATTAGTCAACAGAGCCAAATATCAACAGTACAACGATTGAAATTTCTTTTGAGAGCTGAAAACCGACTTCTGCGCATGGGCCACGAAGTTTCAGTCGCACTGTACGTGTGCGCCCGCACGTGGTATATTGTGGAAGAGCCACACTCAAGGGGCCAAAGAGCCACGGTTTGCCGACCACTGCCCTAGCCAGTTTGGCTCTGGATAGAGTGTCAGCCTGTGGACCGAAGGGTCCCAAGGGTCCCAGTTCAATTCTGGTCAAGGGCATGAACCTTGGTTGCAGGCTCCTCCCTGGTCCAGCTTGTGCAGGAGGCAACCAATTGATGTGTTTCTCTCACATCAGTCTTTCTTCTTCCCTCTCCCTTACACTCTGTCTAAAAAAAAAAAAAAATCAATGGAAAAATATCCTCAGATGAGGATAAAAAAAAATGTCACTGGTTTTTCCAGCTTGAATGGGTCTTTTGCACATGCATGATTTTGTAAAATATTGGTTCATTGAGTTGTAAAACTCCAAATGTTGACACTCTGTTAGACTTTTTTTTTTTTTTTGGTTATACAATTTTTAAAAAATCACTGTTATTTTTGCTGTCAACCTCATCAGATAAGCCTTTATTTGGAAGTTGTTGAGCTCATAGTGGCAGATAGAAGTTTTTTGTTTGTTTGTTTGTTTTTAAGATACAAGTTTTATAAAAGTCTAATTTTTGCTTAAAAACTCAGATTTTTCTTTGGCAGCAAACACTGTCAGTTGCTTTCATTGAAGTGTAACAGGCTGGCTTCATTCATTTTTGAGAAAATGGCTGCTAAATGCCTAAATCTAAATGTCCATAGTTTTTGTGTCTGTCATTTTTTTTCAAGTAAAAATGGTGTTTTGTGGAAAAGCCGCTATATATATATTTATTTATTTATTTATTTACTGCAAGTGTGTGGTGGCAAAGAATACAATGACTAGGTACAGTTTGGTGCCACTGCCTGATTTATGCCAAGTTGTCAGTAGTTTTTCCTGGCATTGTTTTTGCATCATTGGTGTAAATTTCAACTCAGTGGTAAAGGCAAATAGCATCTTAGTGTTATTAAGAAAACAGCTTTGACCTTGTGAGCTTCCTTAAAAGGGGGTCTTGTTGAGAGGGAACCTCATATTCTCAGGTGTGTTGGGACCAAAAAGTAAAAAATAACAGAACTGCTACCCTCCACCCAACTGTAGGTAAATTTAAGATTAGCCTAAGGCCAGGCATGCTATTTCCTGGTATTCCTTCGAAGGCAGAGTTATTCCCTGTGGCAGGCAGCTGTAGAGGCTGGCAGTGAGTGAAGAGTTTACTGAGTGACATTCAAGGCTCAAGCCTGCCTGCCTTACCTCTCTCTGCTGCAGCATTAGTGTCTGTCTCTCTCAGGTGACCCCGAGAGTGTGGCCGGGGAGTATGGACGGCACTCCCTCTACAAGATGCTTGGCTACTTCAGCCTGGTGGGGCTTCTGCGTCTGCACTCCCTGCTGGGGGACTACTACCAGGCCATCAAGGTGCTGGAGAATATCGAACTGAACAAGAAGGTAATGAATTGTTTCCTCGGCCTGTCTGCACCTGTTAGGGCAAATACCAGGGAGGTGAAAGAGGACCCACTTCCCTAGGCCAGTTGAAAATGAGAACCGGGAAGCCACTGCAGTGAAGACCGGAACCTGGACAAGGTGGTTCTCTTGGTGTTTACCTAAAACATTCAGTCGTCTTTTGATTCTGTTTCCAAAACAGAATGATAATGGCAGGTATTTGCTATTCAAGTTTCACTAGCCTTAATTAACAGAAGACTTAGTTCTAAGGTGGTATAAATAGTAATGTGATTAATTGTTATTGTTTTGCCTGGCCACATAAAAATGGATGCCTTTTGGTTTAACTTATGTGCCTGTCTTCTATCTGTTCCTTTATGGGGCTTATTTACAGAAGCAAGGAGTAGAAAGCAAGGAAGAATACACAACTGAGGTATAGAGTGTTTAGAGCTGAAAGATTTTGGGGTCACTCGGTCCAGTCCCTTTGTTACAGCTAAGAAAATGGAGGCCTCAGGTCACATAACTACTTGGTGAATGGTATATATAATGCTCAGAACCTCTGACTCCAGCTGACACTAGGCCCCATTAACTTTCAGATCCTATCTGGGATGAGTTGGTTTTGGGCCTCATGGGTGCTTCTTCCATTTCTTTCCACAGAGCATGTACTCCCGTGTGCCCGAGTGCCAGGTCACCACATACTATTATGTTGGTTTTGCATATTTGATGATGCGTCGCTACCAGGATGCCATCCGGGTCTTTGCCAACATCCTCCTTTACATCCAGAGGACCAAGAGCATGTTCCAGAGGACGACATACAAGTATGAGATGGTAAGGGGGCTTCTGACTGTTTTTGGTAAATGCCATCCATACTTTTGCTATTTTAGTATGCTTTTTCAGCACAGTGATTTCTTTATGGCTGGCCTACTCTAGGAGTTTTTTGTTTTGTCTATTAACTCAGATCATGAACACTTTGATAAGGACAGTGCCTCTTAACCCCAGTTGATTCCCATCAGTGCCTACACTTATTTACTCAGCAGCAATTTGTATAGCACTTTGTATAGCCCAGTTCTCTGGGCTGTGGGTATTTAAAAATGAGTTAGATGATGAGGGTATTGTGCTCAAGCAGTTTGCCATGGGGGTAGATGGATCCAAGGACATGTATAGAATTGGAAGGAGCTTTTAGGCAGAGCAAAGCTATGGAGACTTGGAAGTGTATGGTGATGTAGCAGCACAGTAAACCATTTTGGCTAGCGAGCAGAAATTAGTCATACTGGGTGTTAAGATTTTGGTGTAACCTTCATTACCCAGCTGAAGTATTTAGTCTTTGTTCCATAGGCATTAAGGTACCATCAAAGGCTTCTGGGTGAATTGATCATAACTGGTGTGGGAGGCTTGACCTGCTAGTAATGAGTGTGGCAGACTGGAGAGACAGAGTTACCAGGAAAGAATCCAGGAGACAACTAAGGAGGACCCGAAAGTAGGCGGGATTGAATAGAGCTAGAAGAAGGCTTGGGGGAGACATTGGGAAAGTTAACTGAGTGGTGCAAGACAAAGGGGGAAGTCAAGGATCTGTGAAGTGTGCTGGGGAGAATGGTGGGGACTCAGAAAGTCCATTTCTTTTGACCTTACTCCAATCTCACCCTCCACCCCCAGATCAATAAGCAGAATGAGCAGATGCATGCACTGCTGGCCATCGCCCTCACCATGTACCCTATGCGTATCGATGAGAGCATTCACCTCCAGCTGCGGGAGAAATACGGAGATAAGATGCTACGCATGCAGAAGGGTGACCCACAGGTCTACGAGGAGCTTTTCAGCTATTCCTGCCCCAAATTCCTGTCTCCTGTAGTTCCCAACTATGACAACGTGCACCCCAACTACCACAAGGAACCCTTCTTGCAGCAGCTGAAGGTGTTTTCTGATGAAGTGCAGCAGCAGGCCCAGCTCTCAACCATTCGGAGCTTCCTCAAGCTCTACACCACTATGCCTGTGGCCAAGCTGGCCGGCTTCCTGGACCTCACAGAGCAGGAGTTCCGCATCCAGCTTCTGGTCTTCAAGCACAAAATGAAGAACCTGGTGTGGACCAGCGGCATCTCCGCCCTGGACGGCGAATTTCAGTCAGCCTCTGAGGTTGACTTCTACATCGATAAGGTATGGTCGCCCCTTGGGCTAGGTTCTCTGGGGCACTTTCTGTTCATGCATGAGCAATAAATACTGATTAAGCTCCCACTGTCTTCCAGTCACTGTTCTGGGCATTTGGGATACATTGGTGAACAAAATCAACGAAGATTTCTGCACTTTTGCTAACGTTCTAATTTTAAAGAATAGACATTAAACATTGTAATTAAGCAAAAAATTAGGTTAGAAGTTGCCAAGTGCTATGGAGTCAGGGTAGTGGTGGTGGAAAGCCTGGCTGGGTAGCTCAGTTGGTTAGAGCATTGTCCCAATACGCCAAGGTTGTGGGTTCAATCCCTGGTCAGAGCACATACAAGAATCAACCAATGAATGCATAAATAAGTGGAACAACTCATTGATGTCTCTCTCTTGCTGTCTTTCCTGTGTCTAAAATCAATGAATAAATGGGGGAGCAGGGGAGAGAAGTAAATTCTTAAAAAAAAAAAAAAGAAAAAAGGCACAGTTGCAGTATTAAATAAGGTGCTCAGGATAAGCTTTGTAGAGAAAGTGAAATTGAAGTTAAGACTTGAAGGAGGTGAGGAAATGAGCCAAGCAAATATTTGATTGAAGAGCATTTTAGGCTAAGGGAGCCTGAACTTCTTATAATGGAACTAGGTGCTCAGTGCATGAATTCGTGCACCTCGAAAGGAACTGTGGGCAGGGCTGCAGTGGCCCGTCCTCCGCATCCCCACCCAGCCCCTCCCACCATGGCTCCTCGTCCCCTGTCTGCTGGTAGCCCCACTCCTGCCGCCACTGCTCCCATGCGCCAACAGTGCTGGCCCTGCTTGCACCCACTGGCAGTGTGGAGTGATTGGCCGATCACCCCTCAGAAGCAGGAGGAGGTGGAGAAGCCCTGAGGGGCGAATAGGGCTGGCAGTCACTGCTCGCACCCACTGATGGCACTGAATGATTGGGGCTGGCGCCGGCAGCGGGTACAAGTGCAGGGTGGGATTTCGTGAGCAAAGAATTTTCAGTAACCACCAGAAGCTCTCCCCAATGACAGGGCCCAGCGCCCCGCCTTGCTCTGGCGCCCCTGCTCACCTGCTCCACCATCCTGTCGTGGCCGATACCTGCCATGTTCCATGCACACCCCCTAGTGGTCAGCGCACGTCATAGCAACCAGTTCTGTTCAGTCTATTTGCAAATTAGGGTTTTATATAGACAGATTATAATGTATGTGTTCCTTTTTTTGTTGTTGTTAATCCTCACTAGAGGATATTTTTCCATTGGTTTTTATTTTTATTTTTTTTTTATTTTTAAAATATATTTTATTGATTTTTTACAGAGAGGAGGGAGAGGTGTAGAGAGTTAGAAACATCGATGAGAGAGAAACATCAATCAGCTGCCTCCTGCACACCTCCTACTGGGGATGTGCCTGAAACCAAGGTACATGCTCTTGACCGCAATCAAACCTGGGACCTTTTAGTCCGCAGGCTGATACTCCATCTACTGAGACAAACAGGTTAGGGCTTTTCCATTGGTTTTTAGAGAGAGTGGAAGGGAGGAGGATAGACAGAAACAACCATGTGAGAGACACATTGATTGGTTGTCTCTCGTACGCACCCCAACCAGGGATTGCAGGGCCAGGGATTGAGCGTACAACCAAGGTATGTGCCCTTGCCAGAATTGAACCTGGGATCCTTCAGTCCACTGGCCAACGTTCTATCCACTGAGCCAGATTGGCTAGCGCCAATATGTGCTCTTTTTGTGTCTAGTCTCTTCTGTTCAACGTTACATTTGAGAGAATCACATCCAGTGTTGTGTGTAGCAATAGTTCATTCATGTTCATCGCTCTAGTCAATATCTACCTTAATTTTTGACTGCCTTTTTTTTTTTTTTTTTCATTCTTGCTGCTAATGGATATTTGGGTGGTTTTGTCTATTGCAAAAAGTGCACATAGGGCTTTATGGGGTAGCTGTCAATGGTCCATTTACGTTTTTGGTTTTGGGTTTTTAAGCCTTATGCTTTTGTATGCACAATCAATATAGCGTTGGTTTCCTCTCTGGAGGAGAGGAGGGTTGAGGAACAGTATTGGTTTTCCCTGTTGGGATTTTAAGTTCAAGTTGGACATTTTAATGTCCTAGTGAGGCTTTTTAAAGAAGCAATTTGTTTTGTTTTCTTAAGTGAGTCTTTTCCCCCCAGACTTAAAATATGCTAGATTTCTAGAATTGTTTTTTCTATAAAATATCACTTCCCCCTTTGCTTCCCCCATATACACTCACAAGTTAAGAAAATGCTCTTTTTTTCTTTATTTTTCTTTTTTTGTTTTCTCTCTCTCTCTCTCTCTCTCTCTCTCTCTCTCTCTCTCTCTCTCTCTCTCTCTCTCTTTTGGTCTATTTATGTATGCACACCTCACTCTGTTCTCCATGTCTCTTAAACCCTTCTTCCAACTTTTTGTTTCTTTTACTCTGGATAATTTTGTTTTGACTGATCATTCTATCCCTAATAAATCTCTTCAGCTCTATTTCTTGCTTTCTGTAATTCTTTCTTGCTCATAGTGCAATGTGTCCTTATGTGCTTGAGTATTTTTTACTATAGAGGGTTCATTTGACCTTGAAAAACTATTTGTTGACATTCTTTGAAGGCTAGGGTGAATATTCATTTCTCTAGAGGTTATTTGTTTTTTCCTCTTAAAAGTTGCCTAGAGATGTTACTGGTCTGGGACCAACATAGACTGAGCTTACAAGACTGTGGTTCCCTGGATCAACCAGGCGGCAAGCTTAGGCTGCAGATTATCAGAAGAATCACCTTGTGTTTCTAATGTCTCAGGGATGGGTCTTTTTTCTTTCTTTATTCACCTCTCCACTCTTGGAGAGCATTGCTTGGTGTCAGGAGTGGGATGGCAGGTCTCTTCTGGTTTATTTTTAGCTTGAGGATAGAGTCCTTTAGGATCCCAGCATTATAAGGAGGGTCTTCTGTTAGACTGGCCCTGGCCTTGGTTTACTCCTCTGTCCAAATTTTCTAGGATTAGCAAATGCCCTCAGCACGGATGGGGCTTCTATGCCTTGCTTAAGGAATAGTTCTTCATTCTCTTCTCAACTCTTTGATGCTTTAAGGAGATTTAATTTATTCTGCATTTTTAGTTGTTTTAAGAAAATGTGTTGATCTAAACATCATTAATTTTTTGACAGTGTTCTAGATGACTTAATATATTCACAGTGTTGTGTAACCATCTTCACTAATTCCACAATATTTCCATTACCTCCAAAAAGAAACTCCCTGCAGTCATTTTCAATTCACCTAATCTCTGGTAAACCAGTAATCTGCTGTCTGTCTCTAGATTTGTTTTTTTTTTTTTTAATGAATCTTTATTGTTCAGATTACAATTGTTTCTCCTTTTTCCCCACATATCTCCCCACCCCCCAGTTCCTACCCCCCCTCTGCCCTTTCCCCCCCCCCCCCCCCGCTGTCCTTATCCATAGGTGTATGATTTTTGTCCAGTCTCTTCCCATACTCCCCACACAGACACCCCTTTCCCCCTGAGAATTATCAATCCACTCCCATTCTATGCCTGATTCTATTAAGTTCACCAGTTTATTCTGTTCCTCAGATTTTTAATTCATTTGACTTTTAGATTCACTTGTTGATAGATATGTATTTGTTGTTCATAATTTTTATCTTTCTTCTTCTTTTTCCTCTTTTTAAAGAATACCTTTCAGCATTTCATATAATGCTGGTTTGGTGGTGATGAACTCCTTTAGCTTTTTCTTATCTGTGAAGCTCTTTATCTGCCCTTCAATTCTGAATGATAACTTTGCTGGGTAGAGTAGTCTTGGTTGTAGGTTCCTGCTATTCATCACTTTGAATATTTCTTGCCACTCCCGTCTGGCCTGCATGGTTTCTGTTGAGAAATTAGCTGATAATCGTATGGGAGCTCCCTTGTAGGTAACTAACTGTTTTTCTCTTGCTGCTTGTAAGATTCTCTCTTTGTCTTTTGCTCTTGGCATTTTAATTATGATGTGTCTTGGTGTGGTCCTCTTTGGATTCCTTTTGTTTGGGGTTCTGTGCGCTTCCTGGACTTGTAAGTCTATTTCTTTCATCAGGTGGGGGAAGTTTTCGTTCATTATTTCTTCAAATAGGTTTTCAGCATCTTGCTCTCTCTCTTCTTCTGGTACCCCCATAATTCTGATGTTGGTTCGCTTGAAGTTGTCCCAGAGGCTTCTTACACTATCTTCAACTTTCTGAATTCTCTTCTCTTCATGCTTCTCTGGAGGAGTGTCCTTGGCCTCTTTGTATTCCAAATCTTTGAGTTGATTCTTGCAATCCTCTAGTCTGCTTTTGGGTCTCTGTATAATATTTTTTATCTCAGTCAGTGTATGTTTAATTTCTAGTTGGTCCTCATGGAATTTATCGGCCTTTTCCATGAAATTCTTGAAAAACCTTATAACCGTGGTTTTGAACTCTATGTCCAGTCGCTTGTTCTCCTCCATTTCTTTGGTTTGTGATCTGTTTCCTTGCCTTCTCATATTCTCTGCTTCCCTAAGTTGGTAGGGTAGTTTTGTGTACAAGGTGTCCTATTGGTTCAATGGGTCAGCCTCCCAGTTACCTGAGGTGGACACTCTTGGTGTACCCTTGTGTACTGTGTGTCCCCCAGCAGGAGCTACAGCAAGGGCTAGTTTTCTCCTCCTTTGCTTGGGCGGTTTTGGAGCAGTCTGACTGGAGCTGCAGTTAATTTGGTTGAGCTGCCCCAGAACAGGCCATTTATATGCAAAAGCCGCTGAGTGGAGCCTGGGAGGGTTTGTAGAATGTGCGGGGCGGGGTCTCAGGGCTGGGCGGGGTCTCAGGGCGTCACTAGGCTGGGGCGTGGCCAACGGCGATGGCTGCGGTCAGCTGTCTCTGCCTTTCCACTTTTCCAAGTCCCTGCGCCCTGCGCTTCAGCGCAGTAAACAATGATTGCTGGGCGCACCACCGCAAAAAAGTCACTCTCACTTTCCGACCCGATGGCCGAGAGTCCAGCTTCTCCCCGTAGGTGCCTGGGTCCCCCGAGTGTCCCCAGAAACTGGATTTCAGAGTGATCGGGAGCTTGTCTCCCTGCGGGTTGAAGAAAAGCCGCGCACCCAGCCGTCCGCCTCCGGCCCGATTCGCGTGCCTCCGTACCTCAGCTTTTCAGCGATTGTGTTCCTTTCTCTTCTTAGTTGTAAATCTTCCACTCAGCCAGCTTTCCCGTGGTTCTGGGTGGTAGACGTTTTTGTCTTTTAGTTGTATTTTTGAAATTGTTGTGTGAGGCAGCAGATTAGTTGTTTAACTATGCCGCCATCTTGGTTCCTCCTGTCTCTAGATTTGTCTATTCGTAATAGTTCATATAAATGGAATCATAAAACATGTGATTTTGTGTTTGGCTTCTTTCATTGAGCATATTTTTAAGTTTCGTCCAGGTTGTATCATGTATCAATACTTTTTTCCTTTTTATGGCTGAATCACATTTTGTTAATTAATTATTTGATGAGTAATTGAGTTTTAACTTTATCTATTGTGGATAACACTGTTGTGAATATTTGCATACACATTTTTGTGTGAACATATTCTCTTGTGTATATACCTGGTTGCCAGGTCAGTTTGGGTAGAGAGTGCTTTTTAAAAAAAAATTTTTTTAAAATATTTTTATTGATTTCAGAGTAGAAGGGAGAGGGAGAGAGAGATAGAAACATGAGTGAGGAGAGAGAATCATCGATCAGCTGCCTTCTGTACGATCCAGCCTGTGACATCCTGGTTCATAGGTCAATGCTCAGCCACTGAGCCACACTGGCTGGACTCGGTACTTTGTTTTTGAAAGCTCATCTCGTTAAACATAATCCTCTCATTTAGAGTTTATGGCTTTTGGAAGACTTGGTGTTTGTCAGAATTCAGCTGTCCTTGACGTGAACACTCACCAGAAGAAGAAACACATCAGTAGTGGAAAGTTTTTCAGTGTGTTTTCTTCTTTTTTGTTGTTGTTGTTATTGTTTCAATGTGTTTTAAATCATGCTTTTAAAAATCAAAATTGTTGGTCCCTTGAGGTGTCACATCAACTACCTAAAGTTCTTTTTTCAGTTTATTCCCAGTGGCTTACATATACACATTCTTTGGCAATATCAGGAACCTGCTGCATACCTGTGTAATATCTTAGTGACTTGATGAATTAGTCCCTAATATCTGGATAGTCTTCAATAAAACACTTCTCCCAAGAATTAGCAGCTTGATTATAATTAATAAGACTTTGCTATGAAATTGTATTTAGGTTAAATTAACTATAATATGAGTCAGTCCCGAATGGAAAAGGTTTTAACTGCATGTTTTGTTTTTATTGTTTCTCTTCCTGGTTCAGGTGTGTCTTTGGCAAAATACTGCTTTTGGGGTGGGAGGGTGGGGGTACTTTTTCTCATCCCTGACTTGAAAAAATCCTGTCAAAGTTTCAGAAAGTTCTTGGGTCTTAAGGTGGATTATGTAGGAACTTACAGGTAAAGTGGTGTTCGACAAAATATTTTGAGCTTAAGAACAAATTGTAAAATCTGGGCTAATTTGCAACCCGTGTATGAGAATGAAATGCTGTTTTAAATGTTTTTAATTGCCAAAAAATTCGTGTTCATTGGAAAAGACTACAAAATAAAAGTAATGAGTTAGCAAGAAGAAAATAAAAATCAGTCATCTACAAAGAGCTGCTATTAACTGGAAAAGCACTTTCTGGGTTTATCTAGCAATTAGCATTGTGATTATCTGCAAGTATGTAAGTGGCTCCACCGCACTGCTTTTATCTGACTTTGCTTTTCCCACAGGACATGATCCACATTGCAGACACCAAAGTTGCCAGGCGCTATGGGGATTTTTTCATCCGGCAGATTCATAAATTTGAGGAGGTGAGAGGTCTGAGAGGTGTCTGGGCTGGGGACAGAAGTTAGGAACTAGGTGGGAGTTTTAATCTTTTTCTTTTTCTTTTTTATTTTCAAGAAAGCCCCAAACTAACCCTTTAAGTTTCTGAGCTAGACTGAGTAGCTGCTTAGGGTTTGGGAGTGGGTTGGGCCTGTAGGAGTTGCTGTGTCAGCCTTCTCTGGAGCATCTCTTTCCAAGATCTCCCTCTGCGGATGGCCAGCAGGCCTTGTCTCCCTCCCTAGTATTTCCTAATATGGGTGGATTCACTGCCTGCTCTCACCCATCCCTCCCCATTTGGCAGTTATTCTGCAGCTTAGACAGGTCTGGCCAGTTCCGCAGGCAAAGGACAGGGAGCAGCTCTGTTTTGACAGACTTGGTGCATTCCATGTCTTGCCCTAGGAGAGGTCTTGTGGGTCAGGCCAAACACTACTAGGGTATTGGGTCTCTCTTTGTCCTGGTGCTTTGAGTCCTCCAGCAGAGGTCACTGCACTGCTGTGGTCCATGCCACCAGCTCCTGCAGGGTAGCAATACAGCCCTGGCAAGCCTAGCCACTGAATCCCTTTCCTGTGTATAAAATGGGCAGAACAGTGTGGGGAAGGTGTGTGTTTGTTGAGGGTGAAGAGCAAGGAGTAGAACAGTGTGAAAGAACTGTGAGAGGTCCTGTGAATGTCCGGTGGAGGACCTATCTGGGCCTTTACACGGAGTAGCTGCCCCCACTCACATCAGAGACCCCGCTCCCTGACTTCAGAGGGCCGGCCTGGAAGTCTTTGACCTGGTGATCACGCACACCGTAGGACAAGGCTTACCTTCTTTTTTTTTTCTCTTCTAGCTCAATCGAACTCTGAAGAAGATGGGCCAGAGACCCTGAGTACATGCACACTCGCATTAGTCATGAAGTTATTTTGATGTCGTCATCAGTGGGGAGTGTTCTTGCCACTGTGGATGGAGCTTTTACCTAGCTCAGTCATCAGCCTGTCAACCGAGTTGCAGTTAATTTGAGTCAAGGACTGAAATGTTTTCAGTAGGTCTCAGTAAAGGATCTTCCTTTGGAGCCAGATTTGTCATCTCATTATTGTTGGGGAGCATTTGTGGATGAGGGCAACAATAGGTAATTTCCCATGTGTCTTGATGCATCAGTTATTGGTGTATTTGTTTTTTAAGTCTATTCTTTTTTTTAAAAAAAAATATGTTTTTATTGATGTCAGAGAGGAAGGGAGAGGAAGAGAGAGATAGAAACGTCAATGATGAGAGATCCACTGGGGATTGAACCTGCAACCCAGGCATGTGCCCTGACCGGGGGGAATCGAACTGTTACCTCCTGGTTCATAGGTCAGCGCTCAAACACTGAGCCATGCTGGCTGGGCAGTTATTAGTGTTTAAATTGAATTATTTAATCCCTGTATTTATAAAGTACCACACAGTTCATAGGACATTTTCACTTTCAGTATCTTATTTGCACCTCACAAGAATCCTCTGAGCATGCAAGTTGGCACAAGTGCCACTGAAAACCTCCTACTGCCAGGAACTGTGCTAAGAAGAATCCATGTACATTGCTTAACCTTACAGCTCACGGTTAGCAGTAGTTGCCCCATTTTATTGATGAGGAAACAGACTCAGGGAGTTAAGTGACTTGATCAAGCTCGAATAGTTATACAAAAAGCAAGAGTTGGCTCCAAATGACTACATTTTTCTACTGTCTTCTGCTGGCCAGGTCTTCTGATTCAAAGGTCTTCACAGGTGTAAGTGAAGGCTCTCAAGATAAGATTGTCCTAGACCAGTGGTCAGCAAACTGCGGCTCGCGAGCCACATGTGGCTCTTTGGCCCCTTGAGAGTGGCTCTTCTACAAAATACCACGTGCGGGCGCACATGTACAGTGCGATTGAAACTTCGTGGCCCATGCGCAGAAGTCGGTTTTCAGCTCTCAAAAGAAACTTCAATCGTTGTACTGTTGTTATTTGGCTCTGGTGACTAATGAGTTTGCCGACCACTGTCCTAGACTAGCCAGGTGGCCCCTCAGTCCACTGGCAAATGCCATTATAAGACACACAGAGACACAAGGAGAAGGCCACATGCAGACAGGCAGAGATTGGAGTTATGCAGCCTGCAACCACCAAAGTGGGGAGAGGCAAGGAAGGGTTCTCCCTGAGAGCTGACCCCTTGATTTGGGACTTTGGCCTCCAGGATGTGAGAATAGTTCCTGTTTTAAGCCACCAAGTTCATGTAATTTGTTACAGCAGCTGTAGGAACCTACGTGTATCAGGCACGCTTTAGGATTTTATGCTGAGGTTGGATCCTTTTCCTCCCGGTGAGCCTGCAAGGCACTGCTAGGCACGGGGGAAATGGAAGTGCATAAAAGACAAAATCCCTAAAAACAAACTACATTTAAAAATTTTTAAATTAAAAACAAAAGCTCTGGTCAGTGTGGAAGGCAACTGATTGTTTCTCATATTGATGTTTCTCTCCTCTCACCTCTCCCCCACCCCCAAACCCCTGCCACCATACTTTCTCTAAAATCAACAAAGAAAACACATCTTCCTCGGGTGAGGATTTAAAAAAAAAAAAAAAAAAAGAACCAGAACAAAATCTCTGTCCTTGTGGGTTTAAATTTTAATGGGTGGAGACAGGTGATAAACCATATTTTGTGTGTTGGATGGGGATACATGTTCCAGAGAAAAATCAAGGACAGGAGTCACCATTTGGAATAGGATAGTCTGAAAACAACACATTGATGGGTATCTTTTGGGCAGATACCTGAAGTTGCATATACCCAGGGACACTGAGTGCAAAGGCCCACATTTTGTGTGTTGAGAGAAGGTAGTGAAAAGGTCATTTGGAGCAGAGTGAGCAAAGGAGAAGGGAGGGTGAGGTGACACTCCCCGTCATATGTAGGGCCCTGTAGATGGCTGTAAGGACTGAGGGGAAGCCATTCTTCACCAGGCAGGTTACAGAGCTTGGTCCAGGTTCCCAGAGCTGAAGCCTGCACTGTGTCTGGGACCCATCCTACAACTCGGCCCCACCTCCCAACGGAAGGAAAACACAAGCAGCCTCTCTGAATAAGTAATAAGTCCAAACAGTCATGGTGCTCTTGGTAGCTTTCCAAGCACTTCATTTCTTACCTTCCAGTAAGATCCTGACAGTGCAGAGTTGGGATCCTGCCAAGCATTTTGATTGCCAGGCCATTGCCAGCCAGGCCTCCTTACCCCCGACAGTGCCTTCCTCCCTGGTTCCCTGGCCTAAAGGACGGCCTATCCAGCACCATCTCTTCTGTCCCCATTCCAGTCCTGACATTGAGCAATGGTGGCTCACAGGCATTCAGATCCACCTGAGCAGCCCCAGGGTTAAGGCTTTGAATTCAACGCCAGAGTCTCCTAGTTCATGTCAGTCTCCTGTCCCCATTGTGGAAATTATGCTAGGTCAAGGTGTGCGGACAGCCTCTCAGCACTCCTCTCACCTTGCTGGGAAATGGGCCATTTCAGAAGCCCAAGGTCACGGACACTGTGTACGTGCCCAGTTTGGGGCCATTTCCCAGTGGCTTGGTTCAGGTCCAGTGGCAGTGCTGGCCAGCCAGCAGCCCTTGTGAGGGGACAGGCACAGCTGAACTCCGCCTGGTACTTACTGCGCTAGGAATGCAGGGCATTCAGCAGCTGCAGCCAACTCGCAGGGTTTTTATTCTTGCTGCCCGGAGAGGAGGAAGTAGGTTCATAACCCTCCCATGCGGGAAAGGAGTGAGGGTATTGTCAATCAAGGAATGGGGAGCTCTGGGTGCTCCCAGCACCCTAAACACCCCGCACCAGCAGAGTGTGGGCTTGGGCTTGGTCAGACCTGGGTTTGAATCCCGACTCCACATAGCAGTTGTGTAATCAGGGGCCAAGTTATGTAGCTTCTCAATGCCTCACTTTCCTCATCTATAAAATGGGGGTAGTGCCAGCCTCAGGGTTCTGTTGGTTAAATTATATAAAGTACTAGCACTGCACCTGGCTTTCGGGTGTGATTAGGGAATGAAGGTGATTATTATTAGCTGTCTGCCACCTGAGAAATCAGTCACAGATTATAGCGACAGAAAGGTCATGTGTGGATCTGAATGGCTACTTTGTGGTAGAGCTGGGGCAGCCTCCAGACTCACCCAGGGTTTTTGCCCATCTCGGTTCCTCTGGGGACCAAAGGCAGCCCGTGGAGAGACAATGCAGAGGCCGGTCCACAGAGAGGCTGAGGCACTGTCTAGAGTGGTCCATTGGCACAGGAGGTGGCTCACACAGCGGGCAGCGGGCATGGGGAGGGGCAGGCGATTCAAGAGCAACTTGGGATGTTACAGAGGACAGGCCTTGGCATTGGTCGAGTGGGAGTGGTGGGGAGGGAGATGCCCAGACCTCTGCATTCGAAGCTGGGGAGAGAGTGGAGCCACGCTGAGATGGGGTGGGTGGAGCAGGTTCGGAATAGGAGGCCTATGCAGGTGGGTAGAGAACTGAGGTTACACATGAGTTTGAGGTGCTTATGAGACATCCTGGTGGACATGCCCAGGGTGTAAGAATTTGGGCAGAGGCAGTGAACAGCTGGGGCTGGAACCCTGGTCTTCAGACCCCAAAGCTAAGAACAGGTTCCTCGCCACATAGACCAGCCTCTGGGGGCCTCGGCTTCCTTTCACAGCGTCTCTCTCTGGCTTCCTCACACCCTGGACTACAAGCTCAAAATGGGGTTTC
Source organism: Eptesicus fuscus (assembly GCF_027574615.1). Classification (NCBI taxonomy): domain Eukaryota; kingdom Metazoa; phylum Chordata; class Mammalia; order Chiroptera; family Vespertilionidae; genus Eptesicus; species Eptesicus fuscus. The sequence continues at coordinate 101,229,661 of NC_072479.1, forward strand.
TCTTTCCAGTATGGCCTTGACCTTAGGTGGCTGCTGACCACCTTCTCCTCTGCAGAATGAGGCAGCTGTTGTCCAAGAACTCCTCTGCAGTTCTAGAATTCTGGGTTACATCCAGAATCAGGCCAGGCGCCCTGGGAGCACCTGAGAAAGGCAGCATGTGGGATCAATGGTCTTTGCAGTGAAAAGGCTGTAGAATGAATACATGATGCATGAGGAAGTGAGTGAACCAGGGTTGAATGAAACCATATAAGGGTACAGCAGAGCCTGAATAATATGTTTTGTAGCGTCATTTTGTTAAAAAGTTGATGAAAAAAAATTCCCAGCGAGGTCACTCCTTTGTGGAGTCTGCACGTTTTTCCATGTCTGTGCAGGTTTTCTTCAGGGACTTGCTTCCTCCCACATCCCAAAGACGAGCACGCTAGGGGAATTGGTGGGTCTACGTGGCCCCGATCTGAGTGAGTGGAGGTGCGCGAGTGCTCCCTGCCGTGGGAGGGCATCTTGTTCAGGGTGGGTGGGTCCTTGAGCGGCTGGGAGAGGCCACCCGTTGCCTGAATTGGAATAAGGGGGTTGGAAAATAATTCTCTTAGTTGTTTTTATTAATCGTTCTTAAGTGGATGGATAGCTTACATTTGTTTAAATGTTTAATATTAGAAGTATTTGGGGGACTTGTTTAGAAGTTTGGTGGTGTTTTTGTGACCCGAAATAGGCTGTAGGAACTTAACTGTTGTTTCAATTAGCTGATGGTAAGTAAAACTGGTTTCATTATACTTCATTTCACTTAAAGTCACAGTTTCCAAGAACCTGTTGATAACGTTACGAGGATTTACTGTGTGAATAAGTGATGAAGTGTGCCTTAAATCCTTTCTAGAACATAGAGGTGTGGAATGAATAAATGATGAATGTATGCACTGTCTAGCAGTCTCTTAGCAAATGAAGACCAGCTCTGCTGTCACTGGCTCTTCCTAACAGTGGCCTTTCATCCCCGCCCAGCCTGCCCTACATGGAGAGGGGCTGGAGTATGCTGTGCTGGGGGTCAGAAGCGGCCTCCGGTGCGGGGAAAGGGCATCAGGAAGAGGCTGAGAGGGAGAAAGGGGCTGCAGTTGGAAGATCCAAAGCTGACCTGCAGTTTCCTGAAGTTTTCCGGAAAGAGGAGGGTTTGGGAAGCAGCAAATCATCCCGGTTCCTGTGGCTCCACATTCTTGTCAAACCTGCACCTGAAAATCGGAGCCTTTTCTTATAGGTACCTCCCATCTACCCTTGCTCTCAACCCCGTATCTTTCCCTGGGGCCAGTGGACACGGGAGTGTGGACTTCGCTCTCTGGTCACGGTTGGGAAGTGGCAGGGAACTCGGGTTCACCCTGACGCTGCACCCTTAGAAGCTGGGAGATTTCAGGCACGTTGCTTAACTTCTCAGCCTCTGCTTCCTCATCAGTAATCCTCCCCCAGGTGCCTGGCCCTCTAGTCTCAGCATGTAAAGCTGCAGAGTGTGATAACATGAGGTTACTCGCATCCGTCCTGGTTGTGTTGTTTGCCTGGAGAAGTGTGCCCTCTCTAACCTCTGTGCAACTTAGAGAAAAAAGCAACTCACGCTTAGAGCTTCCCCAGACAAGTCTCACTTTCTGTTTCAGACAGGAAGAGCCGCCTTGCTCACGCTCTGTGTGCACACTCATGTCCTTTTCTAGTGTCTGACGGGCTGTCAGGTGGTCTGACCTTCTGGCTAACTGCAATCTCTCCAGCCTGACAGCCCTTGCTGGTCACTCGGTCCTCAGAGGAGAGGTGTCAGGAGGCTCAGAAATCATTTCCTGTTTCCTTTCTGTCCTTCCTGCCAGATCTCTGCCCCTGAGCCTCCTGTTTAGCAGCAGGAGCTCAACTACTAGTGCCTTGAATACTAGATCAGCCCGCAGCACCCACCCGCTAGCCTGCTGGGGGAACCCCAGAACCAGCATGTTCATTGCAGTTGGAAGTGAGATGGGAGCGTAGTGGGTGGGGCCCCTGGGACTGTGGAGCTGGGGTTCCTGGGAGGGTTCTTGCTCACCAGGCTCATAGCTACATAACCGTGAGTGAATTTACAGTGAAAACTAGGTGTTCAGTGAACGGGACACAATGCCTGCCTCGACAGCTGTGTGGCTTCAAGCAGGCTGTGCCCTCACAGCCTTATCCTCGTCATAAATGGGACAATGTGATAGAGTTGTGAAGAGTCAAAGAGGCCTGGCTGGCGTGGCTCAGTGGTTGAGCATCAATCTATGAACCAGGAGGTCCCGTTTGATTCTCCGTCAGGGCACATGCCCAGGTTTCAGGCTCCATCCCTAGTGTGGGGCATGCAGGAGGCAGCCAATCAATGATTCTCATGATTGATGTTTCTATCTCTCCCTTTCCTTTCCTCTCTGAAATTATATATATATATATATATATATATATATATATATATATATATATATTCACACACACACACACACACATATATATATGTATATAAATAAATAAAAGAATCAAAGATGTAGTAACAGCACACACACACACACACAATGTCTGCCATATGGTTAATGTTCATAAAGGTGAGCTATCAGTATTGAGGACCTCACAGTCAAGTGGGGAGAGACATATGTACAAATAAATGCCTCAAAATATGGGCAACTGTTCAATGCCACCTCCTCCGTGCAGCCTTCAGGGATGTACCCTCAGGCAGAAGATGAGAGGCTCCTTCTGGAAGCCCTGTTGCACTTCGCTTATCTCTCCATCACATCCCTTATCTTGTCGTTCTGTGACTGTTTATTGCAGTTTCTGTGTGTGTCTCACACACTGGTCTGCAGGTCCCCCCAGGGTGGGCATCTGGAAACTCGAATCTGAAATCAACAAGGATATCCCCTCTGGGTTCCATGTAATTCTAACCTTAATTCAGTCCTGCAGTTTTGGCTTCTGTCTGGCTTATCAGGGAAGGCTTCAGGGAGGAGGTGATGGCTGAGCTGGGCCTTGAAGCCTGTGTAGGATTTAGAACAGCAGTGATAAGCATTTCAGAGGTAGTCAAAAGGGGCAAGGGACAGTGCGGCAGGTTGAGACCTAATCTGTAGCAGGGTGTGAGTGTCGGGGATGAGGTTTACTTCCAGCTCCCCCTCTACCACCTCAGGCAAACACATCCCCTCCTTGGGCTCCAGTCTCCCCTCTCAGGTAGCATGTGGTTCTCTCTGTCCTGGAAGCGTTGTGTTGTTTGGGGGTAAGCAAGCCCACCTGCCCAGTTCCGGGTGGATTTTCCAGAACGTGTCTGTATGTATATGTGGGCAGCAGCATGGCCTGTGGGGAAAGGCTTGAGAGAGCTGAGCTATCCTCAGACATAGCTGGGATTCCAAGGGACCAGGCCTCATCTAGGCAGGCTGGGGCTAGGATGTCCTGGCACGCTCAGGGCGCGACTCTGGCCCAGCGAGGACAGAGGAGAGCTGCAGAGCAGCTGCTACTCCTGCACTCAAGCCTCCCACAGGCCTCCTGCTGCCCCAAGCCCCCACTCCTGAGGTCCCACAATGCTCCTCTTGTCCACAGCTCTGCCAAGCTGCCCCCCAGGGAGCAGCTCAGAGCCCAGGGCATGAACAAGGCCCTGAATCCCGGGGCACAGTGGGCAGACCCACATGGAACGTGGAGAATCCCAGAACCTGGCAGTCAGGAAAGCTTAGAAAACCAAAGTCCTAGAATTAGAAGACCGCAGGTGCTGAGCTCCAGGCTGCTGGACTGGAGGGATGGCCCAGTTCACAAAGTCTCCCTCATATTTTCTTTCTTTCATTATAAAGTTCCTAGAGGCCTGGTGCACGAAATTCATGCACTGGTAGGGTCCCTAGCGGCTGCGGCTGCCGGCCGGGGCCTCCCTCCCTTCCCCCAGCTGGCCCCACCCCCTGGTCGAACTCCCAGACGAACTCCTGGTTGAGGGGACAATTTGTATACTACGCTTTTATTATATAAGATACTAGCTTCATCGGTCTTATTCTCGTCTTACAGTCAACTGCTCGTGGCCCTACTGCTATGTGGACAAATTTTCTCTTGTTCATTTGGGACTGTTTTTTAAAATTTTTATTTGGTGTGTGGGGGGGTGATGTTTTGTTTTAAAACTAGAGCCTGGCCCTGGTCAGCGTTGTCCATATACCAAAAGGTTGTGTGTTCCATTCCCAGTCAGGGCATGTATCTAGGTTGCAGATTCAATACCTGGTCAGGGGTGTAAGGAGATGTTTCTTTCTCTCTCTCTCTCATCCTCTCTCCCCCAAAATGAAAAATAATAATGAAAAATAAAACACTCGACAGCCTGATTTGCTTCTAGCAACGCTGAACCACCAACAATGTATGTTGGTATGAGAAAGTGAAAGTGACTTTTTTTTCAAGTGTCTGGTTAACAGAATGACAGAGCAAGATATTAATGATTAATTAGCAACCGAATCTGTTTCCACTTGTATGTGGCACCTAGAGTAGTCAAATGCTCAGAGACAGAAAATAGATTGGTGGTTGCCAGGGGTAGGGGTGAGGGGAGGGGAAATTGGGAGTGAGTGCCAATGGGTACAGAGTTTTGGGGGCAATGGAAATGTTCTAAGTTAAATAGTGGTGACGGTTGCACAGCTCTCTGGATATACTGAAAACCACTGAACTGTATACTTTAAAAGAGTGAATTTTATGCTATGTGAATTATTTTTAAAAGTTGTCTGTTGCCCTAACCGGTTTGGCTCAGTGGCTAGAGCGTTGGCCTTCGGACTGAAGGGTCCCAAGTTCGATTCCGGTCAAGGGCATGTACCTTGGTTGCAGGCACATGCCCAGTAGAGGGTGTGCAGGAGGCAGCTGATCGATGTTTCTCTCTCATCAATGTTTCAAACTCTCTATCCCTGTCTCTTCCTCTCTGTAAAAAATCAATAAATATATTTTAAAAAAATAATAAAAAGTTGTCTGTTATATATTCAAATCGTAGTGACTTATTAAAAGTGAGTCTGTCATACCCATCAATCTCAACCCTCCGTTAACCCCTGCCTGCATTTGGGCAGGTATCCTTTCTTCCTGATGAATTAACATGCCAGATACATGCACCTGGAAATGTTTAGCTACATAAACATACATGACATATAGAGGTGTAATATTGTTTGCAACAATGGGATCCTATTATAGTTGTTATTCTGCAGCTTGCTTTTCCACTTAAGAATGTATTTGCATGACATTCTTTTAATGGCTGCGGGTTTTTCTGCTGTCCAGCTGTGCTGAAACTGAATCACCCGGTCCCTTACTGATGAACATTTAGGCTGTTCCCAGTGCTTTGCTGTGAACAATGAACATCTTTGTATATACATCTCAGGGCCCCGAAGATAGTATTTCTGGAGGACAGAAATACTAGAAACAGGCCTGCTGCATGCAAGGGTGGGCAAATCCCTACCTTCTGTAGATGTTAACATCAAACCTTGGACAGGTGACATCCTCATCCAGGATCTTCCAGCAAGTCAGTGGCATAGAGGGTAGGTGGTGGGTGGAATAGGGCCAGCCAGGCATTGCCCCCCACCCCCAGGAACACACATGCACACGTGGACCCACCAAGTCCACCGGCCTCTGAACAGGTGCAGAATCAGGTATACAGTCCGGGGTTCTCAGGGCAATGATGAAATTCATTTCCCCCACAGCCTCTCCAGGTCCCTCCATGGTGGGTCTGCTCCCTTTTATCTTTCTGAAACTTACCTTGAGATCTGTGTGGGGGAAAAATGTAAACCGTAGGTCGTAGGTCGTGGTTATTCATTCACTCGTTCATTCCCAGCGCTCATTCTGTGTTAACTTCTCCCACCCAGTGGTTCTGTGTGTTTTCATCCAGTTTCTGCACCTCCCTCCTCGCAGCTCTCCTACAGAGCAGGTTGGCAGGGAGCATGGTGAGTGGAAAGCAGGGCACCTTGACCCAGACTAGTCAGGGGCCTCCTCTGGATGCCTGGAGATCCTTGGGCTTCCTTCTTCCTTGTCCCCTTAGCATGCTGGACAAAAAGTCGCAAGAAGTCTGTCTCACTTCGCTGCCAGGATCCTGCCCCGCTACTGGGAGACCTGCAGCTGTTTTGAAGGCCACCCTATCTGTTCCCATGGTCTCCATCACAGCACCTTGCTCTTTTTCTTCTGAGCACCTCCCACCATCTGAAGTAATCCTTGTTGATTTAATTAAAAAAAAATTTTTTTTATTGATTTCAGAGAGGAAGGGAGAGGGATAGAAACATCAATGATGAGAAGAATCATTGATTGGCTGCCTCCTGCATGCCCCACACTGGGATCGAACCCACAACCAGGGCATGTGCGCCGGCTGGGAATCCAACTGTGATCTGGTTCATAGGTCGATGCTCAACCACTGAGCCACACCGGCTGGGCATGATTTGTTTACTTGTTTACTGCCCTTCTTCCCAACTAGAATGCGAATTCCCTGAGGACAGGAGCCCTGTCCTGTTCACCCCCACCTCCCCTGGGCTCAGATGCTCAGTGTTTGTTGAGTCCATGTTTGAATGGGAATGCTGCAGGAGGTCTGGAAAGCTAAGTTTCAAACTGACAACCGTGGCTACTTCTTAGGAGGGGCTGGGATTGAGGGAGAGACAGTCAAGCAGGAACTTTAGCTTTATTTTACTTTAATAATTTTATAAGAATGTACTCACTTCTAATTAATAGTTTAAAAATAAAGAAAAGCACAGAAGGAAGGGCCCAAAGCCCTTTGTCCTAATCCTGAAATCACGGCCTCACTTTGGGCCAGTGACCTGACTTGCCCAGCTGCCTGTGGCTTCTGACCTCACCTGTAAACATAGTCTCTCCTCCCACCGGGACCCGGATTTACAGTCTGCACAGCATTTTTCCATCCATTATCTCACCTGATTACCCACAACCCTGGGACACAGGCAAAACAAAGATCATTATCCTGATTCCACAGGGGTGGGGGGAATTGGGGTTCGTAGGGGTGAGCTGTCTGGCCTGTGGTCACACAGTTGTGGTCATGCAGGTTCTTGCTTCCTATCACGATGAGCTGACTCAAAGAATGAGTTTACAAAACCCACAAATAAATGACCAGTGGGAGCCCAGAGGGCTCTGCCATGTAAGCCATATGGCAATGGGGTCAAGGTCAGACCTGGAGCTGTCTCCGGGGACCTTAAGCTGGCGAGGACAGGATTTTAATGAGAGTCCTGGTGGACTCTGAAGGCCAAGGTGGGTGCTGGTATCAGGGTCCCGAGGCCAAGTCCCCCATATAATGAGGGCACCTGGAACCCTCCTTTCCTGGAGTTGCTTTCCCAGAGAGGACAGGGCAGGTAGGGGGTGGCAGCACAGGTGGTTAAGGGCCAGGAGGGCTGGCCAGGCAGCCTGCCCATGGCAGCCCCTTCCTAGGCAGCCTGAGGGTCCACACTCTGGGCCTAGGCGGTGGCCTTCCAGCCTCAGATCCAGGGGGTGAGGCTGGCCCAGGTTGGCAAGTTGGGGTCCGCTGCCCTGGGTCATCATTGTCTCCAGGGCTGGGGCTCAGTGGACCTTTCAGGAGGGGGGATTCCCTAAGACCACCTCCCTGCTGGATAATTTATTCAAGGCTCAGGTGACAAACTGGGTATGAGGTGCTTTCTATCCATGTTACCACATTTACCAGGTACCAGGTATCAATAGTTATCATATATGCGTGATGACTGAAGGGTCAGGCACATCTTAATCCTCTCAGCCACCTTGTTAGGAAATTAGCACCTCCCCCCCCCACCAAAAAAAAATAAATTATCCCCATTTTTAAGATACAGAAATTGAGGGGTTCAGGGCGGCTCAAGATCACATGGCTGGGTGAGTGGGAAAAGCCAGGATTTGAGGCTGGATCAATATGACTCCTAAATCCCTGTTCTTTCCACGCCCCGCCCCACCCCCAGGGCTGAGGGGTGACAGAGATGACTAAGACCCTGCTCCTTCCCTGGGGTGGGGTGGTGTAGCCACAGACCTATCCTAGCTCAGCGGTGCGCTGGTCAGAGTGACATCACTGCCATGGCCGGGCAGCCAGCCAGTGGAAGGCTGATTCATCTCGTGGAGAGGCCTTGGGGAGGGGTCGCTTCCCAGGTCTTGAAGGGGGAGCAGGAGAATGGTTCCAGGCCAGACACCTCATGCCCTGCCAGACAAGGGCCTGCTTCCCATAGGTCCTTCCCCTCCGAGCCCAGCCCATCACAGTCCTAATCAGGGCAGGAGAGGACCCCAGTGGGGAGGGGGCGACCCCAGAGCCCACACCCAGGGTCAGAATTCTGCAGGGCAGGTGGTCAGGCTCAATCCATCCCCGAGGGGACACCTGGACTGGTGTGGCGGGGAGCATGGAGCCTCCGGGCAGACCGAGGCAGGGTGTTTTGGGTGGTGAGACAGGGTGGAGGTGGCCCTCTGGGGGGGCTCTGGAGTCTGCAGGGGAACTGCTTGATTGGCCTGAGGTGGGGGAGAAGCCTCCCCAAAGTTTCAGACCAGGAAGCTCGGTGGGTTGAGAGACATCGGTGAGGGGGGTTTGTAGGTGCTCAGGCCCAGGCGTGGGAGGGACTCAGGATGGGAGGAGGGGCGAGTCCCGGTGGGCTGCGCGGTGGAGGTGGTGGGCTGGGGGAAGCACGGCGGGGAAGGGCTAGTCTGCGGTGGGTGAGGAGTCCAGGCGGCCCCGGAGTGTGGGGGGTGTCTGGGGATCGCGGAGGGGAGAGGCGGTGGGGTGTCGGGCGGGGGTTGGGGGTGGGGGTGGGGGGTCCGCGTTTGGGGGCGGAGCCGGCGCTGGGTGGGGCGCCAGGCCGCCGCCCCCTCGCCGCTCCCGGCGGCGGGCGGGGACCCAGGCCGGCGGGACGCGGCGCCCGGCCGGCCCACAGCGCGGGGAGCGGCGGCGAGTAGGCGGCGGCCGGCCGGGCTGGTCCGGGCAGGTCCGGGCGGGGAGCCGGAGCCGAGCCGGGACCCCGCGCCGGAGCCGAGCGAGGACAGCAGGCCCGGCCCCGCCTCCTCCCCGCCCTGCGCCCGCCGGTCGCGCCGGAGTTCGGAGCCGCGCCGGGCAGGGCCGCGCCGCCGCCGCCGGTCCTCGGCCCTCGGTCCGCGGGGAAAGCCGGATCGCGGCGCCGGGGAAAGCCTGATGGCGGGGCCGCGGGGCGCGCTGCTGGCCTGGTGCCGCCGCCAGTGCGAGGGCTACCGCGGCGTGGACGTCCGCGACCTGAGCGGCTCCTTCCGGGACGGCCTGGCCTTCTGCGCCATCCTGCACCGGCACCGGCCCGACCTGCTGTGAGTGCCGGCGGGGGGCGGGGGCGGGAGCGGCGCGGCGGGGACCCCCGCCCCCCTCAGTGACGCGGGCCGGCGGGTGGCAGGCGCCGCCCCCAGAGACCGAGACTCCGACCCCGCCGACGGGCCCCGACGCCCGTAGGGTCCCTGAGACCCCAGCCCGGGGCACACCCCGCCCCCCCGGGCCTGGGACCCCGCCCCTCGGGACCCCCACCGGCGCTCGGTTGCCTCCGCGGCGGGCGTTGGGGGGGTGGCCCCGCCCACCGGGCACTGATTTCCGCCGAAGGAACTCCCCCACCCCCAGGTCCGGACTCTTTAAAGGGGGCACCGAGCCCTCTTTGGGGACCCTGTCTTTCCTGCACTAAACTCCTCTCAATCAGGCACACTGGCACCCCTCCCTGTGAGGCATGGAGGCCTTCTCCCTCTTGGGGGGACCCCCTAGCTCTGAGTACAGTGAACCTCACTTCCCTGAGTCCCCCTGCGGTCTTGTCCCCAGTGCCTGGCACTAGGGAGGAGACCTAGGTTACAGGGCTTGGATGGATGGATGTTAAGGCCACAGCCCCGGTGAGGACAGACCTGCCTCCGCGTGTGTGCCCCCAGGTCCTGCTGCCCTCAGCGGGCAGGAAGGCCACGTGGAGGCTCATGGTGTGTGACTGGCAGCCACCGGGTATGAAATGTTTCCTTCCTTCCTTGTCCCCAGCTGCCCAGTGAGGTGCTCATGGGAGATTTATTCAGACCTCCCCTCCCCCAGCAGTGGACTTGGGGCTTCTATCCCAGCTCCCTCTTCCTTGGGTCCTTGACCCTCTCCCATTCATTCATTCATTCATTCATTCATTCATAAAACACTGAAAGTTTACCTGGTGCCTGCCATTTCTGGTGCTTACAGCGCCCCCCACCAAGGGTGCCTGAGCCTGGCAGGGTCCAGAGTCTCTGTCTGCTCCACCCCTAGACCTGCCTCCCCCAGGACAGCACCTGAGAGGGCTTTGAGGACGGAGGGACGGGAGGAGAGGGTGCCTCAAGGATCCCTGGCGCATGCGCTTAGTTTCCTGTGTGCCACGTGGTACAGTGTCTGTGGGTGGTGGGTCGGCCCTGGAGGAGAGGGCTTTGGGGGTGTGGGTGCAGAAGTGAACGGGGTGAGGTGGAGACAGACGCAGGTGGGCCCTGCCTGCGGTGGGGTGTGTGACACCTGCACTAAGAGAGGTTGGGTGCTCAGGAGAGGGGCTTGAAGGACGACGGAGAAGGGCACCCAGAATGGAGTGGAGGGCTGGAGGGGTCTTCTGTTTTGGCTGGGGGGCAGGTGGTGAGGCAGGAGGCAGGGGCCAGGGCCAGGTGTGAAGGGACTTGGGTATCAAACAGTGAAGGCTGCTCGGTCCGTGTTCGGTGCCATGTCCCAGGTGTCCCTTGGGTAAATCACGGGGTCCCCCCGGGCATCAGCTGCCTCATCTGTAAAGTAGGGTTGATGATAAGACTGACCTCACAGGGCTGTTGTGAGGATTAAATGAGGAAATGAGCATTCAATTAACATTAGTTATTATAAGCAGTGTTATTAGGCAGTCCGGGGATGCGGATGCAAGGGTCTTACTCCTTCACTTATTCAACAAGTAGTCACAGAGTTACTGCTCTGTGCTGGGCACGGTGCCTGGCAGTGGAGATAAGAACCAAGTAACACAGGCAAACCCGCACAGGCTCCCACGCCGCTGGGAGGAGCAGATAGAGGCAGGCGCAGGGGTGATCATTCCCCGTGGGAAGCGCTCTGTCAGGGATGGGGCGCAAGGCCTCCCAGATGTCATCTAGTTTTCAAGGGGATAGCAGGAGCCAGGTAAGGGGTCTGGGCCGAGGGGACCCCTGATCAGAGGAGGCACAGGCAGTGCTGCTGGGGACCATGTGCGTGGGGGAGGGCCGGGAGGAGTGGCCGGGAGGAGTGGCCGGGCCAGAGTGCTTAGGGCCTCCTGCTGCCGAAGGAGGTTCACAGGGCTGTGGGGGCCATGATGGCTTCAAGCAGGGGAGGGATGTGGCCGGAGCTGGTGAGGAATGGAGGGCGGCTCCCCTCCTGAGAAGAGATCTAGGATCTCACCCAGGCATTCGCTTGCAAGGCAGGCCAGTGTGGGGGCTGCCAGCCCATTGCACAGGACAGAAACTGAGGCCCAGGTCCCACCTGAGGCCTAGAGAGGACCTCAGCGGTGCGGAGGGGAGGGTCTCCACGAGAGGAGGGTCTGGCAAGCAGCATCTTGAAGTAGTTCAAGCTCCTGGCGCTGTGGGTCCTGCCTCTGTGTGTGTGTAGGGGAGTGCGGGGTGGGGGGCGGGGGGGGGAACTCTGCTGCCATGTTCACTCCCTCTTCCTCCAATCCAGGCACCTTTACGCTCCCTGGAGGGCAGACACCATGTGGGTTTCATTTTTGGGCCCTTCATCTCTCCCAGAGCCAAATAGAACTTCCTGGGCCTTTGAAACTCGCAGAAAATCTGTTACCAGAGCCCAGATGGTGATTAGAGACAGGGGTGGGGGCAGGGTGAGAGGCTGGAGGAAGAATTGTAGTGTCTTGGGGGCCTTTACAGTTTTACTCTGCTGCCAGGACGTCTTCATTCAATAGACGTTTATTGAGTGCCTACTACGTGCCGGGAGCTATGTAGGGTGCTGGCGACATAGGGTGAATGAAGTCCCACCTTCTAAGAACACTGTTGGGGAGACGGAAAGAAGTGGCCGAGACCAGGTGCTTTGTCGCATTTGGTCCGGGTAACAAGCCTTTGTCTTGGGGGCTTCTGCTGGTGTCCCCGCACCCCACTCACAGCATCACAGACCAGGAGGCTGAGGGTTAGGGGCTCACATGGCTTGCTAGGGGAGTTAGGGACCCAGCTGAGGGGAGAAGGAAGCAGCCTGGCCGGGGGTGGCAGAGGGGGCTGAAGCTCTTACACAGCCACCTCCCCTCTGTCCAGTCCCTCCAACCTTGGGGCACCTCCTTCCGGGGTTCTCAGCTCACTGTGCCTGGACTCTGCCTGGAGAGGCTCGGGGTCGGAGGGCTGGGGGAGGGGCGTGCTTGCCCTCTCCCTTGTCTGTGAGGCCGGCCCTTCACCCAGCGCAGACTCTGCCAGTCCTCCCACCAGCCTGGAAGAGCAGGGCCCGGGCCGGGGCCTGGGAGGACGCGCTGCCTGCTCCAGCCTCTGGCCCCCTGCCCCGGGCAGTCAGGCTGCAGTTTTCAGCCATAGAAGGGCAACCACCCAGGAGGCTGCCAGCAAGAAGGCTGGGCTGCCTCTCCTGGTTTCAGCCACTCTGGCAGCCTGGAGCCGGGAGGGGGCGAGGGGGATACATAAAGCCAGCAGGCTGGCCAGCTGTCCCCTTCGGGGTCCCCCAGGCCGGCCCTGCTGCCTCTCACCTGCCTCAGCTTAGAAGCTGGGAAAGCCTTTGCCGCTCCCCCAGGAGAAGGCGCCCCGGAGCGGCCCAGCAGGGCAGCCGCCGGCCAGTGCCTGCCAGCAGCTCTGAGGCTGTTCTGTTTGCAGCCCAGTTCAGACTTGCTCTAGTCCCGGCCCCTTAAGAAACAGTCCTCTTGGGCTGGGTTGGGATCCAGCATGTTGGCGTGGCTTCTCCAGGTCTGACACAGGTAGCACAAGGACCAGGGGTGTGGATTCCCAGGGCCGGCTGGTCCCCCCTCTGCGGGCCTCAGTGTTCTCATCTGAATCGGGGTAAATACCAGCCAGGCAGTTGAAAACAATGTCAATTCAAGACAGGAGCTCAGCACAGCACTGGCGTGAGGCCCTCAATCCACGGATGTCCCTGTTTTGACAAGTATTTGCCCTGGTCTGACCAGGATGTGGCTTCCTGGGGAAGGGCATCCAGATTCGCAGTGAGTTAAGGGATCTTCAGCCAGGAAGCCTGACCTTGAGCCCGCCCCTTCGAGTGATTTGCATCTTCTGCTTGGGTGCCTGAGCTCAGCCTGTGCCCCACCAGGAAGGCCCAGCTCTGCAAGCGTGTGCTGTTGCCTCAGTTTCCTCCCGGCCAGTCCACAGACCCCTCCCCCTGGGATGAGGTCACCCACCTGCCCCTTCCTTGGTCCAGTCACCTCCTCAGCGCTCCCCCTCCCCTTTGCCTCTTGCAGAGATTTTGATTCGCTTTCCAAGGACAATGTCTTCGAGAATAACCGCTTGGTGAGTCCTCCGACAGATGAAAGCACAAGAGGCTGTGGGTGGGGAGGGGTGGGGAGGGGTGGGGTGGGGGTGGGTAAGGGTCTTGCAGGGCAGGAACTGTGGGAGGAGCTGCCTTGCACTGGGGCCCTGGCTGCTCCTGTCCCCACCCCTGCTTCCCTCTGGCCCGCTTGTCCCTGGAGCACCAGGCCATCATGTGGGTTCAGAGCTGAGGGGAGCCCATGCCCACCCCTGCCCTGGTACCCCTCATCCCACTGATGGGCGCCCACTAACCCTGCCTCCTCCCCCCATCCTGCTTTTGGCTGCCTTTGCCCCCACCCCTGCACCTGTTCCCACCCAGGCCTTTGAAGTGGCCGAGAAGGAGCTGGGCATCCCTGCTCTGCTGGACCCCAACGACATGGTCTCCATGAGGGTCCCCGACTGCCTCAGCATCATGACCTACGTGTCCCAGTATTACAACCACTTCGCCAGCCATGGCCAAGGTGAGAGGGGGCGGCCCTTCAGGGAGATGGTCCGTGGCCCTGGGGCTGGGGACGGGGCTGGGGCTGGGGCTGGGGACGGGTGGTAGTTTTCTGCGCTGCAAACAGGCAGCTGGGGCGGCCGCCCATCATCCATGCACTGGATCGTTCGTTCCCTCATTGAAATGCCCTTTACGGGGTGAAGCAGCATGTGTGCTGGGGTACAGCTGTGACCAGGACTCTGCCCTCCCGGAGCGCCCCGTCTGGTGGCGGGGACAGATGACAAGCACAGCAACCCATAACGGAGCAAAATAATATGAGAGGAGACAAAGCGGGGAGGGGCGGTGCTTACCGCTGTCTGAGTTCACCTCTGCACCACCCCCGCTTCCTGTTAGCAGACACTTCCCTGGGTTTTTCCTCCAGCAGGGAAGTGACCGTGGGCAGTTGTGCAGCCTCTTCCCCAGAAGTGACCTTCAAGGCCTGAGAACTGAGAGGCTGGGGAGTTGGGGATTCCCTGGGGGACAAGGGCACTTCTCTGCTCTGGGTCAGGTCACTGCAGCGACAGAGCCTCCTGCCTGGAGAATCCCCATGCAGGACTCTCCTGGGGCAGCTGGCCCAGAGCGGGGAAGCACGGAGCCCAAGGTCACACAGCAGGAAGCAGAGGCTGGGCTGAGAATACAGGTGTCCAGACTCCTGCTCTGGGTCACTTCCGGGTCCTGAGGGGGTGGGCGCCTGGCGCCCCTGCCCCAGTTCCGCCCCGCCTCCGGCCCCTGCTGTCCATGTGGACAGCCCCAGCCCATCTTTAAAGAAGCGTTCTGTCAAGTCAGGTCTTTTTTCCTTTTTAAAAGTAACGCATGTTTGCTGTAGACAAGTTAGAACACAGAAAAGGACATCAAAATTAAAATAATCTGTTACTCCCCTTCCCAAGATATTGCTAGGGATTAATATTATACTTGAACAAATAGCATGATATGTCTTTTAGTAGAAATCAAATTAAAAAGATTTCTTAACCTCTAAGTCTTTGGTGAGAGGCAATAGGATGGAAGTTAAGAGCGTGGACTCAAAACTTGTTATCTGCCATTTACTCTCTGGGCCACCTTGGTCACCTCTCTGCCTCAGTTTCCCCTGGCAGTGGGGATGAGAATAGCGCCCACCGCGCAGGGTTGATGTGAGGAGTAAACGAGGAAATGTCAACCTGCGTGTGGCTCTTATTTAGGACTCAAGGTTGGTGTTATTATGACGTCTTTCTTCCGTTGGTTAGAATTTAGCTTACTTACCTAGAATCACAATTGGCCCTGTCTTCTGGAAGGTTCCCTGTCGAAACCCCCAGGCTCTCTCACCTAAGGTCTTCTTCTGGGGACCTGTGGGGTGGGTGGGGTGGGTGGGGGGCCGTCGATCCTACTGTTGGTGGTCCTGGGTCCTCACCAGGCACCCTGGGGGGAGGGCGCCCTGGTGGCCCAGCTCCCTGAGCTGTGCCTGGGCCTGCGGGGATTCTTATTGCTAAAAGCACAGCTTGTACTTTTCATATAACTTGGCCCCTAAATGCAAACCATTTTTATCCCACCTGCTGCTCAACCAGAGGAAATCCAGCTATGTGTTCCCACCCTGGAGGCAAAGCTGGCTGTTAGACGCCCCCAGATGGGCCCGTTCTGTACTTTCTGGGCCAATGGAGGGATTTCAAGGGTGCTTTTGACTGGACTTGACTCTCACCGGGCCGGGTCACCTTGAACCTGGCCCTGGCCAAGACACTGAAGTACCGTGCCGAGTGCTCAGCCTGTGCCACGCTCTGTGGGTGCCAGTGACCCTGGGCACATCAGCTGACCCCTGACCTCCAGGACCACAGCCTGGTCTGGAGCCAGAGTATGAGTCCAGGACGCCCAGCGTCTGGGAAGTGGGAGGAGGGTTCCAGTCCCACAGGCTGGCAAAGGCAGGTGTCATCAGGATGAAGCCCAGCTTCTGAGTGGGGCCCCTGAGGTCCTCCCCACACTTAGCTCGAGCCACTCATGGCCCCAGTCTCTTGTGCTTCTTGAACACCTCACATTCTTTTTGTTTTTAAATGTTTTTATTGATTTATTAGAGAGAGAAAGGGAGAGGGATAGAGATAAACATCAACGAGAGAGAAACATCATCGATCGGCTGCCTCTTGCACACCGACCCTGAAACTGGTTCGACCGGGAATGGAACCAGTGACCTCCTGGTTCATGGGTCAACGCCCAGCCCTGAGCCACACCAGCCTGCACACATCACGTTTTGTACTGCTAAGTCTCTTCTTGGTGCTCCTCCGGCCCCAAACTCCATGTCTGTTCCATTTCTTCCACCCCAGCACATGCTTTCCGATGGATCCTCTAGTCTCCACATTCTGCCTCTAAGCAGCCTGCCCCGTTTTACTTACTCCAGGTGCTCGCGTCACCCCTGCCCCATGTTCAACACAAGACTGTGGCCACAGTATCGCGATTACTCCTCTCTCTGCCCCTGCAGACTGTCTCTGTTCACACTGCATGGCTCCAGCACTCACCACTCATGGAACAAATGCCTATGGCGCGCCTGCTGTGTGCCAGGCACTGTGCTAGGGAGAGAGCTGAGAGTGAAACACGCACAGAGCCTGCAGTCTATTGGATTGGGGGTGGGCAGTGAGAGAGGGGGGAGAGAGAGAGAGAGTATGAGAGAGAGAGAGGGAGAGAGAGAGAGAGAGAGATGAGAGAGAGAGAGAGAGAGAGAGGGAGAGAGAGAGAGAATGAATGAATGAATTGTAATACGGGACATAATGTTGGGAGAGTCCAATAAGGAAACAAAGGTAATGGATGAAAGCAGTGGGAACAGGGAGTGGTCGGGAGGCCCTCTCCGACGAGGTGACGTTTGAGCTAAGCCTTGAGAAGGAGGGGAAGGAGGCATGTGAAGATCTGAGAGGAATGATCCAGGCAGGAGGGCAGCAGGGGCCTGTGTGCTTCCGGGAGTGAGGGGAGAGGAGACGAGGACAGATGGGGTCCGAGGGGCTGGGACTTGAGTAGGCGGCTCGGCTTCCAAAGTTTTTTACCACGATTCACAGTAAGAAACACAGTCTAAGTTCATGCGCACATATGTGACTGAAACAAGTTTCAGGACATGATCCTTCCCCTGACACAGTGATGCACACGGATACTTTCTATTCCGTTTCACTTTTGTTGTTGATCTTCACCAGGGGGTATTTTTCCTTGACTTTTAGGGAGAGCGGAAGGGAAAGGGAAAGAGAGAGAGAAACATCGATGAGGGAGGAACACACAGCCATTGGTTCCTCCTGCATGAGCCCCGACCAGGGCCGGGGAGGAGCCTGCAACCGAGGTACATGCCCTTGACTGGAATTGAACCCGGGACCCTTCGGTCCACAGGCTAACGCTCTATCCACTGAGCCAAACTGGCTAGGTTTTTTTTTTTTTTTTTTAAATACTTTTATTGATTTGAGAGAGAGAGAGATATAGGAACATCAATAATGAGAGAGAATCGTTGATCGGCTGCCTCCCACATGCCCCATACTGGGGATCAAGCCCGAAATCCAGGGATTCGAGCCCTGACCTTCTGGTTCATAGGTCGACGCTCATTGAGCCACACCAGCCAGGCTATTTCATCTTTTAAATGTGCTAGTTGCAGTCCCCAAAATTGATTTCAGGGTCCATTAATGGACTGTGACCTGAAGTTTGGTAATTTTAGACCACAGTAAGGAACTTGGGTCTTATTTTTTAAATTGTCATACAGTAAAATGGACTTTTAAATACAGTTTTCTGAATTGGGGTGTTTATTTTAATCCCTGGGTACCAAGTAGGTGCTTAGTGAATGTTGCTGAAGGAATGAAGGAGTAGATGTTGGGGGAGGCTGGGTGGGGTGGGAGGGTTTCTCTGGTGCGAGGGACAGCAGGCAGGTTCTGGGCCGCAGCTGCCCACTGGGGCGAGGGTAGGGCAGCTCCTTGCGGGCCCCAGGGAGCCAGCCATGTTCCTGATCCTTCAGGCCAGCGCCCTGCGGTTCCTTTTCCTTCCCTCCAGCCCCCGTACCCCGGTGGGGAGG